>NC_139994.1:42878457-43403726 GCF_964263955.1 Coregonus lavaretus
ACCCCCCCCAAAGGTGCGGACTCCGACCGCGCCACATAAACATAACAGGGTAGGGGCCGGGTGGGCATTCCACCTCGGAGGCGGATCCGGCTCCGGGCGTGACCACCACCTATTCTCCGCCTCCCTGTTGCGCCCCTGGTCAGGTCTGGACCTCGGCGCGCTGCTTCCCCTCTCCTTCCTCCCACGAAATACCAAGCCCTGTCTGGACCCTGGTGTGGGAGACCCCGAACCTGGAGAGAGGCTGACGTCTGGGTCTGGACTGGAACCGCTGACTGGAGCTGGACCCGACGACAGTGGAGCAAACTGCTCTGGCTCCGGGGTGGAGCCGCTGACCGGAGCTGGATCAGGCACCGGTGGAGCGGACTGCTCTGGCTCCGGAGTGGAGCCGCTGACCGGAGCTGGACTGGACCCCGGTGGAGCGGATTGCTCTGGCTCTGGAGTGGAGCAGCTGAACGGAGCTGAACTGGGCACCGGTGGAGCGGACTGCTCTGGCTCCGGAGTGGATCCGCTGACCGGAGCTGGACTGGACCCCGGTGGAGCGGATTACTCTGGCTCCGGAGTGGAGCAGCTGACCGGAGCTGAACTGGGCACCGGTGGAGCGGACTGCTCTGGCTCCGGAGTGGAGCAGCTGACCGGTGCCGGACCAGGCACCGGTGGAACAGGCACGGGCCGTGCCGGACTGGACACACGCACCACTGGCTTGGTGCGGGGAGCAGGAACGGGCCGTACCGGACTGGCGACGCGCACCACTGGCCTGGTGCGGGGAGCAGGAACAGGCCGGGCCGGGCTGGCGACGCGCACCACTGGCTTGGTGCGGAAGACAGGAACCGGCCGGACCAGGCTGGCGAATATCTCCTCCCATGACCACAATTTTCCCACCTGTGACATCGCTACTCGCTCTTCCTGGGCACGCTGCTTGGTCCTCGTTTGGTGGGATCTTCTGTCACGATCGTTTATAGACGGGACGGACCAAGGCGCAGCGTGATATGCGTACATGTTTATTTATACTGAATAAACAAGCGACAAAACAACAAATGAAACGAAACGTGAAGTCCAAGGCAGCACAACACAACACAACACAACACAACACAACACGGAACAAGATCCCACAAACTAACTAGTGCCAAAAGGCTGCTTAAGTATGGTCCCCAATCAGAGACAACGAGCGACAGCTGCCTCTGATTGGGAACCACACCGGCCAACATAGAAAAATACATACTAGATACTACACCATAGAAACAGCACAACACGGAATATACACACCCTGACTCAACAAATAAACGTCCCCTGAGTCAGGCAGTGACATTACCTCTGGGAAGAGAAAGACAAAGAGAGAGTGAAAAAGAAAAAAGAGAGAGATAGAGAGAGAGAAGAGAAATAGAGATGGAGAGATAGAGGGAAGGAGCCCAGTAAGCCTCTAACAGAGAGAGAGATAAAGAGAGAGAGAGAGGTATACCAAAGTGTAATGCACAATGCATACAGTATAGGGCCTAAAGGCTATATACAGTATCTATTTTTATGCACTTCCCCGTCTGAATCTACTGTGACTCTAATGTCTGGAAACTCTCGCTCTTTCCTTTTCTCTCTCTCTCTCTCTCTCTCTCTCTCTCTCTCTCTCTCTCTCTCTCTCTCTCTCTCTCTCTCTCTCTCTCTCTCTCTCTGTCTGTCTGGCAGAATGAGCTGATAAGATGCTGAGATTCTGCCTGTGTTTTCCCTGGCTATCCATTTCCCTGTTTGAATCTACTGTCTAATGTGTTCTCTAATATTATATGTTTTTCTGAAATAAGAGAGAGAGTGTGTGTCTATAGAGAATAGCACAGCTCCATGTCCGCAGGCTTGTCTTTTCTGAGAGAGAGCGAGAGAGCGAGAGAGCGAGAGAGAGCGAGAGAGAGAGAGAGCGAGAGAGAGAGAGAGAGAGAGAGATAGCTAATGAATACTCTCCAATAGCTAATTAATACTCTCCATTGGTGTTTTTCTAATATACAGTGCATTGCAAAAGTAGTCATCCTCCTTGGCGTTTTTGCTATTTTGTTGCATTACAACCTGTAATTTAAATAGATTTTTATTTGGATTTCATGTAATGGACATACACAAAATAGTCCAAATTGGTGAAGTGAAATGAAAAAAATAACTGAAAAGTGGTGCGTGCATATGTATTGCTATGAAGCCCCTAAATAAGATCTGGTGCAACCAATTACCTTCAGAATTCACATAATTAGTTAAATAAAGTCCACCTGTGTGCAATCTAAGTGTCACATGATCTGTCACATGATCTCAGTATGTATACACCTGTTCTGAAAGGCCCCAGAGTCTGCAACACCACTAAGCAAGGGGCACCACCAAGCAAGCGGCACCATGAAGACCAAGGAGCTCTCCAAACAGGTCAGGGACAAAGTTGTGGAGAAGTACAGATCAGGGTTGGGTTATAAAAAAATATCAGAAACTTTGAACATCCCACGGAGCACCGTTAAATCCATTATTAAAAAATGCAAAGAATATGGCACCACAGCAAACCTGCCAAGAGAGGGCTGCCCACCAAAACCACCAAGACCAGGCAAGGACGGCATTAATCAGAGAGGCAACAAAGAGACCAAAGATAACCCTGAAGGAGCTGCAAAGCACCACAGCGGAGATTGGAGTATCTGTCCATAGGACCACTTTAAGCCATACACTCCACAGAGCTGGGCTTTACGGAAGAGTGGCCAGAAAAAAGGCATTGCTTAAAGAAAAAAATAAGCAAACACGTTTGGAGTTCGCCGAAAGCCATGTGGGAGACTCCCCAAACATATGGCAGAAGGTACTCTGGTCATATGAAACTAAAATTGAGCTTTTTGGCCATCAAGGAAAACTCTATGTCTGGCGCAAACCCAACACCTCTCATCACCCCGAGAACACCATCCCCACAGTGAAGCATGATATGGTGGCAGCATCATGCTGTGGGGATGTTTTTCATTGGCAGGGACTTGGAAACTGGTCAGAATTGAAGGAATGATGGATGGTGCTAAATACAGGGAAATTCTTAAGGGAACCCTGTTTCAGTCTTCCAGAGATTTGAGACTGGGATGGAGGTTCAGCTTCCAGCAGGACAATAACCCTAAGCATACTGCTAAAGCAACACTCGAGTGGTTTAAGGGGAAACATTTAAATGTCAGAATGGCCTAGTCAAAGCCCAGACCTCAATCCAATTGAGAATCTGTGGTATGACTTAAAGATTGTTGGACACCAGCGGAACCCATCCAACTTGAAGGAGCTGGAGCAGTTTTGCCTTGAAGAATGGACAAAAATCCATAGAGACATATCCCAAGAGGGGTGAAAAGTTATGCACGCTCAAGTTTTCTTTTTTTTGGTCTTATTTCTTGTTTGTTTTGCATCTTCAAAGTGGTAGGCATGTTGTGTAAATCAAATGATACAAACCTCCCAAAAAATCCATTTTAATTACAGGTTGTAAAGCAACAAAATAGGAAAAATGGGAAGGGGGATGAAGACTTTCGCAAGCCACTGTAGATCTTTCTACAGGTAGCCTAACTGCCAAAATAAAGGAAACACTTGAGTAAATGAAGGATACAAAGTATTATTTTGGCTACCATGGCTAGACAAATAGATCTCAGTGACTTTGAAAGAGGTGTCTCAAAGGAGCATAGGGGGTTTATTAAAGGGTGTGTGTGTCATTCACTAATGGGAGATTCTGGAGCGGCACCTGAGACAGCGTTTTCCACCACCATCAACAAAATACCAAATGTTGGAATTTCTCGTAGAGTTCCAGACACTTGTAGAATCTATGCCAAGGTGCATTGTAGCTGTTCTGGCGGCTTGTGATGGCCCAACGCCCTATTAAGACACTTTGTGTTTCCTTTATTTTGGCAGTTACCTGTGCAAGGGCTTTTTATTGATGAGAGAAATGTAGCCCAGGATTGGCCCTCTCCTCCCTCCTCACCTCTCCTCACCCCCTTCCTCTCCCTCTCCTTCCTAAGCTCCTCATCCCTCTCCCTCCTCTTCACCCCTTCTCACCCTTCTCCCCCTACTCCGATTGATGTGAGAGAAACTCTCTCAAGTGTTACAATCGCTGTCATCTTGTGAACGGTAGAAAAAAGAAAAATAGGAGAAAGAGAAAAATATAGTTTTTTTTCCCAGGGAAGTGAATCGAGGTCTGAGATTGGCTAGATCTGTCTCTCAGCTTTGCGGGCGAATAGATAGATAGATAGGTAGGTAGGTAGGTAGGTAGGCAGGTAGGCAAGCAGGCAGGTAGGCAGGCCGGTCGGTCAATAGATAGATTTGGCAGAAATACATATCCCAAAAACTTGGTGAATTGGCTAAAGCCAAGGTGAGTGGAAAATCATGTCAGGTGAGTGGAAAATCATGTTAGGTTGTATTTTCAGTGTACTGTCCCTTTAAATAGTAGTGTAGCCCAAAAAAGTTGTGTTACTCTTGAAAACAAAAACAAAGAAGGTTGGCAGTGGAAGGATGTTTTCTTTAAAACCATCTCATTACTCATTAGAGAGAGAGAGGGAGAGAGAGCGAAAAACAGCGAGAGAGATTGAGAGTGAGGGAGGAGTGAGGGATAGAAGACAGGAACAGACGTTCAGCATCTTTAGTCTTAATAGTTTGGCATGCGGAAGAAGGACAGAGGGTTTTCTAATCTTGTTAGGGTGTGGTGCACACTCCTCTTCTCCTCTCTATCTCCTTTCTCCCTCTCTTTCTCCTTCCTTTTCTCTATCCCTTGTTTTATCCCCAACCCTCTCTCTCTCTCTCTCTCTCTCTCTCTCTCTCTCTCTCTCTCTCTCTCTCTCTCTCTCTCTCTCTCTCTCTCTCTTTCAACCTCTCTCTCTTCCTCCGTCTCACTCTCTCTCCCCTTCCATCTCTCTCCCTCAGTCATCCTCTTTCTAATATTGTTGGGCTGGGATCCAACCACCCTCTCTCCCTCCCTCCTTCTTTTCTCCTCTCTCGCTCTCTCTCTCTCTCCCCTCCTTCTTTTCCTCTCTCTCTCTCTCTCTCTCTCTCTCTCTCTCTCTCTCTCTCTCTCTGTGTGTCTTCATTTTCTAATCAGGCATATAGCCTAGCTAGCACTTGTACTCTAAGCCTGCATCCGAAATGGCACTCTATTCCCTATGTAGTGCATTACTTTTGACCAAAGGGCACTACATAAGGAATAGGGTGCCATTTGGGACATAGACATTAAATCATATTTCAGTGTGTAATGTTGGCAGGTGTTCAGAACCTAGGGCACCTCATTAAGATAATGTAGGCCTGCTGTCTGACATGCTTACCACACCGCTCGCGCGTGTGCGCCATCGCGCGCATGTTGATTTTGTCCACCTACACCAGACGCGATCAGGACACATAGGTTGAAATATCAAAACGAACTCTGAACCAACTATATTAATTTGGGGAAAGGTCGAAAAGCATTAACCATTTATGGCAATTTAGCTAGCTAGCTTGCTGTTGCTAGCTAATTTGTCCTGGGATATAAACATTGGGTTGTTATTTTACCTGAAATGCACAAGGTCCTCTACTCCGACAATTAATCCACAGATAAAAGGGTAAACCGAGTTCATTTCTAGAAATCTCTTCTCCTTCAGGCTTCTTCTTGTTTGGACTTTACATGGCGGTTGGTAACTAACTTTAAGGTGCATTACACCACCAACTTCACTGGAGTGTGGACCTCAGTTCATCTTTCAATCACCCATGTGGGTATTTGCTCCTAAAAACCAATGAGGAGATGGGACTTGCAGCGTGTCAAGCATCACAAATAGAACCAAGTTCTATTTTAGCACCTGGTTACGCAGACGATAGTTGACACGCACGAGCAGTGTGGGTGCAATGATTGAATAACATATATGTGTACATTTATTTTGCAACTCTCGCACACGAGACGCGGGCGATGTGGTCAGCATGTGGGGAGGAAGAACACACACGCACACACACACACACATACACACACACACACACACACACACACAACTCCCCACTCTCCCCTCTCTTAGCCACTCTGTGGTTTGAGTGGAGCATTTGGATGGAGAGGAAAATGAGAAAAAGAGGGGGGAGGGAGGGAGAGAAGGTAGTTGAGAACAGGTAGGTGAATAGGGAGAGGGTAGCCTAAATGTTAGAGAGCAGAACAGGGGGAGGACACAGGGGAGGGGGGAGGAAAAAGGGATGGATAGAGGAGAGGAGAACAGGTAGATGAATAGGGGGAAGAGGGAGAGGAACTCCAGTGTGTTCTTAACAATAAGGAGATCAGATATCACTGTAAACGAAGCAGAACAAAACACAGAGGGAGAGGGAGGGAGGGAGAGAGAGAGAGGAAGCGATGGTAAAAGGAGAAGTGTTTGTTGACCATTAGTGTAAAGTGAGACAGACAGTATTTAAAGTTGGTTTGTGTAGGACACACACACACACTTTGTGTAGGAAATTTAAACTGGCAGTAACCATTTTTTATTGTCTTCCTGTTACACATGGTTTCCCTGCCTCAGCTGAACTCTTGAGTGTGTCTGTGTTAGTGGAGTAGAGAGGGTCCCTCTGCATTGAGTGCAGGTGGATTCTGTGAGACTTCCATGTGGGTCCCCTTTACTTTGAAGAGCGGGGAAAAGAGAACAGAGAGATATGGAGTAAAAACATTGTACTGCTTCTGTTACCACAGAGCATGCCCACGCTTATGTGCTACGTGTGTACACACATAGACACATTCCCACACTTACAGTTGAAGTCGGAAGTTTACATACACTTAGGTTGGAGTCATTAAAACTAGTTTTCCAACCACTCCACAAATTTCTTTTTAACAAACTATAGTTTTGGCAAGTCAGTTAGGACATCTACTTTGTGCATGACACAAGTAATTTTTCCAACAACTGTTTACAGACAGATTATTTCACTTATAATTCACTGTATCACAATTCCAGTGGGTCAGTAGTTTAAATACACTATGTTGACTGTGCCTTTAAACAGCTTGGAAAATTCCAGAAAATTATGTCATGGCTTTAGAAGCTTCTGATAGGCTAATTGACATAATTTGAGTCAATTGGAGGTGTACCTGTGGATGTATTTCAAGGCCTACCTTCAAACTCAGTGCCTCTTTGCTTGACATCATGGGAAAATCAAAATAAATCAGCCAAGACCTCAGAACAACAATTGTAGACCTCCACAAGTCTGGTTCATCCTTGGGAGCAATTTCCAAATGCCTGAAGGTACCACGTTCATCTGTACAAACAATAGTACGCAGGTATAAATACCATGGGACCACGCAGCCATCATACCGCTCAGGAAGGAGACGTGTTCTGTCTCCTAGAGATGAACGTACTTTGGTGTGAAAAGTGCAAATCAATCCCAGAACAACAGCAAAGGACCTTGTGAAGATGCTGGAGGAAACTTTCTTTTTGGAGAAATGTCCTCTGGTCTGATGAAACAAAAACAGAACTGTTTGGCCATAATGACCATCGTTATGTTTGGAGGTAAAAAGGGGATGCTTCGAAGCCGAAGAACACCATCCCAACCGTGAAGCACGTGGGTGGCAGCATCATGCTGTAGGGGTGCTTTGCTGCAGGAGGGACTGGTGCACTTCACAAAATAGATGGCATCATGAGGAAGGGAAATTATGTGGATATATTGAAGCAACATCTCAAGACATCAGTCAGGAAGTTAAAGCTTGGTCGCAAATGGGTCTTCCAAATGGACAATGGCCCCAAGCATACTTCCAAAGTTGTGGAAAAATGGCTTAAGGACAACAAAGACAAGGTATTAGAGTGGCCATCACAAAGCCCTGACCTCAATCCTATAGAACATTTGTGGGCAGAACTGAAAAAGTGTGTGCGAGCAAGGAGGCCTACAAACCTGACTCAGTTACACCAGCTCTGTCAGGAAGAATGGGCCAAAATTCACCCAACTTATTGTGGGAAGCTTGTGGAAGGCTACCCGAAACGTTTGTCCCAAGTTAAACAATTTAAAGGCAATGCTACCAAATACTAATTGAGTGTATGTAAACTTCTGACCCACTGGGAATGTGATGAAATAAATAAAAGCTGAAAGAAATCATTCTCTACTATTATTCTGGCATTTCACATTCTTAAAATAAAGTGGTGATCCTAACTGACCTAAAACAGGGAATTTTTACTAGGATTATATGTCAGGAATTGTGAAAAACTGAGTTTAAATGTATTTGGCTAAGGTGTATGTAAACTTCTGACTTCAACTGTACGTGTGTACTAACCACTTGTGTGTTCCCCTTTGTAAACCGTCTATCTCTGTCTCATCTGTCTAGGTTTGAGTCTATTTCTGAAGC
Source organism: Coregonus lavaretus (assembly GCF_964263955.1). Taxonomy (NCBI): domain Eukaryota; kingdom Metazoa; phylum Chordata; class Actinopteri; order Salmoniformes; family Salmonidae; genus Coregonus; species Coregonus lavaretus. The sequence continues at coordinate 42,886,727 of NC_139994.1, forward strand.
TATGACTTATTTCTAGACAGCTGAGTTTAGGTTTGTCGTCCTATTTTGCTGCAATTACTCATCACTGTATATGATGTGGAGCGCGTTCTTCGTACACTGTAAACGGTTTCACACAAGCACCTTAGTGTTAGGATTGTCTCTTTAGTGTTAAAGTTTTTTATTAATACCAATCATGAGAAACAGCAGTAGAATATACAATGGCACAGTTTGGTACATTTTTGTAAGGTTACAAATGGTACAATTTGGACATGGCAGTGTATGAAAAATTAAAAAGGTTATGATAGACCGTAGGAACACCTTTCCCTCCCTCCTCCCACAATCCCATGTCCCCATACAGCTGACCCTGCCATCCCATCTCTCCCTCCCCAGCTCCCACTGCAACATGTCTTTAAAATAAAATAAAATACATTTTTATTCGTCACATACACAGTTTACAGCAGGTACTGTATAAAAGGTGCAGTGAAATGCTTATGTGCTAGCTCCCTCAACAATGCAGTACATCAGTCAATAACATTAATAGCAATAAAAAGAGTCAAGTAAAAAATTACAAGTGATAGAAGTAATAAGAGAGGTAGTATAGTAATACTGACTGTATTACACTGTATTTACAAATATATAGTGGGTAGTGACTTGTTCCCACAGTGGAAGAAATAGTATATAATAGAACAGCAGCATTGACTGTGTGTGTGTGTGTGTGTGTGTGTGTGTGTGTGTGTGTGTGTAAGTTCTGAGTGTGTGTGGGTGCTTGGGTGTGTGTGTGTGTGTGTGTGTTTGTGTGTAAGGGTTGGATGTGTGGGTAGTCAGTACAAATAATCTCTGAAGTGCAGATAGTCTCTTAGGTGCAAATAGTCACTAAGGTGCAGGTCTGTGCAGGGAGACAGCTAGGGTCAGCTGTTCAGCAGTCTGGTGGCCTGGTGGTAGTAGCTGTCTCGGAGCCTGTTGATCCGAGACCCGATGCTCCGATACCGCTTGATAGATGGTAACAGAGTGAAAAATCCGTGGCTCGGGTGACTGGAGTCCTTAACAATCTTTCGGGCCTTCCTCAGACACCGCCTGGAGTAGATGTCCTGGACGACAGGGAGCTTGCCCCCAGTGATGTAATGGGCCGTCGGCACCACCCTCTGTAGAGCTTTCCGGTTGATGGTGGTGCAGTGGCCGTACCAGGCGGTAATGCAGTCGGTCAAGCTGTAGAACTTCTTGAGGACCCGAGGGCCCAATGCCGAATTTCTGGTTCTGCTGTTGCGCCTTCTTCACCATGGTGGTGGTGTGATTGGACCATGCCAGGTAATCTGTGATGTGCACGCCAAGGAACTTGAAGCTTTTGACCCTCCCCACTGCAGCCCAGTCAATGGCAATATGGGCGTGCTCCCCACCCCTGTTTCCTGTAGTCCACGATCAGCTCCTTGGTTTTGCTGACGTTGAAGGAGAGGCTGTTTTCTTGCCACCACTGTGTCTGGACTCTAACATCCTCCCTGTAGGCTGTCTCATTGCCGTTGGCGATCAGGCCCACTACATTCATGTCGTTGGCAAAAGTAATGATGGTATTGGAGTCGTGCGTGGCCACGCAGTTATGGGGGTACAGAGAGTACAGGAGGGGGCGGCCCGTCAGGAAGTCTTGGATCCAGTTGCAGAGGTAGGAGTTCATACCCAGGGCCTTGAGCTTAGTGTCGAGCTTGGTGGGAACTATGGTGTTGAACACTGAGTTTTAGTCGATGAACTGCTTTCTCACATACATGTTCATCTTGTCCAGGTGGGATAGGGCATTGTGTAGAGCAATGGCGATTGCGTTATCCATGGATCTGTTGGATCGGTATGCAAATTGGAGTCGGTCCAACGTGTCAGGTAAGGTGGAGCTGATGTGGTCCTTGACCAGCCTCTCAAATCACTTCATGATGACAGAAGTGAGTGCTACAGGGCGATAGTCATTTAGGCAGGTTACCTTAGTTTGCTTGAGTACAGGGACATTGGTGAACATATTGAAGCACATGGGGATCACAGACTGAGACAGAGATAGGTTGAATATGTCCGTGAACACTCCAGACAGCTGGTCTGCACATGCTATGAGGATGCGGCCAGGGATACCCTCTGGGCCGGCTGCTTTGCGAGTGCTCACAAGCTTGAAGGTCTTACTCACATCGGCCACAGCAGGGGCCCTCGTAGGAGAATCGGTGTTGATTACCTCGAAGCAAGCATAGAAAGTGTTTAGCTCGTCTGTGAAGAGGCATCAGTGTTCACTGCGTAGCTGGTTTTGCCTTGCCACATGCGTCTTGCGTCGGAGTCATTGAAATGCAATTCCACTTTGTCCCTGCACTGTCTTTTTGTGTCTTTGTCTGATTTCCGGAGGTCGTAGCTGGTCGTTTTGTATCCCGACCGGAGTTAAAAGCGTTGGTCCGTGCTCTCAGTTTTGTGCAGATGTTGCTATTTACCCACGGTTTCTGTTTGGGACATGTGCAAATAGTCATTGTTGGGACAACATCCTCTATGCATTTCCTGATGAACCCTGTGACTGAGTCTGTATACTTATTGATGTTATTGTCAGAGGCGACACAGACATTTTCCCAGTCCACATAATCAAAGCAGTCTTGTAGCCTAGATTCTGATTGGTCAGACCAGCGTTGAACAGATCTTACCACGGGTACTTCCTGCTTACATTTTTGCCTGTAGGCTGGTACAAGCAGAATGTAAGCGTGGTCTGATTTGCCAAAGGGGGGGGCAAGGGGGGGCTTTGAATCCGTCTTTGAATGGTCCAGCGTATTTTTCCCGCGAGTGAGGCAGGAGATATGTTGGTGGAATTTTCTCAGATTTTCTTTATTAAAGTCCCCAGACACAACGAATGCAGCCTCAGGATGTGCGGTCTCCAGTTTGTTTAAAGTCCCATCTAATTCCTTGATTGCCAGTGTGGTGTTGGCTTAGGGGGGATGTACACAGCCATTATACAAAGCGATGTAAATTATCTCGGGAGATAGTGTGGTCAGCATTTGATCGTGAGGTATTCCAGGTCGGGAGAACAAAAAGTCTTAAAGGTTTGTCCATTACTACAATCACACCATGAGTTGTGATATCCCTCCTCCTTTGTTTTTCCTGCAAAGTTCTTTCTTGTCCGCCCGTTGTACGGAAAACCCTGCAGGCTGTATAGCCGGATCCAGCACGTCCACCGTGAGCCAAATTTCCGACAGACAGATTACATTACAGTCTCTGGTATCCCTCTAGTAGGAAATTCTCGCTCTGAGCTCGTCTACTTTATTGACCAGAGACTGTACATTAGCAAGTAATATACTAGGAAGTGGCTGGTGGTTTGCCGTTCTTCTTTGTCTGACTAGAACGCCAGCTCTCCTTCCTTTTCTCCAGTGACATTTTGGAAGAGGTCCCGTGATGAGTGGGACCGCTGCGGATAATCCAAACAAAGAATCCAGGTCTGGAAAGTCAAATTTGTGGTGAGTAACCACCGATCTGATGTCCAGAAGTGCTTGTCGGTTATAGGAAATAATACCAGAAACATTCTGAGCAAATAAAGTAAAAAATAGCACTAAAATAAACAAAAGACTACAAAGTTGGCTAGGAGCTAGCAACAGGACAACCATCGTCGGCGCCATCTTTATAGATCTTACACATACACACACACACACAGTCACACATTCACTCACACAAGGCAACCTTCCCTCTATGCCACACATTTGAGTGTGGGAGCCATTAAGCATGGTGGTATTCCACTCTGTTTCTTCTCTCTTCTTCTCTCTCTCTCCCTCTCTCTCTCTCTCTCTCTCTCTCTCTCTCTCTCTCTCTCTCTCTCTCTCTCTCTCTCTCTCTCTCTCTCTCTCTCTCTCTCTCTCTCTCTCTCTCTCTCTCTCTCTCTCTCAGTTTTCAGCTGTGCTAACATAATTGCAAAAGGGTTTTCTAGTGATCAATTAGCCTTTTAAAATGATAAACTTGGATAAGCAAACACAACGTGCCATTGGAACACAGGACTGATGGTTGCTGATAATGGGCCTCTGTACGCCTATGTAGATATTCCATTAAAAATCAGCCGTTTCCAGCTACAATAGCCATTTACAACATTAACAATGTCTACACTGTATTTCTGATCAATTCAATGTTGTTTTTATGGACAAAAAAATTGCTTTTCTTTCGAAAACAAGGACATTTCTAAGTGACCCCAAACTTTTGAACGGTAGTGTATGTGTGCATGCATGTGTGTGCCTCTGCGGCCCTTATGCAACAGGCTGAGGGGGCGTGGAGAGCACACTGGCACTGAACTGGACTAGCTGAACACCAGATTTCATACATGAGAGAGAGAGAAGAGAGAGAGAGAGAGAGAGAGAGAGAGAGAGAGAGAGAGAGAGAGAGAGAGAGAGAGAGAGAGAGAGAGAGAGAGAGAGAGAGAGAGAGAGAGCATTCATTACTTTAAGTCATTTCAGTCTGTACACCACACACACACACACAGCCCAACTCCTCTCTAGCCAAGTCTTACAGTAACCCAATCTTTGTATACTTTCAGAGTTATAAATAGACTCAGCCATAGAAATGTCTCTTTTGCCCACAACCACACACACTCACACTGAACCACACACACACACAACCACTTAAAGTTGCCTCCCCTGTGACTCAATTTTTAGAACTCCCATATGAGGTCTAATTTTAGAACCTCATTTTGTTAGACAAATATTGTGTTCTTTGGATCAACAACAATACAAATGTTAATGGTGTGTGTGCATGTCTCTGTGTGTATCAATGCATGTGAGCGTGCAAGCCTATGTGTATGTGTGTGTGTGTTCATCTCTATGCTAACCCTACCTGTTGCTACTTTATTCAACCTTCTCTGATTTATATTTTACTTGTAAATGAGCTCCTCGGAGGTCTGGTCTCTTTGCATGTTCAATGTAACAAGCAATCAAACAATAGGCCGGCTGACCCGGTTGTGACACGTATGCAAATCAGCCTGTTATTTTTAGAGACAGATACAGGGAGAGGCCTGGCTCAGTGAGTGGGTTTTTTCTCTACCGTAATAAAGCAATATACGTAATGTAATTTAGCGGTCTGTCATTTAGCAGACACTTTTATTGTAACTTAGGCCGACATGTTCAGTAGCTGTTGCAAATAATATATGTTATTATGTAAAGCTAGAGTACAGCTAGAGAGAGAGAGAGAATGAGAGAGAGAAAGATTATGGTAGAAAAATATGTGTCGTGAGAGAAGAGTGTGTGAGTGTTGTTGTAAACTTAGAAAAAGAGAGTGAGTCCTGTATACAGAAAGTGGAGAGGTGGAAAGAGTGGGTGTGAGGAGGAGAGGAGAGAGGGATGAGGGGGAGAAGAGGAGAGGAGGAGAGCAGGACAAGTTCAACTTAATTTGCATGGGAGATGGGAGAGAGTACCACTCACACCCACACATGGCACCCTCAGACACACACACACACACACACACACACACACACAGAGGTTTTGTAACAATTATGTTCTAACTTTTGCAACCATTTCAACAGAAGCCTATTACATCATACTCAGTTATTATCAACTGTATTTCAACTGCATTTCAACATTGTATGTCCAAAAAATATGTAATATCTATTGCATTTCTTCTGTTCTGGCATTGGTAAGACCTTGAGTCAAACTCAGGCCCCTAGTTATTGAAACTAATGATCTTTCTATTTATCATCTGCATAGTTAAGGTCATATTGTTGCGTCACCCAGACTATAGTAAAGTAGGGATTCAATCCCATCGCACTTTGTCGCCTAACTATTTTTTAAAGGCAATGTTGACCGCATTCACAGAAACGCTGCATATGTCGGCTTAGTCAGAAATTACCTTTAAATGGCGCGTAGCCAGAAAGAAAGCGTGATCGGATTGAATCCCAGCCTAAAAGATGAAGATGACTTTGGTCTTGCCGATGGTGACAGTTCTGATCATTATGGTCTGGCGGTAGCCGGTTGCGACGTCCTGTCAATCCATCACATTATGAAACCTATCGATGCGGAGAAGACAGGATGAGAGAGCAGAAAGGAGGGAGAGGAGGAGAAGAGAAGTGTATTGATCAGGGACAGTGGAATGAAACGTAATGATGGTCATTTAGAAAGAAGAAGAGAGGAGAGAGACAATGTGGCCTAGGTACTCATCCCTCTATCATCCCTCTATCCATCCCTCCCTCTATCTCTCTATCTTTTGTTTTCTCTATCCTCATTGATTTTCTATGAAAATATTGAATTTCGCATGCAGATTTCAGACCAGTTACTGAGCCCTCTATCTATCCTACTCTGTCTATTCCCCACCCTCATTGATATTTGTTGATTCATATCGTTTTTTAAAGCAATTAGTCCTCTCTGTAATTTATATCAGTGCATACTGTATTTCATGTGAGGGATCCTCTCAATCGGACGTTGGTCATCCAATCTCTCTCTGTGTGTTGACTGATGGCTTGCAATACGTATTATACCTGGTTGATTGACTTGTTTGTCTGGAGGGACTTGATATAAACTATTGAATTTCACATGTAGATTCCAGAACTGGGTTCAAATACTATTTGTTTTCTTTCAAATACAGTACATAATCTGCCCTTGATTGAGCTTTGCCTGGTGTAATGGAACCAAATAGCCCCAAAAGTGAACCTTGGTGAACCCCGGTTTAGCTATAGGAGATAACTATAGAGATGCCCAAAAGGAAGTTTGGTGTTAGTGATTGACAGGTGAGGTGACAATACAAGCTCTACAATGGCCCTACAGAATACAGATAGATATAACTTTATAACCCCAAGATGGCCCCTGAAATGTATGACCCCTGCTATTTTCTTTTAGAGAGATGTAAATTCCTTTAGTGCATGCCTTTAGTGTCAAGGCCAATGCTAGTGTTTGTGAGGACAAGGAGAGGAGAGACAAAGCACCTTCTGTCCTCAATTCTGTTGACCTGATTTCAACACTTGTAAAGGAGCATTGCACCTCTCCTTTATAGGTGGAAACACACACACACGCACACACTCGCACAAGTTACTTATTTCAACGGGTCATTGCGGCTCTGGGAAAATGTGTAATGTCTGAATATGGGCAATTCCACGGTAACGGAATGACGCTGAGACTCAATAAAAAAACGTTGATTGCAAAGTGTAACATGATTCAGTATTATTCTTAGAGCCCGACCAATATATTGCTATTTTAGAAAATATATCGGTATCGGACAATAATTCCACAATAACTGATATTCAATCATTAGGATGAAAAAAGGGTATCATGCTTATCTGAACACTTTCGGCCATTCTCATGATGTGTCATTATTGTCACAATGTAAGAAATCAACATTTGAAGTATATTTCTTGGACAATTGCTCTGTTGGATGGCAATTTATGAGAACTCTGTGTGGAACATTTTACAGTATATCGACAGATATATCAGTATCGGTACGTTTTGTCCCCCAAAAAATATGAATTAGTATTGGACCCAAAAAAACTGTATCGGTCGGGCTATAATTAATTTACACTGGCTATTATTCAAATTAAATTAAATAATAAATTATACTCTAGTGTGCTCTATTATACTGTAATTTACTAAACTCTACTGTACAGTACAGTACTGTATTGTACTGACCTATACTCTACTTTTCAACTATTTTTCAACGTCCATGGACGTCCGATGTCGGTCAGTGCTCAGTGGGTGAGGGGGCTGGTTACAGTAAATGGAAAGAGAGGGGGCTCATGGGTAGGTGTCAGTAAGAGCTGGGAGAGGTGACATTAACTGGAGAGAGAGAGAGAAGAGAGAGGGAGAGAGAGAGAGGGAGAGAGAGAGAGGGAGAGAGAGAGGGAGGGGTTGTCCAGACTATTTTTAAACTCTTGCTTTGACCACCACGCAACAGAAAGAGAAAGAAAACGGTTATGAGCTGAACATAACCATATGTTAGGAGTCAGATCACTGTCTCATCCTGTCAGCCTAAATTACCCTCCGTCTTTATAATAATAATATGCCATTTAGCAGACGCTTTTATCCAAAGCGACTTACAGTCTTTGTGTGTGTGCATCTGTATGTTAGGTGACCCAACTTCCCATTGTAGCCAATTCAGTTGCAGTCATTCTGTTACAGATTTTTGGGTCCTTCTGTTACTGATTTGGTAACAGAATGAAGTGTTTTAACCTCTTAAGGATCGGACCCTTTTTTTCAATTTTCGCCTAAAATTAGATTAGACTAACTGCCTGTAGCTCAGGACCTGAAGCAAGGATATGCATATTCTTGATACCATTTGAAAGGAAACACTTTGAAGTTTGTGGAAATGTGAAATTAATGTAGGAGAATATAACACATTAGATCTGGTAAAAGCTGTCAGAAATTAGAGTATATCTTAAAGATATGTGGGTTTTTGGTAACAGAATGACAAGACACTAGGCAATATTTCTTAAACTTACAGAAGGCAAATAGTTTCTGCAAAATGAAATCTAAATTTAGATATTAGTTGGCAGGGTTACTTCAACGTTATTGTGTTTTGATGTATTTATAATACCTTTTATTTTGTTTGTATATTTTTTAGTGTATTTTATCCCCTTTTTATTCCTAATTTTGATCTTGTCTCATCGCTGCAACTCCCCAATGGGCTCGAGAGGCGAATGTCGAGTTATGCGTCTTCCGAAACATGACCCGCCAAACGGCGCTTCTTAACACCCGCCCACTTAACCCGGAAGCCAGCTGCACCAATGTGTCGGAGGAAACACCGTTCACCTGACGACCGAAGTCAGCCTGCATGTGCCCGGCCTGCCACAAGGAGTCGCTAGAGCGCGATGAGCCAAGTAAAGCCCCCCCCCCCCGCTTGCCAAACCCTCCCCTAACCCGGACGACGCTGGGCCAATTGTGTGCCGCCCTATGGGACTCCCGATCACGGCCGGTTGTGATACAGCCGGGGATCGAACCCGGGTCTGTATAATACCTTTTAAGACTTTTTCTGATAGATTTCTTTTTTCTAAGACCCATTTTCCATCTGTTTGACCAGAAATCAAAGCCCTATTCCTACTTGGATGGACAATAGTTGAAAATGTTATATATGCCTTCATTTCTCAAAAATATAGACACCAAATTTGATGTGCTCCTATGAACATCACGTTAGTGCTCATGGGGCCTTTTACATGGAAATGCCCATATGTTAGTAGAGAGAGGAGGAGAAAAGAGGAGGAGAGGAGAGGTGGAGAGTGGAGAGGAGTAGAGGATAAAGAACAGGTGATCTTTGGGTGTATATAAGATGCTGTGTTGTTAGTTTTAACTACTGGGTTTCCCAACACTGCATGTTACACAGCTGTAGATGTATGGCGATAGCTTGATTGTGAATGGGCTTATAGGGTGACTGAATTTGTGCTAGGTTTGTAACCTAATACACGCTGTATAGAACTGTAATGATAAAATACCTTGATTGTGAAAGGGTGAGGAGGGAGTGAGGAAGGGGGGAGGTAGAGGGGAGGGAGGGAGGATACTGAGGTGTTAACACTGACGGGTGAGGTGAGATAAGAGCCTCCCCCCTCCTCCCCCCTCTTGTTGCCACGGAAATCACCATCTCCTGTGGCGATGACACGACTGACAGCGCTCTCAGGGTCGAGGAGTCTGACGTGACTGAAGTGTCTTGTGTCTGTGTGTGTTTCAGTGTGTGTGTGTGTTTAAATGTGTGTGTGTTTCATTGTGTGTGTGTGTTACAAACCTCACCACTATATAGAGTGTTAAAGGGTGTGTTTGTGCGTGTGTGTTTGTGTGTGTTTCAGTGTGTGCGTGTGTGGGTGTGTATCAGGTCATACCTCTGCACCAGTTAAACTGGATCATTCACATCCACATCACGCAGCGCCCAGGGAGAACTCTCCTAGACATCTCTCCCTCCCTCCTTCTCCCCTCCCTCTCTATCTACCTCTATCTTGCCCTTCTCAGTGATTTCTCTCTCTCTCTCTTTCCTTCTCCAACCCTTTCTTTCTATCTCCCTCATTCTCCTCCCAACCTATATCTAGCATTTTCTTATCGATAAAGCTATGTAGAGCTGGTGTGTGTGTGCATGTGTGAAGCGTGTGTGTTCTGCAGTCCTCTCTGGATTGACAGCCTTTATAGCAGTCTATAGCCGTGTCTTATTGAGCAGTCTAATGTTCACCTACCTGTGGACTTTCAGACTATGGCTCTGCCATGGACCACACACACGCGCCAAACACACACAGTTTTGTCGATGTGAACATTACTTAATGCAAACAGCCGGATGGATTAACACACTCTTTCCCTCTCCCTGTCTATGTTTGTGTACAAATATGTCCATTGTAATCATTATAGACACCTATATAAAAAGATCATGGTCTAATTATGTTATACGGATGCTTCAGTGTATTTGCACGTTTGTGTGTGTATGTGTGTGTGTGTGTGTGTGTGTAGGTTCTCTGTGTATCGCTCGTGCTAGTTCGTCCCGTGTCTATTAATAAAACTACAGCTACATGAGAGGATGTGGTCACCATAGCGCAGGATCCTCCTACGCAAGGTGTGTGTGAGTTTGTGTGTGTTTTCTCTGAAAAGAGACTAATGATTTGTGCCATTTGTAGAATGCCAATGTCAAGTTCTCCACAAACACGGGAACACACACACACAGGAGCACACACACACAGGAGCACACACACACACACACACAGGAGCACACACAAACACACAGTACTTCTAAGTGTGTTAAACCAACACATAAAAATGGCACAGGAAACAACCATTTCCTTTTCAATTGTTAGTGAGGAATATGTTTTACTAGGTAAGGTGGACAGAAGGTGGAAAGGTGTGTGTGTGTGCTTCAGCCCAGACGTGGGCTAACATTGAAGTTCTCTTGTCACCATGGCAACTCTGCGGGCCATCAGATGGTTGTGGACCTCTTCACTGTGTGTGTCTGTGTCTGTGTCTGTGTGTGTGTGTGTGTGTGTGTGTGTGTCTGTGTCTGTGTGTGTGTGTGTGTGTGAAGGGTTAAAGTGATGGTGTATCTGACATTTACAAATGACTGCACCACTCTCTCTTCTCCTTTCTCTTCTTCTCCCTCCCTCTCTCTATCCCTCATTCTCTCTCTGTTACCATCAGCCCAGAGCCTTATAAGGTTCTATGTTAGCCCATTGGTTCTGCTGCCCTCTACAGGAGCAAATGAGTAGGTGCAGGCTTATGCCACTCAGCAAATCAGTTCCCTTTAGAAGAGTGGATCCTAACTTCTATTCTAACCTAACCTCTACTTAAGTACACTTTTTACTTAGTCTCCCATTGACATCAATGCATCGCTAAGTGAAAATGTTGATTTAAGTGGATTCGCTAAAGAGAGATTATCTTTAGTTTGTGAAAGAGATAAAGAGAGACAGGGAGACAAAGGGGAGGGAAAGGGGGTAGAGTGTTATTGAGACAAGGAGAGAGAGAGGTGGATTTACAGATGGAAAGAGAGAGTGATGGAGTGAACGAGAGAGGAAAGGGGAGAGAACAACAAGAGAAGGAAAGATTGACAGAATAGAAAGCTATAGAAAGAAGGACAGAAGGAGTGAGAGGGGGAGAGAGAAAAGGGGGAGAGAGAGAGAGAAGGCATATTTATTTATTTATAAGGACAGTGCACATTAATCAACATCAATATTAGAATAATGCAACATCCATGTAAATGTGCCGGGGTTAGCCAAAAACTCATTCGCACCCATAGTCCCAGGGTAGGTACAGTGCCTTGCAAACGTATTCATCCCCCTTGGCGTTTTTCCTATTTTGTTGCATTACAACATGTAATTTAAATAAATTTTTATTTGGATTTCATGTAATGGACATACACAAAATAGTCCAAATTGGTGAAGTGAAATGAAAAAAATAACTTGTTTAAAACAATTCTAAAAAATAGATAACGTAAAAGTGGTGTGTGCATATGTATTCACCCCTTTGCTATGAAGCCCCTAAATAAGATCTGATGCAACCAATTACCTTCAGAAGTCACATAATTAGTTAAATAAAGTCCACCTGTGTGCAATCTAAGTGTCACATGATCTGTCACATGATCTCAGTATATATGCACCTGTTCTGAAAGGCCCCAGAGTCTGCAACACCACTAAGCAAGGGGCACCACCAAGCAAGCGGCACCATGAAAACCAAGGAGCTCTCCAAACAGGTCAGGGACAAAGTTGTGGAGAAGTACAGATCAGGGTTGGGTTATCAAAAAATATCTGAAACTTTGAACATCCCACAGAGCACCATTAAATCCATTATTAAAAAATTCAAATAATATGGCACCACAACAAACCTGCCAAGAGAGGGCTGCCCACCATAACTCACAGACCAGGCAAGGAGGGCATTAATCAGAGAGGCAACAAAGAGACCAAAGATAACCCTGAAGGAGCTGCAAAGCTCCACATCGGAGATTGGAGTATCTGTCCGTAGGACCACTTTAAGCCGTACACTCCACAGAGCTGGGCTTTTTATTTTTATTTTACCTTTATTTAACTAGGCAAGTCAGTTAAGAACAAATTCTTATTTACAATGACGGCCTACACCGGCCAAACCCGGACGACGCTGGGCCAATTGTGTGCCGCCCTATGGGACTCCCAATCATGGCCGGTTGTGATACAGCCTGGAATCGAAACAGGGGGTCTGTAGTGACGCCTCAAGCACTCAAGCACTGAGCACTGAGATGCAGTGCCTTAGACCGCTGCGCCACTCGGGAGACTTTACGGAAGAGTGGCCAGAAAAAAGCCATTGCTTAAAGATAAAAATAAGCAAACACGTTTGGAGTTCGTCAAAAGCCATGTGGGAGACTCCCCAAACATATAGCAGAAGGTACTCTGGTCATATGATACTAAAATTGAGCTTTTTGGCCATCAAGGTAAACGCTATGTCTGACGCAAAACCTCTCATCACCCCGAGAACACCATCCCCACAGTGAAGCATGGTGGTGGTAGCATCATGCTGTGGGGATGTTTTTCATTGGCAGGAACTGGGAAACTGGTCAGAATTGAAGGAATGATGGATGGCGCTAAATACAGGGAAATTCTTAAGGTAAACTTGTTTCAGTCTTCCAGAGATTTGAGATTGGGACGGAGGTTCACCTTCCAGCAGGACAATGACCCTAAGCATACTGCTAAAGCAACACTTGAGTGGTTTAAGGGGAAACATTTAAATGTCTTGGAATGGCCTAGTCAAAGCCCAGACCTCAATCCAATTGAGAATCTGTGGTATGACTTAAAGATTGCTGTACAACAGCGGAACCCATCCAACTTGAAGGAGTTGGAGCAGTTTTGCCTTGAAGAATGGACAAAAATCCCAGTGGCTAGATGTGCCAAGCTTATAGAGACATACCCCAAGAGACTTGCAGCTGTAATTGCTGCAAAAGGTGGCTCTACAAAGTATTGACTTTGGGGGGGTGAATAGTTTTCTGTTTTTTTGTCTTATTTCTTGTTTGTTTCACAAAAATAATTATTTTGCATCTTCAAAGTGGTAGGCATGTTGTGTAAATCAAATGGAGAAAAAAAACCAAAAATCTATTTTACAATGTGAAGGGGGGTGAATACTTTTGCAGGCCACTGTAAGGGCAATTAAACAGCCACAATACAAGTACAAATACTCACAAAAAAAATAGAAAAAAAAATACATTACATCCGATACAAGATAATTATAACAACAACGTATTCGTAATAAAAACACTATTGTCAACTGTCGTCTTACATGTGAGGAACCACAGATAACTCATGTGTACAGGTTTGGATAGATTTGAGCCATGTTTTCAATTTACATTTAAAAGTACAATAATCAATGCAGTTTCTAAAGTCCATGGGCATTGCATTCCAGTATATTGTAGCTCTAACGGAGAAGGCCGATTGACCGAGTGTACTGTGTCGAAAAGGGACAACGCAATCCCCTCTAGTTATTGCCCTTGTTATCCTGGAGGTGCTTTCCTTGAGCATGATATATCGACATAGCGGTGGAGGGGCAAGACCATGCAGGATCTTAAAGACAAGGCTTGCATCTACTTACTGCTTAAAGCTGTCCAGACTGAATCAATTATGTTTGTGAATGATGTGACATTGGTGGTAACTGTTTGGTTTGTTATCAAAAATCTTAAGAGTTTGTAGAGTGATTACATTTGTTTCGGAATAGTAGCTCCTGCTTGTGACCAGCATGTGAGGCAATATCTCAGATGTGATAAGATCATAGTATGCATATATAATTTGGCGGCCTCCAGGGGAAGATAAGGTCTTTACATTTACATTTACGTCATTTATCAGACGCTCTTATCCAGAGCGACTTACAAATCTACACCACAGATCATGTGTTATATGGATTCAACTCGACATTAGACCACTTTTACGATGTGAAAAGGGAAGACTTAGGTGTCGGGTTATAGCTATCCCTATAAGTATGTCAGTTGCTGCTCTGTGGTCAGTCACTGTGGTCAAAGCTCAGTGGTTATGGATGTAATTGACAGTGTGAGGCAACCTGAGGCGGACCACCACTTCGCTTGAATTGTGTCACCCCTGACAACAAGAACAACGGCGGCCATTTTACCCATCTTATAAACCTAAAGTTGGATAACCCAAACTTGACCATGTTAACCACCTACTTCACTTGTTTCTTAAATGTCAAGTTGGAGTCCAAAATGACGCCGAGATACCTGATGTTAGACACAACTTTTAGATTCTCTCCATTGACAAGAACTGCTTGTTGGGAAGAATCAATGGTTTTCTTAGAGAAGTGCATACAAACAGTCTTGTCAATATTTAAATGCAGGTAAGAATCAGTCATCCATTAAGAAACGTGTACCATAGCTTCAGTTAACTTGTTAACAACTTATTGTCTGTTTTTTGAGTGTACATACCGGACTGTATCATCTGCATACATCTCCATGTTAACTTGTGGGCAAGCAAGTGGGAGATCATTTATATACTGTAGATTGTAAACAGAAGGGGGCCTAATATTGACCCTTATGGGACCCCAATGTTATAGTAAAGAGAGTCCGACTTAGTGTCCCCCAGACGAACCCTTTGGCTTCTATTTGTCAGATAGGAATACATCCAACTAATGGCTTCAGCGGACACATTACGGGAGGATAGTTTGGATAAGAGGACCTCATGATACTTCACAGTATCAAAGGCCTTTTTAAGATCCAAAAAGACTGTGCCGACTTCACCACATATGTCCAATTTAGATGTAATGCACTCCAGAAAATAGCAATTGGCTGTTTCGGTAGAATGGTTAGTTCTGAATCCAAATTGCATTTGATGTATGGAGTTGCCCTGATTGAGGTGATCAGTCAGATGATCAGCCACCCATCTTTCAGCTACTTTTGATAGAACTAGAAGAATGCTTATAGGTCGGTAATGTTCCACCGTTGTTGGGTCACCAGATTTTAAACAGGTATCACTGCAGCAGATTTCCAAGCATTGGGGAAGAACCGATATTTGATGGACAGATTAACTAGATGTGCAATAGGGGCAATCAGAGAATATTTGTGTGTCTTCAGGAATACAGTGTCCAGACCAAATACATATTTTGTTCTAGAGCTCCTGAAGAAGCTGATAATACTGTCCACTGCTGACGCTGAGATTTCAGGAATTCTGAATATTGGTTTATTATTATCCATGGGAGTGAGAACTGTGGTCTTGGTTGAAAATCTTTGAGCCAGTTCCCTGACAGAGTCAACAAAAAAATGGTTAAAGGTGGTGGATATGAAATTGGAGTCTTGAATTAGAATCCCATTAACCTTTCATTCAGGATGCTTTTTGAACTTTTCAGCTCCTCTCCATGTTAGTTTGTTGAGATTTTCCCAAATCACTTAGCCATTTCCTTTTGCGTCATTGATCACTCTGAGGAAGAACTCTGCTTTTGCTTTTTTTTATATTCCTAAACCACCGTATTTCTCAGTGATGTGAATATATGTCTGTCATCATTCTGACCAGACTTTAGTGCTTTTTTCAAGGAAAGATCCCGTTTTCTCATCTGCCTCCAGAGGCCCTCGTTGAGCCATGGTAGAGAGGTTTTACGTCTTGGCTTACATTAAAATTTCCTGGTAAAAGAGATATTCACTTTGTCAATAGCTGACAGAAATGTTCTGTATCCAGACTCTGGGTCTTCATTGCGTAACAGATCAGACCAGTTAATTTGACTTATAGCTGCATCGTAGTTACTCTGCTCACTTTTCTGGATTTTTTTTATCGTACTGTTGCACATTGATATGGTTCTTAAATCTCTTTTTAGTGAGCTTTCTAACCACTAATGTAGCATTATGGTCAGATATGCCAGTTAGTAAGTTAATAGCCTTAGTTAATCGATCAGATCTGTTAGTGAACACTAGATCAATTTGAGTCTGGGATGTCTGTGTTACTCTAGTTGGTCCTTGTATTATTTGAGTCAGGTTGAAATGGTCTGTGATCTTTTTGATTTTTTTCCTGAAAGTTTTGCTTTCCCAGTTTATATTGAAATCGCCCATGAAGATTTTCTACTTCTTATGATCACATTCTTTAAGCATGGCATTTAGATGGTCATAAAACGAGGTATCAGATGTTGGTGGTCGATATAAACCAATAATAGTGAGAAACATATGAGGGGAGAGGAAGACATTCAGCCCCGTACTGTACATTCAAGGTCATTGGCATGTTTCCATATGATGCTACTGTACATGAAAGTTATCTTTCATGTACATAAGCAATCCACCCCCTCTGCCCTCTCCCCTGTCCCTTCTGAATATGGAATATCCAGGGACATTAAAGGCAGAAATAGGAGAAGATAACTTCAGCCATGTCTCAGAGAAAAGATTAGAGTCAGTCAATAAATGTTCCACCTGTTCACGCTTAGAAACAATGCTACAAATATTCAGATTACCTCCTAATATTCCTTTAGGCTTGGGACGAGGGTCCCAGAGCATTTTAGTCTGATTAACGGTTTGAAAAAAGTTAATGGTACAATGTTTTCTAATAGCAGGGTTAGGGGAACTGAGTTTCTGTCTCGAAGGCAGGTTTTGTTTGGGACATGTATCAAGAGTTTGCATTAAAATGAGATTATCTGCAGATTGCTCATTCTCTTGAAAAGCCATGTCAGTGACAGAGGTTATATTCACATACAAAGAATGTCCTTCTCTGAACCAGGTAACATAGGCTACTCAAATCTAGATGATTTAAATCATTCATGTTCCACCATTCATTAATGATTTTGTTCTGGATGGATAATTAGGGGGACTTTTCTCCACTTCTCCCAGAATTACATCCTCCATATCAGCCTTCTATTCTGCAAGTGTCCTAACTCTAGACTCTGATGGGGAGCTTGGTACCCTGGGCCGCCTAGGTGTTTGTTGATTCCGGATTGTTTGAATGAAGGCCAGCATTGATGTTTGGCTGCCTTCTTTTGTATTCCCCAGAGAGTTGCACCGCATTTGGGGCCCCTTATTATCCTCAGAGTTTTCTATTAGGTTATGATTGTCACTGGTCTCAGTAGCCACTTTCCCAGCTTCATAAAAAAAAAATCCTCTTATTCTTCTTATTTTTCTTGGAATAAGAGGTCATTGTTGTAGACACTGGCTCACCAGGTACCAACTCCAATGTTTCATTCACTCCACCTTTGTCCTTGGGAGCAGAGAAATTATCCTCTTCAACCTCAGAAATTATCCTCTTCAACGTTCTGTCATTTCAGCTGGGATATGTGATACATTTGCCCTACTCATGGGGACAGGATTGTTGTCCTTCACATAGTGTAAGAAAGTTTCCTCTCTGCACCTTATGTTTTCCAGTGTAGTAGGACTGTACTCTACCATCTCATGACCCCCTCTAGAGTGGGATTGTGTCTGCCAGTCCTGTCTACGAGCAGGGCCTGATCCAGTGAGGGCCAATCTTTACAGACCGTGTTATGGGAGTGATGGGTGCTGCTTCAACATATACAAAACAATCTCCATTGGAGCAGTTTGTGAGTTGACCCTTGAATCTTATTATGCGCCTCATCACCCTCCCCACCACCTTACATCCAGCTTTAGCCAGAAACTCAGTCACACCACTATCATCTGCTGAATCAGGTAGTTCTTTAATTGTAACTTGAATTGAGTTCTGGTCAGCCATGCCCGACTTCAAACTGAAAGGATTATTCTCTTTGAACACAACATGTTTTCCTCTGACTGTTATTCCTCTGATCAGAAGCTTTGTCCTTGCTTCCTTACTGAGAATAAATATACGCTGGAGTGCACATACTCTCTGTACTAACCTCAAGTAGTTTGGATGAATTTCATGTATGAGACAGTGGTAGAGCTCCTCCTCCTTAATGGGGTTGGCTATGTCCTCCTCCTTCGGCAGGATTTCTCTTTCCATGATAAAAATGGGTAAAACAGTCTCCTTTGGGGATTTCGTCCCACAACCTTGCTCCAGGTCTAATTTCCTTGACATCGGTTTTTGCATCGCTGGAGATAGCCACAACTGCAGCAGCCATTTTAATTGTAGTGTTAATGTTTAAAGCAATTTGTTTAACATTGAAATGTATCAGCATTATACAGTGAAGATACTTCTTACTCAAGAATTGATGGATGGTTGATCCTCAAATAGATATTAGCTGGATTCAGTGTTCTCCAGTAATTGAAGCTTCTTAGTTGATGTCTAAATATAACAAACATATTATGGACATACAGTTGAAGTCGGAAGTTTACATACACCTTAGCCAAATACATTTAAACTCAGTTTTTCACAATCCCTGACATTTAATCCTAGTAAAAATTCCCTGTCTTAGGTCAGTTAGGATCACCACTTTATTTTAAGAATGTGAAATGTCAGAATAATAGTAGAGAGAATGATTTATTTCAGCTTTTATTTCTTTCATCACATTCCCAGTGGGTCAGAAGTTTACATACACTCAATTAGTATTTGTTAGTATTGCCTTTAAATTGTTTAACTTGGGTCAAACGTTTCGGGTAGCCTTCCACAAGCTTCCCACAATAGGTTGGGTGAATTTTGGCCCATTCCTCCTGACAGAGCTGATGTAACTGAGTCAGGTTTGTAGACCTCCTTGCTCGCACACGCTTTTTCAGTTCTACCCACACATTTTCTATAGGATTGAAGTCAGGGCTTTGTGATGGCCACTCCAATACCTTGACTTTGTTGTCCTTAAGCCATTTTGCCACAACTTTGGAAGTATGCTTGGGGTCATTGTCCATTTGGAAGACCCATTTGCGACCAAGCTTTAACTTCCTGACTGATGTCTTGAGATGTTGCTTCAATATATCCACATAATTTTCCTTCCTCATGATGCCATCTATTTTGTGAGGTGCACCAGTCCCTCCTGCAGCAAAGCACCCCCACAGCATGATGCTGCCACCCCCGTGCTTCACGGTTGGGTTGGTGTTCTTCGGCTTGCAAGTCACCCCCTTTTTCCTCCAAACATAACAATGGTCATTATGGCCAAACAGTTCTATTTCTGTTTTATCAGACCAGAGGACATTTCTCCAAAAAGTACAATCTTTGTCCCCATGTGCAGTTGCAAACCGTAGTCTGGCTTTTTTATGGCGGTTTTGGAGCAGTTGCTTCTTCCTTGCTGAGCGGCCTTTCAGGTTATGTCGATATAGGACTTGTTTTATGTGGATATAGATACTTTTGTACCTGTTTCGTCCAGCATCTTCACAAGGTCCTTTGCTGTTATTCTGGGATTGATTTGCACTTTTCGCACCAAAGTACGTCCATCTCTAGGAGACAGAACGTGTCTCCTTCCTAAGCGGTATGACGGCTGCGTGGTCCCATGGTGTTTATACTTGCGTACTATTGTTTGTACAGATGAATGTGGTACGTTCAGGCATTTGGAAATTGCTCCCAAGGATGAACCAGACTTGTGGAGGTCTATACATTTTTTTCTGAGGTCTTGGCTGATTTCCTTTGATTTTCCCATGATGTCAAGCAAAGAGGAACTGAGTTTGAAGGTAGGCCTTGAAATACACCCACAGGTACACCTCCAATTGACTCAAATTAGCCTATCAGAAGCTTCTAAAGCCATGACATCATTTTCTGGAATTGTCCAAGCTGTTTAAAGGCACAGTCAACTTAGTGTATGTAAACTTCTGACCCACTGGAATTGTGATACAGTGAATTATAAGTGAATTAATCTGTTGGTAAACAATTGTTGGAAAAATGACTTGTGTCATGCACAAAGTAGATTTCCTAACCGACTTGCCAAAACTATAGTTTGTTAACAAGAAATGTGTGGAATGGTTGAAAAACAAGTTTTAATGACTCCATACTAAGTGTATGTAAACTTCCAACTTCAACTGTATAATTGACCTGCCCACACCCAAGCGGACATTTTTCAGAGAGAGAGAGAGAGAGAGAGAGAGAGAGAGAGAGAGAGAGAGAGAGAGAGAGAGAGAGGCACACACAGACACACCCGGAACGCACGCACACAGACAGAGGGTAATTTAGGCTGACAGCATGACAAAGTGATCTGACAGTCAATGCATTGGGGTGACAACGTTTGGCGGAACTAGCTGACACACACACCACACACACAGCGCTACTTATCCTGTTCAGTAAGACTTCATGACGCGCCACTGATGATGTCAGACATTCCTACATTGAAAAAATATATAAATGCAACATGCAACAATTTCAATTACAGTTCATATAAGGAAATCAGTCAATTAAAATAAATTCATTAGGCCTTAATCTCTGGATTTCACATGACTGGGAATTCAGAAACACATCTGTTGGGCACAGATACACTATATATACAAAAGTATGTGGACACCCCTTCAAATTAATGAATTCGGCTATTTCAGCCGCACCCGTTGCTGATAGGTGTATAAAATCGAGCATACAGCCATGCAATCTCCACAGACAAACATTGGCAGTAGAATGGCCTTACTGAAGAGCTCAGTGACTTTCAACTTGGCACCGTCATAGGATGCCACCTTTCCAACAAGTCAGTTCATCACATTTCTGCCTGGTAGAGCTGCCCCGGTCATCTGTAAGTGCTGTTATTGTGAAGTGGAAACGTCGAGGAGCAACAACGGCTCAGCCACGAAGTGGTAGGCCACACAAGCTCACAGAACGGGACCGTCGAGTGCTGAAGGATATAGCGCGTAAAATTGTCTGTCCTCGGTTGCAACACTCACTACCAAGTTCCAAACTGCCTCTGGAAGCAACGTCAGCACAACTTTTCATCGGGAGCTTCATGAAATGGGTTTCCATGGCCGAGCGGCCGCACACAAGCCTATGATCACCATGCGCAATGCCAAGCGTCTGCTGGAGTGGGGTAAAGCTCACGCGTTCTCTGGAGTGATGAATCACGCTTCACCATCTGGCAGTCAGACGGACAAATCTGGGTTTGGCGGATGCCAGGAGAACGCTACCTGTCCCAATGCCTAGTGCCAACTGTAAAGTTTGGTGGAGGAGGAATAATGGTCTGGGGCTGTTTATCATGGTTCGGGCTAGGCCCCTTAGTTCCAGAGAAGGGAAATCTTAACGCTACAGCATACAATGACATTCTAGACAATTCTGTGCTTCCAACTTTTGGTGATGTAGTGTATGTATAGAAGTATTATTCTCTGTATAATGGAAATCCTTCTGTGCTATTGTGACACACGTACCAACAAATGGGTGTGATCATTCTACAGTGGTCCCTGCAGCGTACGCTCAAACCGGTGTGAATAGAGCACTTATTTAGAATGTCCAGTTTCGATTGACGCAACATTCAGCATTTGAGCTAGCCACACTGTTTTTTCACAGAAACATTTTTCACAAACACAGTCATTACAAAGTTATGTCCTGAATGTGACCAGTTTATTTTTGGATGCAATGTTCAGGCATTCACAGAAGTATCGACAGCAAACACAATCATCCAAACCGGAAAATGTAGGCTACATTAGTCCTAGCGCTAACTGAGGAAAGATTGACGTAACACAAGTGGTCATATTTAGATAACTCTCGGCTGACAGAAACCACAATATGAATTAGCTAATACCAATTATAATTAATTGATCTAAATAATTGAGTAAAACACTTTCTAGAAATCGAAAGTAATCCGACGATGGGTAGTTTGTGTGCGCCGCCATGTTTATTTTTTCGCGTCAACCAAAGATAATAAGTGTACGATCATTCACTTCCCTTCATTCAATTCCTGAAGTTTACTCGAAAGATGAGTGAACCTTTCCTTCACCTCATTATAACATCTTTGGTCTGACAGACGTTTACGTGACACCCAGAATGCATTGTATAATGTCAACAAACATGGCGCCACACATAGCTGGCAAATAGCTTAGCGTTAGCTCATTATAATCAGTACAACCTTCAAAAAAGTATTTTACACACATCATAGGTGTCCATTGCAATCTATCCATGACTTGAAAAATGTGAATAAAACTGTAAATACATTATGCTCCATACATACATACATACATTAAAAAAATATATATATTTCACCTTTATTTAACCAGGTAAGCCAGTTGAGAACAAGTTCTCATTTACAACTGCGACCTGGCCAAGATAAAGCAAAGCAGTGCAATAAAAACAACAACAACACAGAGTTACATATGGGATAAACAAAACATTTAGTCAATAACACAATAGAAAATCTATATACAGTGTGCAAATGTAGTGAAGGACCAGATGTATACAAAATGGTGTCGTCTGCGTAGAGGTGGATCTGAGAGTCACCATTAGCAAGAGCGACATCATTGATATACACAGAGAATAGAGTCAGCCCAAAAATTGAACCCTGTGGCACCCCCATAGACACTGCCAGAGGTAGTTTGTGAACCAGGCGAGGCAGTCATTTGAGAAACCAAGGCTATTTTGTCTGCCAATAAGAATGCGGTGATTGACAGAGTCGAAAGCCTTGACCAGGTCGATGAAGACGGCTGCACAGTACTGTCTTTTATCGATCGCGTTTATAATATTGTTTAGGACCTTGAGCGTGGCTGAGGTGCACCCATGACCAGCTCGGAAACCAGATTGCATAACGGAGAAGGTACGGTGGGATTCCAAATGGTCAGTGATCTGTTTGTTAACTTGGCTTTCAAATACTTTCGAAAGGCAGAGCAGGATGGATATAGGGCTGTAACAGTTTGAATCTAGAGTGTCACCCCCTTTGAAGAGGGGGATGACCGGGGCAGCTTTCCAATCTCTGGGGATCTCAGATAATACGAAAGAGAGGTTGAACAGGCTAGTAATAGGGGTTGAGACAATTTCGGCGGCTAATTTTAGAAAGAAAGGGTCCAGATTGTCTAGTCCAGCTGATTTGTAGGGGTCCAGATTTTGCAGCTCTTTCAGAACATCAGCTGTCTGAATTTGTGTGAAGGAGAAGCGGGGGGGGCATGGGCAAGCTGCAGCGGAGGGTGCAGAGCTGGTGGCCGGGGTAGGGGTAGCCAGGTGGAAAGCATGGCCAGCCGTAGCAAAATGCTTGTTGAAATTCTCAATTATCGTAGATTTATCGGCCTCAGTGCAGTGGGCAGCTGGGAGGAGGTGCTCTTATTCTCCATGGACTTTACAGTGTCCCAAAACTTTTTGGAGTTAGTGCTACAGGATGCATATTTCTGTTTGAAAATGCTAGCCTTTACTTTCCTAACTGATTGTGTATATTGGTTCCTGACTTCCCTGAAAAGTTGCATATCGCGGTGCTGTTCAATGCTAATGCAGCACGCCACAGGATGTTTTTGTGCTGGTCAAGGGCAGGCAAGTCTGGGGTGAACCAGGGGCTATATATGGGGCGGCAGGTAGCTTAGTGGGTAAGAGCGTTGTGCCAGTAACCGAAAGGTTGCTGGTTCTAATCCCTGAGCCGACTAGGTGAAAAATCTGTCGATGTGCCCTTGAGCAAGGCACTTAACCCTAATTGCTCCTGTAAGTCGCTCTGGATAAGAGCGTCTGCTAAATGACTAAAATGTAAATATAAATGTATATCTGTTCTTAGTTCTGAATTTTTTGAATGGGGCATGCTTATTTAAGATGGAGAGGAAAGCACTTTTAAAGAACAACCAGGCATCCTCTACTGACGGAATGAGGTCAATATCCATCCAGGATACCTGGGCCAGGTCAATTAGAAAAGCCTGCTCGCTAAAGTGTTTTAGGGAGCGTTTGACAGTGATGAGGGGTGGTCGTTTGACCGCGGACCCATTACGGACACGGGCAATGAGACAGTGATCGCTGAGATCCTGGTTGAAGACAGCGGAGGTGTATTTAGAGGGTAAATTAGTCAGGATGATATCTATGAGGGTGCCCATGTTTACGGATTAAGGGTTTTACCTGGTAGGTTCCTTGATAATTTGTGTGAGATTGAGGGCATCTAGTTTAGATTGTAGGACGGCCGGGGGGTTTAGCATATCCCAGTTTAGGTCACCAAGCAGTACGAACTCTGAGGATAGATGGGGGCAATCAATTCACATATGGTGTCCAGGGCACAGCTGGGGGCTGGGGGGGGTCTCTAGCAAGCGGCAACAGTGAGAGACTTATTTCTGGAAAGGTGGATTTTTAGAAGTAGAAGCTCAAACTGTTTGGGCAAAGACCTGGATAGTATGATAGTGCTCTGCAGGCTATCTCTACAGTAGATTGCAACTCCGTCCCCTTTGGCAGTTCTATCTAGATGGAAAATGTTGTAGTTGGGAATGGACATTTCAGAATTTTTTGGTGGCCTTCCTAAGCCAGGATTCAGACAGTGCTAGAACATCAGGGTTGGCGAGTGTGCTGATGCAGTGAATAACTCGAACTTAGGGAGGAGGCTTCTGATGTTAACATGCAAGAAACCAAGGCTTTTACGGTTACAGAAGTCAACAAATGATAGCGCCAGGGGAGTAGGAGTGATACTGGGGGCTACTGGGCCTGGGTTAACCTCTACATCACCAGAGGAACAGAGGAGGAATAGAATAAGGATACGGCTAAAGGCTTTAAGAACTGGTCTTCTAGTGCGTTGGGTACAGAGAATAAAAGGGGCAGATTTCCGGGCGTTGTAGAATAGATTCAGGGCATTATGTACAGACAAGGATATGGAAGGATATGAGTACAGTGGAGGTAAACCTAAGCGTTGGGTAACGATGAAAGAGATAGCATCACTGGAGGCACTGATTGAGCCGGTCTCCGCGTGTATGGGGGGTGGGACAAAGGAGCTATGTGAGGCAGGTTGAGCGGGACTGGGGGCTCTACAGTGAAATAGTACAATAAGAACTAACCGAAACAGCAATAGGCAAGGCATATTGACATGGGAGAGAGGCATAAAGCAATCACAGGTGTTATTCAAGAGAGCTAAGACAACAGCTGGTAATGGCGACGAAAGTTTGGGCTGAGGCTAAACAGATAAACAGGATGGGGTACCGTATAAAGGAACAGTCCAGCAGGCATCAGCTGTGTAGCTTAGTGATCATAAGGTCCAGTGAACAGCAATAGGTGAGTCCGGGAGCAGTTCGGTGGCTGCTACGGTACAGGCGAGCAGGAGGCACGGCTGTTGATTGCATGTGCTAGTGGGCCGGGGCTAGCAGATGGATCTTCATGGTCGTCGCAACGGGAAGCCTGTTGAAACCACATCAGACGATTACGTCGGCAGACCAGTCGTGATGGATCGGCGGGGCTCCGTGTCAACACTATGAGGTCCCCTCCGGTTGACATAGAGGTAGATAGCCAGGAGATGGGCCTGGCTCGAGGCTAGCTCAAGGCTAATTGGTGCTTGCATCGGACAGTGGTGATTAGCCAACAACAACAAAAGCCATTCGGTTGCAGCTAGCTAATCCGATATGCTCTGGTCGATAGCGCGCTGTGCAGACTGGCCGATAATTGTCCAGGCTAGAGCTGGCTGGTAGGTAGTGCAGGCCACGGACAATGGTGAAGACCGCTAATGGTGGCTAATAGCAAGTAGCTAGTTAGCTGGCTAGTTTCAGCCGGAGGTTCTAGATAAAAGGTATAAAGAAATAATAAAATCCGTTCCACATTGGGTGAGGTGGGTTGCAGGAAAGTATATTTAGTTAAAGGATGGAAAGTGAGATTGAGAAATATATACGAAAAAGACCCCCCCCCAAAAAAAAAAAAAGGCTATTTACATGAGGACACTACAGAATACACGACCGCACTGCTACGCCATCAACAGTGGAAACAACAACATGATATACAGTGAGGGAAAAAAGTATTTGATCCCCTGCTGATTTTGCACGTTTGCCCACTGACAAAGAAATTATCAGTCTATAATTTTAATGGTAGGTTTATTTGAACAGTGAGAGACAGAATAACAACAAAAAATTCCAGAAAAACGCATGTAAAAAATATTATAAATTGATTTGCATTTTAATGAGGGAAATAAGTATTTGACCCCTTCTCAATCAGAAAGATTTCTGGCTCCCAGGTGTCTTTTATACAGGTAACGAGCTGAGATTAGGAGCACACTCTTAAAGGGAGTGCTCCTAATCTCAGCTTGTTACCTGTATAAAAGACACATGTCCACAGAAGCAATCAATCAATCAGATTCCAAACTCTCCACCATGGTCAAGACCAAAGAGCTCTCCAATGATGTCAGGGACAAGATTGTAGACCTACACAAGGCTGGAATGGGCTACAAGACCATCGCCAAGCAGCTTGGTGAGAAGGTGACAACAGTTGGTGCGATTATTCGCAAATGGAAGAAACACTAAAGAACTGTCAATCTCCCTCGGCCTGGGGCTCCATGCAAGATCTCACCTCGTGGAGTTGCAATGATCATGAGAACGGTGAGGAATCAGCCCAGAACTACACGGGAGGATCTTGTCAATGATCTCAAGGCAGCTGGGACCATAGTCACCAAGAAAACAATTGTTAACACACTACGCCGTGAAGGACTGAAATCCTGCAGCGCCCGCAAGATCCCCCTGCTCAAGAAAGCACATATACAGGGCCGTCTGAAGTTTGCCAATGAACATCTGAATGATTCAAAGGAGAACTGGGTGAAAGTGTTGTGGTCAGATGAGACCCAAATTGAGCTCTTTGGCATCAACTCAACTCGCCGTGTTTGGAGGAGGAGGAATGCTGCCTATGACCCCAAGAACACCATCCCCACCGTCAAACACGGAGGTGGAAACATTAAGCTTTGGGGGTGTTTTTCTGCTAAGGGGACAGGACAACTTTACCGCATCATAGGGACGATGGACGGGGCCATGTACCGTCAAATCTTGGGTGAGATCCTCCTTCCATCAGCCAGGGCATTGAACATGGGTTGTGGATGGGTATTCCAGCATGACAATGACCCAAAACACACGGCCAAGGCAACAAAGGAGTGGCTCAAGAAGAATCACATTAAGGTCCTGGAGTGGCCTAGCCAGTCTCCAGACCTTAATCCCATAAAAAAATCTGTGGAGGGAGCTGAAGGTTCGAGTTGCCAAACGTCAGCCTCGAAACCTTAATGACTTGGAGAAGATCTGCAAAGAGGAGTGGAACAAAATCTCTCCTGAGATGTGTGTAATCCTGGTGGCCAACTACAAGAAACTTCTGACCTCTGTGATTGCCAACAAGGGTTTTGCCACCAAGTACTAAGTAATGTTTTGCAGAGGGATCAAATACTTATTTCCCTCATTAAAATGCAAATCAATTTATAACATTTTTGACATGCGTTTTTCTGGATTTTTTTGTTGTCATTCTGTCTCTCACTGTTCAAATAAACCTACCATTAAAATTATAGACTGATAATGTCTTTGTCAGTGGGCAAACATACAAAATCAGCAGGGGATCAAATACTTTTTTCCCTCACTGTACAGAAAATAAGGCACTTACGTTGATAGGAATGCTCACCTGTCCAAAGTTATTATTTGTAGGAAAACAACAATGACGGCAATGCGAGCACCAGCCAGAAAATATGCCAGTTCGTGCTAGACTGCGCAAATGTCTGCATACTTGATCTGCGGAAACACTGCAGAAGTGCTTGGGCTCTCCTCGAAGATAGAAGTTTGTCCGGCTCAGTAAAGCCTCAAACATAAATTGTTCGCAACACTGAAATCGGCTACTTCTATGTGAATTAATGAGGAGGCGGAACACACCTCAATTCAAACTGTTGTTAGAAAATAAAACTTGTTAGGAAATCATTTGTAATTGACAAGTTGAAACATAGTCTATAAATAATTAGCAGGCAGCGCCTGTTAACTGTCCTGTTGTGTAACAATCACATTTTGGAACAGTGAGTGCATTCTGACATCACGTGCATAAAACAACTCACGCTGGGGCAACCATTAGAGATATTTGCAACTGACTTGTGAAAAGGTAAAAAAAAAATGAAGTAGGGCCGTGAGCATCCAGAGCATCCCAAACACACTGGTGAATATGCAGGCCATGGAAGAACTGGGAAATGTTCAGCTTCCAGGAATTGTGTACAGATCCTTGTGACATGGGGCTGTGCATTATCATGCTGAAACATGAGGTGATGGCTGCGGATGAATGGCACGACAATGATCTCGTCACTGTATCTTTGGGGAAATTCAAATTGCCATCGATAAAATGCAATTGTGTTCGTTGTCCGTAGCTTATGCCTGCCCATACCATAACCCCACCGCCACCATGGGGCACTCTGTTCACAACGTTGACATAAGCAAACCGCTCGCCCACACAACGCCATGTCTTCCATCTACCCGGTACAGTTGAAACCGGGATTCATCCGTGAAGAGCACACTTCTCCATCGTGCTAGTGGCCATCAAAGGTGAGCATTTGCACACTGAAGTCGGTTCGACGCCGAACTGCAGTCAGGTCAATACGCTGGTGAGGACAACGAGCACACAGTGTGTGCAGAAATTCTTCGGTTGTGCAAACCCACAGTTTAATCAGCTCTCCGGGTGGCTGGTCTCAGATGATCCCGCAGGTGAAGAAGCCGGATGTGGAGGTCCTGGGCTGACGTGATTACACGTGGCCTGTGGTTGTGAGGCCAGTTGGACGTAATGCCAAATTCTCTAAAACTATGTTGTAGGTGGCTTATGGTTGAGAAATGAACATAACATTATCTGGCAACACCTCTGGTGGACATTCCTAGTCAGCATGCCAATTGACATCTGTGGCATTGTGTTGTGTGACAAAACTGCACATTTTAGAGTGGCCTTTTATTGTCCCCAGCACAAGGTGCAGCTGTGTAATGTACATGCTGTTTAATCAGCTTCTTGATATGCCACACCTGTCAGGTGGATGGATTATATTAGCAAAGGAGAAATGCTCACTAACAGGGATGTAAACAAATTTGTGCTCAACATTTGAGACAAATAAGCTTTTTGTACGTATGGAAAATTTCTGGGATCTTTCTGGGATCTTTTATTTCATCTCATTGCTTTTACATTTTTGTTCAGTATAATATCTAACAGAGACAAAATGTGTGTGTGTGTTCCCATCTACAGTAACCAGTCTAACAGGTCCTACCTGTTCTCCCCTCCCACTTCCTACCTGAATACACACCTTAAAGGGGAGTGTGTGTGTGTGTGTGTGTGTGTGTGTGTGTGTGTGTGTGTGTGTGTGTGTGTGTGTGTGTGTGTGTGTGTGTGTGTGTGTGTGTGTGTGTGTGTGTGTGTGTGTGAGAGAGAGAGAAAGAGAGAGAAAGAGAATCACCATCCAAGAATTCACAAAATGGGACAAACACCAAATCGAGACTGCATGCAGAATTCTGCAAAAATATCCTCTGTGTGCAACGTAAAACACCAAATAATGCATGCAGAGCAGAATTAGGCCGATACCCGCTAATTATCAAAATCCAGAAAAGAACTGTTCAATTCTACAACCACCTAAAAGGAAGCAATTCCTAAACCTTCCATAACAAAGCGATCACCTACAGAGAAATAAACCTGGAGAAGAGTCCCCAAAGCAAGCTGGTTCTGGGGCTCTGTTCACAAACACCAACTGACCCCACAGAGCCCCAGGACAACAACACAATTAGACCCAACCAAATCATGAGAAAACAAAAAGATAATTACTTGACATATTGGAAAGAATTTACAAAAGAACAGAGCAAACTAGAATGCTATTTGGCCCTGAACAGAGAGTACACAGTGGCAGAATACCTGACCACTGTGACTGACCCAAAATTAAGGAAATCTTTGACTATGCTTGCTATTGAGAAAGGAAGCCGTAGGCAGACCTGGCTCTCAAGAGAAGACAGGGTATGTGCACACTGCCCACAAAATGAGGTGGAAACTGAGCTGCACTTCCTAACTTCCTGCCGAATGTATGACCATATTATAGACACATTCTTTCCTCAGATTACACAGACCCACAAAGAATTCTAAAACAAATCCCATATCTATTGGGTGAAATTCCACAGTGTGCAATCACAGCAGCAAGATTTGTGACCTTTTGCCACAAGAAAAGGGCAACCAGTGAAGAACAAACAACATTGTAAATAAAACCTATATTTGTGTTTATTTATTTTCCTTTTTGTACTTTTAACTATTTGCACATCATTATAACACTGTATATAGACAATAATATGACATTTTAAATGTCTTTATTCTTTTAGAACTTTTGTGAGTGTAATGTTTACTGTACATTTTTTATTGTTTATTTCACTTTTATTTATTATCTATTTCACTTGCTTTGGCAATGTAAACATATGTTTCCCGTGCCAATAAAGCCCTTACATTGAAATTGAATTGAAATTGAATTGAATCAAAAGTGTTTGGCAAAGGAAATAGCTGAAAGAGATGAGGTTAAATTAAGAGAGAGTGAAAAGGAGGAGGGTAGATGATCTGCATGTCATCCTGGTAAAGGTGTGTCCTCTTACACACCTGTGTGGGAGTGCCTTAATCCTAAGGCCTGGAGCGAAACAGGGAGTATGTAGAAACAGTTTAGTTGGATCAGCAGTTAACACAGAGAGAATCACCGCAATGTTGGACTGTTCAGTTACCGGAGAGAGAGAACACCAGAGAAGGAAGTGAAGTTTGATGACATTAAAAAGGAGAGAGGACTTCAGTAGTCTTGCTTAGGATTTTGAGAGAGAGAGAGAGAGAGATTGGCAGAAAGAGAGAGAGAAAGAGAGAGACAGAGAGAGCGAGACAGAGACAGACAGAGAAACGTCTGATTCTGTTGTCCTGGGTCCCAGAAAAGTAAAGCGGAAAGTAGTGTCTCCCTATTGTAGTTAACAGGCTAACTGCAAGTGAGGACATCAATGTGCGGCAGACAGACAGACATACAGAGAGATAGGCAGACAGACAGAGAGCCATCATGCTCAAGTGGTGTCCTAGCAGTGTGTGTTGTCTGTCCCCCCTGCTGTTCCACTGTGAGGTGGGGGCAGGACACGGGGACGATAGCCAACTCAGTCACGGAGACGAACTGGAGACCAGCTACACAGAGAAACCACAGAGCTATAACATACAGGTATGTCAGTGTGTATGTGTTGCAGCAGGCCCACTAACAGAGCCCACAGGGTTAGATAGGGTTTAAATGGTAGTAAATGTGATTAGTCCTACTTTAATGACTAGCCTCGTCTGTCTGACTGACTGGTTGACTGACAAGATCCAACTGACACAGTCTGGACTGAGAAAGAGAGTGAGGGGAGAAGGAGAGGAGAACGGAATGAATGGGTGACTAAGGACTGACAGAGTCTGAAGGAGAGGTTGAGGGAGGGTGAGATGGATGACATAGTTTTGTGTTTATTTGTCTATGAGTTTCCAGCCTCAAGGGTTGACCTCAGACTTCACCTCGTTTACACACCAGTAAATTGTCTGTCTTTGTTTTCGTTCCAGTTTGTTGTCATGTCTCATGTCCTTCCCCCCCCCCCCCTTTCTCTCGCTCTCTCTCAATTCAATTCAATTCAATTTAAGGGCTTTATTGGCATGGGGAAAATAAACAATACAAATTTACATTAAACATTATACTCAGAAGTTCCAAAAGAATAAAGACATTTCAAATGTCATATTATGAATATATACAGTGTTGTAACAATGTGCAAATAGTTAAAGTACAAATGGGAAAATAAATAAACATACATATGAGTTGTATTTACTATGGTGTTTGTTCTTCACTGGTTGCCCTTTTCCTGTGGCAACAGGTCACAAATCTTGCTGCTGTGATTGCACACTGTGGTATTTCACCCAATATGGGAGTTTATCAAAATTGGGTTTGTTTTCGCATTCTTTGTGGATTTGTGTAATCTGAGGGAAATATGTGTCTCTAATATGGTCATACATTTGGCAGGAGGTTAGGAAGTGCAGCTCAGTTTCCACCTCATTTTGTGGGCAGTGTGCACATAGCCTGACTTCTCTTGAGAGCTAGGTCTGCCTACGGCGGCCTTTCTCAATAGCAAGGCTATGGTCACTGAGTTTGTACATAGTCAAAGCTTTCCTTAAGTTTGGGTCAGTCACAGTGGTCAGGTATTCTGCCACTGTGTACTCTCTGTTCAGGGCCAAATAGCATTCTAGTTTGCTCAGTTTTTTTGTAAATTCTTTCCAATGTGTCAAGTAATTCTCTTTTTGTTTTCTCATGATTTGGTTGGGTCTAAATGTGTTGTTGTCTTAGGGATCTGTGGGGTCTCTCTCTCTCTCTCTCTCTCTCTCTCTCTCTATCTCTCTCTCTCTCTCTCTCTCTCTCTCTCTCTCTCTCTCTCTCTCTCTCTCTCTCTCTCTCTCTCTCTCTCTCTCTCTCTCTCTCTCTCTCTCTCTCTCTCTCTGTCTGGCAGTATGAGCTGATAAGATGCTGAGATTCTGCCTGTGTTTTTTTACCTGGGGGCACAAATACAGCTACAGCTGTACACACGTACACACACACACACAAATAAACACACACACAAACACACAGGAGGATAATAAGAATTTGTGTGATGACCCTACTACACACAAATACAGCTACAGCTGTACCCACACACACATACAGACACATACACACTCTGGGAATTAGATTGTGTATGCCGTGATGGAGCGATGAATTCGTTGCTGGACCAGAGGTGCCTGTCTGTCTTATTACAATCACTGCTACTGTTAATGAGAGAGAGGGAGAGAAATAAAAGAGGTGGGACGAGAGCGAGAGCTTATTGCTATATGCTACAGTGAGAGAGATGGAATAGGTGGGAGAGAGGTGCGAGAAAAGGAAGAGTGGGAAGGACTGAGGAAGGGAGACGGATACAAGGTGAAAGAAGGAAGAGGTGGGATGAGACAGAGTGATAAGCAGATAGAAGGAAGGGAGATAGAGAGAAGGACGTGTGTGTGAGAGAGGCTGCTCCTTGGTATACAGCATATCATCGGGAGAGGCAGACAGAAAGAGGAAGTGTTCTGTGCCTCACCACTCCTTCTAGCCGTTGTCAAAAAGGAGACTAGACACGTTTATCTAGTCTATGTCTGTATACATTTGTAATAGACTGTCCCTCTCCCTTTCACTCTCTCTTCTCTTTGTCTCTCTCTCTTTCTTTCTCTCAGTCTTGCCCTCTCTCTCCAGCACACACACACATATAGGTCATTCCCTTGTATGCATGCCCAAACACTTTTATCAGGGGATCATTGTTGAAAAGACAAGATAGAGTTAAGCCCTATGAAGGACACCGCAATTGTTTAAAGGGGAATGGAAACACTTCAGGAAGTAATGCTGAGCAAAGAGATGTATTCAATCCACTAATACTAAACATGTGCTTGTAACATAGAGACATCTATATTTTAAGTATTTGATCATGAACAACGTTTATTAGAGGTATGGGTAGCACCATCTTGAATTGCCATGGTATTGGCTGATGCCAATGCATCATTGGTAGGAGTGAGCAATGAATGCTGTAAATGTAAATGTGATATTTCCGTTTTTTATTTTTAAGAAATTAGCAAACTTTTCTAAAAACCAGTTTTTGTTTTGTCATTATGGGGTATTGTGTGTAGATTGAAAAAAACATTTAATCCATTTTAGAATAAGGCTGTAACGTAAAACTAAATGTGGAAAAAGTGAAGGGGTCTGAATACTTTCTGAATGCACTGTGGGTACTAGTAATGGGACTCCTAGTAACCACCAGTAGCTCAGATTGTCACTGGTCTTTTCCCCTTTCTTGCATGCTTTTAATTTGTTCCCATTCGGACTCTTTATGTATTAGACTATAGGCCTAGTGGAATGTATGTAAGAAGAAATTGAAGTTCATAAATCCTGTTCAATTTTGATAACAATATCCCTGAGATTAATGTTATATAATATTATGGGGGCGGCAGGTAGCTTAGTGGTTAAGAGCGTTGTGCCAGTAACCGCTTTGCTGCCTCAGGACCTGGACGACTTGCCTTAATAGAAGGAACCATGAATTCTGCTCTGTATCAGAGAATTCTACAGGAGAATGTCAGACCATCCGTCTGTGAGCTGAAGCTGAAGCGCAGCTGGGTCATGCAGCAAGACAATGATCCAAAACACACAATGAAGTCTACATGAAAATTGCTAAAAAGCAACAAATTCGAAGTTTTGGAATGGCCTAGTCAAAGTCCAGACCTAATCCCAATTGAGATGTTGTGGCAGGACTTGAAACGAGCAGTTCATGCTTGAAAACCCACACGTCACTGAGTTAAAGCAGTTCTGCATGGAAGAGTGGGCCAAAATTCCTCCACAGCGACGTGAGAGACTGATCAACAACTACAAGAAGCATTTGGTTGGAGTCATTGCAGCTAAAGGTGGCACAACCAGTTATTGAGTGTAAGGGGGCAATTACTTTTTCACACAGGGGAATTGGGTGTTGCATAACTTTGTTTATGAAATAAAATAAATAAATATGTAATTGTTGTGTTATTTGTTCACTTATGTTCCCTTTATCTAATATTAGGTTTTGGTTGAAGATCTGATAACATTCAGTATCACAAATATGCAAAAGTAGAGAAAATTAGAAAAGGGGCAAATACTTTTTCATAGCACCGTATATCAGCTGTCATGACATCAGAGCCAGTCTCTAGACGTGTGTGTGTGTGTGTGTGTTTGTGTGTGTGTGTGTGTGTCTGTTTGCCAGGATAGATAGCTGAATTATGACAGTTAAAAGGTCCAATCTGCTATGCAAATTCCCTTTATAAAGGGGACCAGGCTTAACTGGCGCGTGTGTGTGTCTGACGTATCTACCCTTACCACCGAGCAGAGTCCCTTGAGCAGTGCCCAGCATTGAACACTCACATACACACACACACACACACACACACACAGTGAAGGTGTGAACAGCGCTGTGAAACATATGGGGCCATTTTCACCTTGTCCACCAGGATAGTCAAACACACCACACACTCACACATGCGCTGTCAAACCTGTCAGTTTGTGTGTGTTCACCCATAGTGATTCGCTATGGTGGGGAACCCACCTGTCTGTGTGTCTGGTTCCCTCAGGACATATTTAGGGGTTGTGCTGACACACAGGGCAGCATGCCACTGTTAAGCCTTCTGTCACTGATGTCGCTCTCTCTCTCTCACTTTCCCTCTCTCTTTCTCTCTCTCTCTCTCTCTCTCTCTCTCTCGCTCTCTCTCTCTCTCTCTTTCGCTCAATCTTTCGCTCTTTCTCTTTTTCTCTCCCTCTCTCTCTTTCTCTCTCCCTTTCTCGCTCTCCCTCTCTGTCTTAGTCTGCATATACACTGAGTGTACAAAACATCCTTTTTCCATGACATAGACTGACCAGGTGAATCCAGGTGAAAGCTATGATCCCTTATTAATGTCACTTGTTAAATCCACTTCAGTCAGTGTAGATGCAGGGGATGAGACAGGTTAAAGAAGGATTTTTAAGCCTTGAGACAATTGAGACATGGATTGTTTATGTGTGCCATTCAGAGGGTGAATGGGAAAGACAAAATATTTAAGTGCTTTGAAAGGAGTATGGTAGTAGGTGCGAGGCGCACCGGTATGTGTCAAGAACTGCGATGATGCTTGGTTTTTCGCGCTCAACAGTTTCCCATGTGTATCAAGAATGGTCCACCACCCAAAGTACATCCAGCCAACTTGATACAACTGTGGGAAGCCTTGGAGTCAATATGGGCCAGCATCCCTGTGGAATGCTTTCGACACCTTGGGGGGAGGGGGAGGTGGGGGTGGGGGGGGGGTTCCTAATGTTTGGTATACTCAATGTACATACACTACCGGTCAAAAGTTTTAGAACACCTACTCATTCAAGGGTTTTTCTACGTTGTAACTACATCAAAACTATGAAATAACACATATGGAATCATGTAGTAACCAAGAAAGTGTTAAACAAATCAAAATATATTTGAGATTTGAGATTCTTCAAATAGCCACCCTTTGCCTTGATGACAGCTTTGCACACTCTTGGTATTCTCTCAACCAGCTTCATGAGGTAATCACCTGGAATGCATTTCAATTAACAGGTGTGCCTTCTTAAAAGTGAATTTGTGGAATTTTTTTCCTTAATGCGTTTGAGCCAATCAGTTGTGTTGGGACAAGGTAGGGGAGGTATACAGAAGATAGCCCTATTTGGTAAAAGACCAAGTCCATATTATGGCAAGAACAGCTGAAATAAGCAAAGAGAAATGACAGTCCATCATTACTTTAAGACATGAAGGTCAGAAAATAAGGAACATTTCAAGAACTTTGAAAGTTTCTTCAAGTGCAGTCGCAAAAACCGTCAAGTGCTATGATGAAATTGGCTCTCATGAGGACCGCCACAGGAATGGAAGACTCAGAGTTACCTCTGCTGCAGAGGATATGTTCATTAGAGTTACCAGCCTCAGAAATTGCAGCCCAAATAAATGTTTCACAGAGTTCAAGTAACAGACACATCTCAACATCAACTGTTCAGAGGAGACTGTGTGAATCAGGCCTTCATGGTCGAATTGCTGCAAAGAAACCACTGCTAAAGGACACCAATAATAAGAAGAGACTTGCTTGGCCAAGAAACACGAGCAATGGACATTAGACCGGTGGAAATGTGTCCTTTGGTCTGGATTTTTGGTTCTAACCGCCGTGTCTTTGTGAGACGCGGTGTGGGTGAACGGATGATCTCTGCATGTGTATTTCCCACCGTAAAGCATGGAGGAGGAGGTGTGATGGTGTGGGGGTGCTTTGCTGGTGACATTTTCTGTGATTTATTTAGAATTCAAGGCACACTTAACCAGCATGGCTACCACAGCATTCTGCAGCGATACGCCATCCCATCTGGTTTGGGCTTAGTGGGACTATCATTTGTTTTTCAACAGGACAATGACCCAACACACCTCCAGGCTGTGTAAGGGCTATTTTACCAAGAAGGAGAGTGACGGAGTGCTACATCAGATGACCTGGCCTCCACAATCCCCCGACCTCAACCAAATTGAGATGTTTGGGATGAGTTGGACCGCAGAGTGAAGGAATAGCACCCAACAAGTGCTCAGCATATGTGGGAACTCCTTCAAGACTGTTGGAAAAGCATTCCAGGTGAAGCTGGTTGAGAGAATGCCAAGAGTGTTTAAAGCTCTCATCAAGGCAAAGTGTGGCTATTTGAAGAATCTCAAATCTCAAATATACAGTGGGGAGAACAAGTATTTGATACACTGCCGATTTTGCAGGTTTTCCTACTTACAAAGCATGTAGACGTCTGTAATTTTTATCATAGGTACACTTCAACTGTGAGAGACGACCAACCAGTAAGAATTCCGGCTCTCACAGACCTGTTAGTTTTTCTTTAAGAAGCCCTCCTGTTCTCCACTCATTACCTGTATTAACTGCACCTGTTTGAACTCGTTACCTGTATAAAAGACACCTGTCCACACACTCAATCAAACAGACTCCAACCTCTCCACAATGGCCAAGACCAGAGAGCTGTGTAAGGACATCAGGGATAAAATTGTAGACCTGCACAAGGCTGGAATGGGCTACAGGACAATAGGCAAGCAGCTTGGTGAGAAGGCAACAACTGTTAGCGCAATTATTAGAAAATGGAAGAAGTTCAAGATGACGCTCAATCACCCTCGGTCTGGGGCTCCATGCAAGATCTCACCTCGTGGGGCATCAATGATCATGAGGAAGGTGAGGGATCAGCCCAGAACTACACGGCAGGACCTGGTCAATGACCTGAAGAGAGCTGGGACCACAGCCAGGGCAACTAAGGAGTGGCTCCGTAAGAAGCATCTCAAGGTCCTGGAGTCTGGAGCCTAGCCAGTCTCCAGACCTGAACCCAATAGAACATCTTTGGAGGGAGCTGAAAGTCCATATTGCCCAGCGACAGCCCCGAAACCTGAAGGATCTGGAGAAGGTCTGTATAGAGTGGGCCAAAATCCCTGCTGCAGTGTGTGCAAACCTGGTCAAGACCTACAGGAAACGTATGATCTCTATAATTGCAAACAAAGGTTTCTGTACCAAATATTAAGTTCTGCTTTTCTGATGTATCAAATACTTATGTCATGCAATAAAATGCAAATTAATTACTTAATGTAATTAATACAATTTGATTTTCTGGATTTTTGTTTTAGATTCCGCCTCTCACAGTTGAAGTGTACCTATGATAAAAATTACAGACCTCTACATGCTTTGTAAGTAGGAAAACCTGCAAAATCGGCAGTGTATCAAATACTTGTTCTCCCCACTGTATGTTCATTTGTTTAACACTTTTTTGGTTACTACATGATTCCATATGTGTTATTTCATAGTTTTGATGTCTTCACTAGTATTCTACAATGTAGAAAATAGTAAAAATTAAGAAAAACCCTTGAATGAGCAGGTGTTCTAAAACTTTTGACTGGTAGTGTACTTTCACTTATTTACTTGTATCTATTTTTTGCCCTTTTAAGGCAAGTCAAAACACATAGCCTGCCGGGACTTACCCTATTATATTTTTATGTCACGTGTAGCATTCTTAGACAAAAATGAAATCATGTATGAGGAAGTTGTCTGTAGGTTGTTTTTGTAAATCGACTCGTGCTGGAATGTTGCTAGGTGACAGAGGGCATCATGCATGCCATTGTGTTTCCCTAAATATATGTTGGAAACTTTCCCGGCACTTGGA
Source organism: Coregonus lavaretus (assembly GCF_964263955.1). Lineage (NCBI taxonomy): Eukaryota > Metazoa > Chordata > Actinopteri > Salmoniformes > Salmonidae > Coregonus > Coregonus lavaretus. Next base: position 42,925,468 of record NC_139994.1, read on the forward strand.
GCCAATGAAACTGATTGCTTTGAATAGTTATGCTTCTTGATTATATATTGTATTACATTATCTCACCCACACACATAAACATAGACATCATACAGGCACACACACCCACCCTCTCTTTCTACCCACACACACACACATGCACACATGCACACACACACGCACACACACTCACACACCCTCCGAGTCTCAAGCCCCTCTCTCTCTCTCCCTCTCTCTCTCTCTCTCTCTCTCTGTCCTGTCCATAGAAAAGTGTAAAGGAAGGGATCCTATTGAAACAGACCAGTTCTTTCCAGAGATGGAAGAGGAGGTACTTCAAACTGAGAGGCCGGACACTTTACTATGCCAAAGACTCCAAGGTAATTGTGTATGTGTTTATTACTCCAATTGTTTTTTGGCATAGTTTTTGGGGATCTTTTCAAACAGCTCTTACACTAAAAGGGCATAATCATAATTTTCACAATTCCCCAGTATTATTCCAACCTCATAGTGTGGAAATCTATATAAAACACAGGAAAATTCTGTTTTAGACTGCACTGGGCCTTTACGACTTTTTTCTTCATTCATAGAGGATGATTAGATGCTGTCTGTTTTGTTTTTGGTTTGTTTAACTCGGTTCCATTTTTTTGGGTTGTCCATCAGTCTCTGATATTTGACGAGGTGGACCTATCAGACGCCAGCGTGGCTGAGACGAGTACCAAGAACATCAACAACAGCTTCACGGTAACCATGACGACACCCTACCTATACCGTAACCATGACTACAGCTACACAGTAACCATAATGACCACCATGACTACACCTTTATTCCAATTTTATTACACTCTAAACTGCTTCACTGCAAAACTATAGGACTTGGTATGTCTTTGTACATCTACAGTACTATGTATTCTTATACAGCCTGTCCCTCCCTCCCTCCCTCCTTCCCTATCTCTCTCTCGCTCTCGCTCCCTCTCCCCCCTCTCTCTCTCTAGGTGATCACTCCATTCAGGAAGTTGATGCTGTGTGCTGAGAGCAGGAAAGAGATGGAGGATTGGATCGGTGCTCTGAAGTCTGTACAGAAATGGGAAACTTACGAGGTAAGCACTCATCCTCTCATCCCTCCATCCGCCATCCCCTCAAGCTTTTATCTTTTCATTCTTTCATTCATTCATTCGTTCTCACCCTTTTGCCTTTGACTGTACTTTTGTTTTATTCTATAGTCCTGTTTCTGGTATTTGCCTGTTCATTTCGAATAGATGTATTGGTAACAGTGGGTACTTCTCATCAACTCAATTGGTAGCATTTAGCATTTAGCCATTTCGTACCATTGGTACAAAATGATGCATCAGTGTTGTATTTGCTTTCATACAGAAAGGTGAAAACTCTCTATCTATTTTACACCTTTCAAACCAATAAATTTTTCCTCCAACTTTAGCATCCCACCAACTTTTTGCAGACTTTTCTTTATATATGTAAGGTATTGCCGGGACAAAGCCTCTGCTTTTCTTTCCGCCAACTGACCTAGTCATGATTGCGGTAAAGTTCTGCCTACAGCTTAGTATGAAATGTAGCCATAATGCTGAGGCAGCATTGGCATGGACTACGCTCTTAAGGTCTTGATGGTTGCTAGGCAGCACCCATTACTACTATCCTTCTGCCAGTTCTAAACATTGTGAGGCGTGTCACTTCACCCATCTCTTTGCATAGCCCACCACATGCACTATTTTCTTAACCACAACTAGATGGATCCATAAAGAATTACTGTGGGAATAAATATTGGACTAAAGTAGGCTAATGCAATTGAAGGTATCAAATTGTTGCTTATTGAAACTCCCAAAGTCATCCAATTGTTATAATACATTTGAAGCAATAGCTTACCTGCGTATGTTCAATTATTTCAGCACTGTTTCCGTTGCTTTGAGACAATTGTGGGGACTTGTCTTGATAAATTAATCAATGTCAGATTTGTCTTTTCACTGAATCTCCGTTTGGATATTGGTTAGGCTACAATTAGGCTGTGGAAATGTTAGCTAAGTTGAGGTGAGTGCTGTTCATGATCATCTTGTCTAGTTGGCTCATCACTCGCAGTCTCCTAGTAGCCTAGGCCTCCTCCCGACCTAAAGCCTGTGACTTGTCTTAATCAATCAATATGATTTTGTTTCACTGAATCTCCATCTGTATATTTGGTTAATTCTCTGGCTGGGCAAATACACTATATATACAAAAGTATCTGGACACCCCTTCAAATAAGTGGATTTGGCTATTTCAGCCACACCTGTTGCTGACAGGTGTATAAAATCGAGCACACAGCCATGCAATCTCCATAGACAAACATTGGCAGTAGAATGGCCTTACTGAAGATCAAAGTGACTTTCAATGTGGCACTGTCATAGGATGCCACCTTTCCAACAAGTCAGTTCATCACATTTCTGCCCTGCTAGAGCTGCCCCGGTCAACTGTAAGTGCTGTTATTGTGAAGTGGAAACGTCTAGGAGCAACAACGGCTCAGCCACGAAGTGGTAGGCCACACAAGCTCACAGAACGGGACCGCCGAGTGCTGAAGCACGTAGTCTGTAAAAATCGTATGTCCTTGGTTGCAACACTCACTACCGAGTTCCAAACCGCCTCTGGAAGCAACGTCAGCACAAGAACTGTTCGTCTGGACCTTCATGAAATGGGTTTCCATGGCCTAGCAGCCGCACACAAGCCTAAAATCACCATGCGCAATGCCAAGCGCCGGCTGGAGTGGTGTAAGCTCGCCGCCATTGGACTCTGTTATGACGAGTTTCTCTGGTATCTCGTACTTCAGGATGTAAGAGAATATTTAAACACTTAGATGGAGAGTTGATTCATAGTTATTTAATGGTTACAGTACTGGATTCGTATGACAAGCGGTACGGGCGTAGCCTATTGTCATCCAAATTACTTTACATAGAAAACCTCTCAGTTTATATAATGCTTTCGGAGCTAATTCCATCCACCAGTTGCCAACCATTATTGAGTGCCACTCATCTCCTACAATAGGATCCCCCTACATGGTATCGTGTGGCACCCTAGCCAGGCCATTCCATCACATACTCCTTCTAAGATTAGCACCAGTGGCCCCCAATCTATCTTGGCACGCAGACCTTCTGTCACCCACCAGTAACATAACTAACACATGGCGTGTCCTTATCCTCTCTATATGAGATCAACGACATTAACCAATACTGTATAAAAAGTCGTTATATCAATCCCCCCTTTCATTATTTTGCTGTTGTAAGTGAAATTCCACAGATATAACATTACTTGAAACAAACAAACAAAACATACAAATGAATTCCTAACCTCCTGACATCATTCCATAAAATACATTGATTCATGACAATATGTAAGTTACATGTAGACTACAATATCGACTGAGGTAGTCTTGTTTCCACATTTTCAATCCTGTCTTTCTCTAATATATTTCCCATAGTTTTAGTTAATTTCCCAAAACCTTCCTATTCTGATGGCAAGTATGTACAAATGCATCTGCCTCTATAATCGCATACATTCCCCCTTTATCTACTGTAATAGCATCCAATGCTATGTGATTATCAATTGCATAGTGTCCAATGAGTGACATTTCAGACCCAATTGCTTGAAAATCCAAGACTGTTAATAGTTACAATATTCAACTCTGTTCAACCCTGACTCTGTTCCCATAATATGACTGAGGAGAGATACAAAGAATAACACTCTGGTTTCAGTCCCTGTTAAATCAGTACAGCCTTGGACTAGTTAGGATTGAGGAATTCAACCAAAGGTCACACACACAAAACCCCATGATAGGAACCAATTAAGTTGTTGCCTAGCAACAGAGATATGTACCACTCTAAACATCCACATCAATCCCCCCTCTTTGGGAATACATAGTCCCATATCAATACCTACAAATACTTCAAATGTATATAGTGACTAACATGTGAATACAGTAACCTAATAATCAACATGTTCATGATATCAGTCACAATCCTTACATTAACTTACATGTTTCAAACAGTAAGATTCAAACAGTTCTACTCGAAATAAATCATATAAGTGTATCCTAAGACATTACAATAAGGTATCGCTGTTTTAACCATAATATCTATTTAAGACAGTTATCTCGCATTTGTACAAGCAATACCCTTCCTGCTGAAAATAGTTTCAACATCTTTAGTTACTAATATATACTAATGATTTACTTAAATCACTCAGTCATCTTATAAATTATAACCAAAACCAAATTACTTATCTCAACCAAATTTAGAATTACAATTCTTAGTGATTCACATTGGTCCTTATCAATCAAAGTTAAAACCCTCAACTTTAGCACCCATTCCAACTGTCAGAGTGAACACGTATATTAACATACAGTATAAATATCCATAATTCTATTATGACCTTCCTCATCCTGAGAATAACTACAGATCATTATCTCAATGCATTCTTAGTACTACCCAAATTAGCAAATGTAGATAAATCCAAATGTATTATCGACACAGCTAACCAACCCCTTCCTTCCCCGGCACTTAAATCTTCTGGCGTCTCTTCATGATCTTCTTCAGACAGCTTCATAGTTCAAAATGACTTGCCCATGACAATGTCCCAACTTCAATGTCTCATCCGAGTCACCACCATCTCTACACCCCCTTGTGTCTTGTCCATTTGCCAACTAGTATACCAACAACATGAGAAATGTTGTATTTGAACAGATCTTTCTCCATTCTCACTCAATGGTGGACTCTTGTCCCACTCCCTCGAGATAAAAAAACATGAAAAAAATCAGTTGATAGCTTCGATTGGCTGTTGTAGACCAGTTGCAGGTAAAAGTGGTGCTGTATAGGAACATCTTCAACGCCTCTGATATTAATCTTCAGCCGGTTCAGAGATTGTTTCTTTTTTTAGGTTCACACCCTTCTAGGCCAAATTATCCCTGCTATGCATCAAGACACCATCTGTATTTACCTCAATAGAAGACAGAACATAACAGTTTAATTGAGTTAATTTCTAATCCAATAAATCCATAAAGCATTGACTATATGACAAATTATTATGTTTTACCAATTATTCTTAATACACATTTCTAATATACTCCCCAATTTCTGTTAGGGAAACCCTCCATAGACAGATAAATTAATGGTGTGAAAGTCAGGTGATTCTTGAAATTCTGGAAAATCTTGAATTTCTTGGAGGTCTGTCCCTCCGCCGAGGGAATCAGACAGAACACGTAGCTCATCAGTAGCATTCCCCTTGCCATCATCTCCCATCTCCTGATCCTTGTCAGCTCCAGCATCCTCAGCTCCCTCATCTCTAGGTCGTCGGTTTCCTCGTAGTACTCTGTTGCAGTGGTTTAGATGACCAGGTCGATCTCCCCTCTATCCGTACATCCGTTCGTGTAGACTGGGTGACGATGTATGGTCCTTTTAGCTCTGAACCTTCTTCCGTCACTAGGGTCTAGGATCATGCAGAGTCCTTCTCCATTTTTCAATGTCGCTCTGTGGAGTGTGTCCTTCTGGCAGCGTACTAATAGGGAAGTTGAGAGTCCCTGCTGCAAAGACACACAGACACAGACAGACACAAAATAAAACAATGCTCCGCCGTGGCGGTGCAATCTTCCTCCTCTGGGTTGGAACAGTCCTACAGTGGGTCACATAGATGCAGGTATCTCTCTCTGCTACTTTCCCCTCCACCGAGGTAGCCAGCAACACCTAGTACTGACCTCCCCACCTGGGTTTTGTCCATCTCTTACTTCTGTAATCCTTTACCGCCAGTCTCCAGGGCGCAGACAATTCCCAGATTCTACTGTTAGGTATGGCAGAGAAGCCTTCACCCATGGGAAGAAAGTCTTAACAACATTGTTAGGTGCGACACCGTATGCTACTATACACTGTCTTCTTATCAGTCTGGAGACGCCTTGATATTAGGAAGTGCACATACTTGCAGCTTGTTATAGGTCATTAGTTTCATAGGCAGGCCTCCTCTACACCCTGCCTCCTACCACAAATACACTTATCTAACCCATAACACATTAATTACTACTGCTCATATTCTTAATACAATTTGCATATTTATCAAAAAGCCTCATGCGACCAGTACTTCCCCCCTTTGGACACATGACTCACATCGTGATTCATGCGTTCAAAAAAACAAAACAACAATGAGATTAAAATGACAACTTTTGATAATACCTTAACTTAATTGTATCTCATAAAGTAATTCAAGTAATATCAAAATTGACTAGCGCCAGGTGTTCCTCTTTCAGGACTAGCTCTCTCACTCTGACCTTGTTATGGTCCGAATCATATATAGGACTATTGCGAAATTATAAACTTCTTCAAAATTCTCAGTATTATAAATTACCCTCAACTCGGTATAATAAATTACCTTAAATTCCTCCTCCCATGCCTCTTGGCTTTCCAGTGTGGGTGATCAATTCGCACTAGAAAGTCAGGACATAGTTCAGAGGTCATTCAACCCTTCAAAGAAGTGTTCCATTCTATAGTATAGACTAATCATTAACAAGAGTCAAAACTCACTCATAAAACAAAAAACTTCTGAAAGTTCTGTGTGTGTTCCTTTAAGACTTATCATCACTGACCCGTTAAAACCCCCTAAAATAAAAATAAAAACCATATATAACCATTATAGTAGGTGGATTGTGTGTGGTTATTTGAAAAAACATATTGGAAAACAACAAACAAAAATAGCCAGGCCTTATTTATTTTGGTAGCTCCCTCTTACGACCTTATTATAAGACTGCCGAATTCTACTAACTGCTCCCCCTAGCCCACAGACTTAGGAAACATCTCAATGAGAGATAAGGAAATCCCAATTTTCCTGGAAGAGAAAGTATACATTTCGTTAACATTCAATTATAATCAGCAATCCAAAAATAGTAATTACACACAAAACATGATGCAGATATACACTGTCCTATACACTGTCCTGGGCTCCCGAGTGGCGCAGCGGTCTAAGGCACTGCATCTCAGTGCTTGAGGCGTCACTACAGGCCCCCTGGTTCGATTCCAGGCTGTATCACAACCGGCCGTGATTGGGAGTCCCATAGGGCGGCACACAATTGTATAAAATAAAATAAACATCAATAATCGTTTGTTTCAATCTAATTCCTCATAACTACTCCAGAAGACGTTATATCAGACTCTTACGCGTTCTCTGGAGTGATGAATCACGGTTTGGCGGATGCCAGGAGAACGCTACCTGCCCGAATGCATAGTGCCAACTGTAAAGTTTGGTGGAGGAGGAATAATGGTCTGGGGCTGTCCCTTAGTTCCAGTGAATGGAAATCTTAACGCTACAGCATACAATGACATTCTAGATGATTCTGTGCTTCCAACTTTGTGGCAACAGTTTGGGGAAGGCCCTTTCCTGTTTCAGCATGACAATACTGCCGTGCACAAAGCAGGGTCCATACAGAAATGGTTTGTCGAGATCGGTGCGGAAGAACTTGACTGGCCTGCACAGAGCCTGACCTCAACCCCATCGAACACCTTTGGGATGATTTGGAACGCCGACTGCGAGCCAGGCCTAATCGTCCAACATCAGTACCCGACCTCAATAATGCTCTTGTGGCTGAATGGAAGCAAGTCCCCACAGCAATGTTCCAACATCTAGTGGAAAGCCTTCCCAGAAGAGTGGAGGCTGTTATAGCAGCAAAGGGGGGACCAACTCCATATTAATGCCCATGATTTTGGAATGAGATGTTCGACAAGCAGGTGCCCACATACTTTTGGTAATGTAGTGTAAGTGGTCGTGGTATAGCTCACCTATTCGTTTGCTCATCTATCACTGATCAGAAACATTTAGCATGCAATAATGTAGCCCAAATCAAGTGTAGATTTGATTTATTTGCTCGCGTGTAGGCAACTCCAAAAGCCTGCGGAGGTTGTGAAATATGAACACGAGACTCAGATGCTTTCGAAAATAGAATTTATATTATTTTCTGTCAGTATCATGATGAAGATACTCTCAATGTAAGATCCTACGCCTGCTCCCTAACAAAGTGGAGTGAGGGTAAGAAAGAGATGAAACGTGGACAAAAAAGCATGGGCTTGGGCTCTGTTTCCAAATATCACTTTTGTTATATGACAGCGGATCCACACATTCCCGTGACACAAGTTGTGTGGGAAAAATATGAATAGTATTTTATTATTTTATATTCCATTATATTCTTACTACAACATTTACACTCAGTGACCAGTTTATTAGGTAAACCAATCTAGTACCGGGTCAGACCCCCCTTTATCTCTAGAACAGCCTGAATTCTTCGGGGAATAGATTCTATGTTCAGATAGGCTGTGGCGTTCAAACGTTGCATTCCCCACACCATTATACTACCGCCACCAGCCTGTACCGTTGACACCAGACAGGCCATGGACTCATGCTGCTTACGCCAAATCCTGACTCTGCCATCAGAGTGATGCAACAGGAACCAGGGTTTGTCGGACCAGGCAATGTTTTTCCACTCCTCAATTGTCCAGTATTGGTGATCGTGTGCCCACTGGAGCCACTTCTTCTTGTTTTTAGCTGATAGGAGTTTAACCCGGTGTGGTCGTCTGCTGCAATAGCCCATCCGTGATAAGGACCGACGAGTTATGCGTTCCGAGGTGCCATTCTTTACATCACTGTTGTACTGCACCGTTGTTTGTGGCTCGCCTGTTATCTTGCACGATTCTTGCCATTCTCCTTCGACCTCTCTCATCAACAAGCTGTTTTCGCCCATAGGACTGCTGTTGACTGGATGTTTTTTGTTTGTCGCACCATTCTTGGTAAACCCTAGACACTGTCGTGTGTGAAAAGCTCAGGAAGCCGGACGTTTCTGAGATACTGGAACTAACGCGCCTAGCACAGACGATCTTACCATGCTCAAAGTTGCTTAGGTCACTCGTTTTGCCCATTCTAACGTTCAATCGAACAGTAACTGAATGCCTCGATGCCTGTCTGCCTGCATGTCTGTAGGAACTAACCATTTTCGTAAACGGGGTGGTGTACCTAATAAACTGTGTGAGTGTATGTGTGTTGACTGTGATCGGGGCAAGTATGTCTTGTCTGTTTAATGAACACAACTACTGATTTAATTCATTTGGATGTAACATAACTAAACACAAAATATGCCAGTCTATTGTTTTGAAAATATATTTTATTAGTCTTCTAATGTTTCTTAGGACCTGCCTAATCAAATTAATAATGGATTTTTTTATTGATGGTGTATATTCAATGGATTTAATCAAATAGAGGCCCACCCACATCTGCACATCACTGCTACCACTCGTCACGGCATGCCTGCATTCGTACGGGAGGTATAAAAGGCGTATGCAGGCAAGAATATGGTATTGATGGACCTGTTTGTAAGGGGGTCATATAAACATCGGCCAATTTATTTAAAAAAAAAACATAAATCCTATGTGAAAGCAGTATTTCTCTCTCTCATTCTTAAACATTTATTTACTCATTATAAGTGGATTTGAGTAAAAGTTGCATATTCTCTCTCTCTTCTCTCCCTCCCCCTCTCTCTCTCCCTTCCTTTGTCTCTCTCTCCCTCCATCTCTCTCTGCAGGCCAGTCTATTCAATATGGAACATTTTTCTGGGATGCATAACTGGTACGCCTGCTCCCACGCCAGACCCACCTTCTGTAATGTGTGTAGAGAGGCCCTCTCTGGAGTCACCTCCCATGGACTGTCCTGCGAAGGTAAACACACACACACACACACACCACCTTCTGTCATGTCTGTAGAGAGGCCCTCTCCAGACTCACCTCCCACGGACTGTCCTGTGAAGAAACACACACAAGCACACTATTTTCATTCATGCAACTTTACATCCACAGCTTTAATTCAAAGCAATGAAACAGGTTAAAATTAGATGGTTACTTGGACAAAAGTTGTAGCTAGTTTGTTGGTTTCCAAACAAACGCTCTCTCTCTCTTTGCCTCATTCTCTCTCCCTCCCCCAGTGTGTAAGTTCAAAGCCCATAAGCGCTGTGCGGTGCGCTCCACCAACACCTGTAAATGGACCACGCTGGCCTCCATAGGAAACGACATCATGGAGGATGACGAAGGGGTGGGTAACACAAAGTCTCTTTATACCGCAATGTTTTTTCATTGACTTAGCAGCATCATTCCCTCTTCTTATGCTCATTAAAACACTGATCAAGTAAAACAACCTAGCTGGTCTAAGCCGCTGCCTCCACAATATTTTATCAGTGCAAGCGTGGGTTCGAATCAAATTTACTGCTATTCTAGTACATCCTTTCTCCCACTCCTCCTACATTTCCTGTCAGTATTTCACTCACCTTTCTAATGAATATGGATTAATATGAAAGAAGTGGGACTGTCATACAGTAAGGCTTTAAAAAAGGAATGAAAAGTAAAAGATATCTTACATGTGTGCATATTCGATATGTGTGTGTTCACAGGTCTCCATGCCTCATCAGTGGTTAGAGGGGAACCTGCCAGTCAGTGCAAAGTGTGTGGTGTGCGACAGGAACTGTGGCAGTGTCAGGAGACTGCAGGACTGGAGATGTCTATGGTGCAAGGCTATTGTGAGTCTACACACACACACACAGTATCTGAACGTCACGCTTTAAGCCAAAAACACATCACACACTCCATCATAAGCTGTGGTATCCATAGTGATGCTACAGGATTCTGGGAAAGTGTTAGATCTAAAAGGTCATTGGATGAAAATGTCACCTTTCTAACATTCTAAATACCACCCCTGATTCATGGTGTGTGTGTGTGTGTGTGTGTGTGTGTGTGTGTATAGGTGCACAGCAGCTGTAAGGAGCAGATGGGAAAGGCGTGTCCTCTGGGTCAATGTCGGGTGTCAATCATTCCTCCCACAGCCCTCAATAGTATCGACTCTGACGGTGAGACACACACGCCACACTTTCTCTCTTTCTCATACCCACACACACAAACGAGGATGGTCGGATTCATTCAAACGCTATCTTCTTCTTCTTCTTCTCGCTTTTCCTTTGTGACTTTTCCTCCCTTGACCTTGAACTCTGTAACGTTTTCAAACCAGGGTCAAGGTAAAGTTGCCAGGAAAGGAAAAAAGGCCAAATCTCAGAAACAATCCGAATGCACCTGTAAGGGAAAATATTATTGTCTGAAGAGATAGCCTTGAATTGTACACAGTATCTTCTCTGCTCTATCTTGGTTTATGCAGGTGACTGTAACTTCCTCCTCAGACCAATTGGCAGAACACCCAGAATATGTTCTGGAAGTTAAGATAGGAGATATTGCTCAGTTTCTTGGGAAACTGAGCCCACATGATAACAGCCAGTTACCTACAGGAACCAACCCTATGAACCATGCCTATGTAGCTTTTTTGTGTAGCAGTATATAATAGGAATGAAGGGACCACCCTGGCAGAGCTTGTGGCAGACTTGTACTTTGTACGTGTGTTTGTTGTAACCTCTCTGATAATAAAGAGTTATTCATTTAATATTGACTTCAGGTGTCCCTGGTGTTGAATTTCCACCACACACCCTAAGAGTGAAGACAACCACACACCTACAACCCAAAACTAAACCTGTATTTTTTATCTTTCTCTTCAGGCTTTTGGAAGGCCACCTCTCCCTCCTGCACCTCCCCTCTCCTGGTGCTGTGTAACTCTAAGAGCGGAGACAACCAAGGGGTTAAGTTTCTAAGGAAATTCAAACAGCTGCTCAACCCTGCACAGGTCTTTGACTTGATGAACGGAGGACCACAGCTGGGGTAAGAGTGAGACATCCTGGTTGTGTTATAATGTATTTGATTGATGACCTTTGGGTAACACTTTACTTTAAGCCTACAGGTATAAGGCTTTATAACTTGTTAAAAGCACATATGTGGCTTTATAATGTCTATTGAAGGTTCATAATACTGGTATTTAGTCAGGATCATTATGAGATGATATTATGACATTAAAAGGAGGTTATACATGCCCATGATGCCCATCTTAATGCATTATAAAGGCATCAGGGACTACAGATGAAAGTTAGCTATCTAGCTAAATCTAGTGCAATAGCATGTTGTACATAGTCCCTGACAGATAAACAACAACAACAAAAATTATAAGTAATTATACCTGCTTTAAGTAAAGTATTACCAATCTTTCTTATTAATGTTGATCATTTGTAACAATCTTTGACTATTGGCTATGAGAAGTGCTCCACTGATTCCACCTCTCTCCTCTCCTTTCTCCCATTATCCTCTGTTTCTCTCCCTCTCTTCTCTAGTCTGCGTGTGTTCCAGAAGTTTGCTACGTTTCGTATCTTGGTGTGTGGCGGGGACGGCAGTGTTGGCTGGGTCCTGTCTGAACTGGATAAACTCAACCTGCACAAACAAGTAAGTCTAAGAGAAAGAGAGAGAGAGAGAGAGAGAGAGAGAGAGAGAGAGAGAGAGAGAGAGAGAGAGAGAGAGAGAGAGAGAGAGAGAGAGAGAGAGAGAGAGAGAGAGATTCTGACCAGTAACATTCTCTTCATATGTCTGTGTGTATATATCTTCAAATATGTCTTGATAGCTGTTCTGTGTGTTTCATACCCCTCCACTCTCTCTCCCATCTTCCCCTCACCACCCTCCCTCCAGTGTCAGCTAGGTGTCCTCCCTCTGGGTACAGGTAATGACCTAGCCAGGGTCCTGGGATGGGGAGGACTATGTGATGATGATGCTCAACTGCTACAGATCCTGGAGAAGCTGGAGCGAGCCACCACCAAGATGCTTGACAGGTATTTATTATCTGAAAGGTATTTACTATCTGAACGGTATTTACCATCTAAAAGGTATAAACTGTAAGTGATAACATACAATCTGGACTTTCCAAAACCGTATCTTCTAAGACTGGATGAGCAACTTTCTCTATGGTTATCATACTAGAGAAGGATTAAGGTAATCTGTTTAGTCTACAAAATAATCTAATAAATGATGTCAATATGTTGAGTGAGTCAGAATAACTGTCAGTGTCATTTGTCCCGATCTCATTGGTTGATATGCTGCGATTTCCTGGAATTTGACATCAGTGTGTGTTTGTGTTTGTGTTCTCAGGTGGAGTGTGATGACATACGAGCTGCCTACCAAACACTATCCCATGGTGAAGGAAGACGATTTTAGTCCCGACTCCCCCTTACAGGTACCTAGGGCTCAGGTTTGATCCGAAATGACACCACAGTTATTCTAATTACACAAGCTTTAACATGAAACCGTCTGTTTCTCGTTGAGCCAAAATGACACCACAGTTTATCACAATACACAAGTTGTTTCTTTGAGCCAAAATGACACCACAGTTTTTCTAAATACACAGGCTTCATCATGAAACTGGTTGCTGATAAGTCAGTATTTTGGCTATTTGTGTGAAATGCCCAATAATGTATGTGATATCAACAGAGAGGTATATTTTCTGGGTGTCCTTAATATTGACTAGTTGTCATCAAGCTGTCCTCTCAAAAAGAAGCTTCAAGCTGCCTACAATCTGGTTCAGGTTATCAGTCAACCTACCAGAGTATTTACAGTACAAACAGAACAGGAACTAAATAACCTAAAAATTGTGTATAAGCGATCATACAAGGCAAACATACAATAAATTGAGAAATCACGTAACTAAACTAAAAAAAAAGAAGAATAAACTTTACTATGGAGCAAAAATAAATGATATAAAGAATGATAGTAAAAAGCTCTTGAGTACCTTTAATTAAAATCTAGGGAAAAAAATGAACTAGGCTCCATCCTTAATTGAGGCAGATGGCTTGTTCATAACAAAACCCTTTGATATTGAAAACCACTTTAATAACTTCATTGTTGACAAGATTAGCAAACTTAGGCATGACATGCTAACAACAAACGCTGAGCCTTCATATTCATGCATAACGGACCAAATAATGAAAGACATGCATTGAAGTTTTGAGTTCCGCAAAGTGGGTTTGGAAGAAATTGTTGCTATCTATAAATAAGGACAAGCCACCTGTTACCGACAACCTGGATGGTAAATTGCTGAGGTTGGTAGCAGAATACATTGAGACTACTGTTTGCCACATATTCAATTTAAGTCTAGAAGACAGTGTTTGCCCTCAGGCCTGGAGGGAGGAAAAGGTCATTCCACTGCCCAAGAATAGCAGGGCACCCTTTAATGGTTTAAGCAGCCAACCAATCAGCCTGTTACCAGTGCTTAGCAAACTTTTGGAAAGATTGTGTTTGACCAAATACAAAGTTATTTTACAGAAAACAAATTAACAACAGACTTTCAGCATGCTTATAGGGAAGGGCACTTAACATGCTTGGCACTGACACAAATTACTGATGATTGGCTGAAATACATGAAAGACTGAAAGACATGATAGTAAGAAGATTGTGGGAGCTGTTTTCTTAGACTTCAGTGCCGCTTTCGATATCATTGATCATAACCTATTGCTGAAAAAACGTAGGTGTTATGGATTTGCGTCCTCTGCCTTATCATGGATTGAAAGTGACCTATCTAATAGAACACAAAGAGTTTTCTTTAAAGCTGCAATATGTAACTTTTTGGGCGACCTGACCAAATTCACATAGAAATGTGATTTATGATCTGTCATTATCATTGAAAGCAAATCTAAGTGGAATATCTGTTCTGTGTGCGCTATTTCTATGCTTCCCGTCCCTAAGTTTCATTTTTGCGTCTTTTACTTTCGGTTTTGTACACCAGCTTCAAACAGCTGAAAATACAATATTTTGGGTTATGGAAAATATATTTCACAGCGGTTTAGATGGTACAATGATTCTCTACACTATACTTGCTTGTTTTGACACATAAACTGAAATTAGGCAAAACATTTGAAGTCGGAAGTTTACATACACTTTAAAACTTGTTTTTCAACCACTCCACAAATTTCTTGTTAACAAATTATAGTTTTGGCAAGTCGGTTAGGACATCTACTTTGTGCATGACACAAGTAATTTTTCCAACAATTGTTTACAGACAGATTATTTCACTTATAATTCACTGTATCACAATTCCAGTGGGTCAGAAGTTTACATACACTAAATTGACTGTGCCTTTAAACAGCTTGGAAAATTCCAGAAAAGGATGTCATGGCTTTATGAAGGTTCTGATAGGCTAATTGACATCATTTGAGTCAATTGGAGGTGTAGCTGTGGATGTATTTCAAGGCCTACCTTCAAACTCAGTGCCTCTTTGCTTGACATCATGGGAAAATCAAAAGAAATCAGCCAAAACCTCAGAAAAGTAATTGTAGACCTCCACAAGTCTGGTTCATCATTGGGAGCAATTTCCGAACGCCTGAAGGTACCACGTTCATCTGTACAAACATAGTACACAAGTATAAACACCATGGGACCACGCAGCCGTCATACCGCTCAGGACGGAGACGCGTTCTGTCTCCTAGAGATGAACATACTTTGGTGCGAAAAGTGCAAATCAATCCCAGGACAACAGCAAAGGACCTTGTGAAGATGCTGGAGGAAACAAGTACAAAAGTATCTATATCCACAGTAAAACGAG
Organism: Coregonus lavaretus; assembly: GCF_964263955.1. Lineage (NCBI taxonomy): Eukaryota > Metazoa > Chordata > Actinopteri > Salmoniformes > Salmonidae > Coregonus > Coregonus lavaretus. Next base: position 42,940,945 of record NC_139994.1, read on the forward strand.
TCCTATAACGACATAACCTGAAAGGCCGCTCAGCAGGGAAGAAGCAACTGCAACCTCCATAAAAAAGCCAGACTACGGTTTTCAACTGCACATGGGGACAAAGATCGTACTTTTTGGAGAAATTTCCTCTGGTCTGATGAAACAAAAATAGAACTGTTTGGCCATAATGACCATTGTTATGTTTGGAGGAAAAAGGGGATCACTTGCAAGCCGAAGAACACCATCCCAACCGTGAAGCACGGGGGTGGCAGCATCATGCTGTGGGGGTGCTTTGCTGCAGGAGGGACTGGTGCACTTCACAAAATAGATGGCATCATGAGGAAGGGTAATTATGTGGATATATTGAAGCAAATTGATATTGAAGCAAATTGAAGCAACATCTCAAGACATCAGTCAGGAAGTTAAAGCTTGGTCGCAAATGGGTCTTCCAAATGCACAATGACCCCAAGTATACTTCCAAAGTTGTGTCAAAATGGCTTAAGGACAACAAAGTCAAGGTATTGGAGTGGCCATCACAAAGCCCTGACCTCAATCCTATAGAACATTTGTGGGCAGAACTGAAAAAGCATGTGCGAGCAAGGAGGCCTACAAACCTGACTCAGTTACACCAGCTCTGTCAGGAGGAATGGGCCAAAATTCACCCAACTTATTGTGGGAAGCTTGTGGAAGGCTACCCGAACCGTTTGACCCAAGTTAAACAATTTAAAGGCAATGCTACCAAATACTAATTGAGTGTATGTACATTTCTGTGATGAAAGAAATAAAACCTGAAATAAATCATTCTCTCTATTATTATTCTGACAATTCACATTCTTAAAATAAAGTGGTGATCCTAACTGACCTAAGACAGGGCATTTTTACTAGGATTAAATGTCAGGAATTGTGAAAAACAGAGTTTAAATGTATTTGGCTAAGGTGTATGTAAACTTCCGACTTCAACTGTAGGTGGGTCGCCTTGCACGAATCCTTGGCTTGTGCGAGCTGGAATGGCTCATAGGGCAGGAGCCTGGTTCTGAAGCGTGAGGCAAAGCAGGATTATGTAGTATGGTGTAGTGTTATGTACAGTATATTATGTATATTATGTTATATATTATGTATTTCATTTGTTGTGTTTTGTTTCCTGTTTGGACCCCAGGAAGAGTCCCACTGCCTTGGCAGCGGCTAATTGGGGATCCCAATAAATACTTCTACTAACACTACTACTCTCTGAGTAAATGCACAGGCTTTATCATGAAACTGGTTGTTCCTCTCCTCTCACGTCCATATCAGTCAGTATGCGTAGGGCTCCAGTTTGAGCTGAAGTACCGACACAATTTCTCAAAATACACAGGCTTTTACATTTAACTGCTTTTTACTCTCTTAGCCAAAATGACACCACAGTTTCTCACAATACACAGGCTTTTTAATGAAATTGTCATTCCTCTCCCCTCAGGTCCACATCACTCAGTATGCAGACTCTGTGGCCTCCCACCTCACCAAGATCCTGGACTCTGACAAACATACAGATGTCATATCCTCTGCCAAGTACGTGCAATGTATGCTGGGATAGCCCAGTCCTCCAGATGTGATGGGGGGATGGAGGGAGGAGGGATATGGGGGAGGGAAGGATGAAGGATGAGCGGGAGGAGGGAGGGCAAGATTGAGAGAGGGGGAGAGTTGGATCATGTCTGAATGTCTTGAGGATGTCTGGAGTGAAGGAGGAGGGAGTAAAGCAGAGCGAGGGAGTGTCTCTGAAGAGGGAGGGAGTGGGGAAGGCTAGAAGAGAGAGGAGAGTGGGAGGGTGTCTGTGTGTCTCTCTGTATTGATTTTCTCCTCCCCCAAGGACACTGCTCAGTCCCTCTGCCAGCTGGGTCCTTACACAAGATTAAACCTTACTTAGTACACTACTTGGGGGACATTTGAAGTGCATTAGACTAGAGACACTACTTTGGGGGCCTCCTTAGCGCTGTAGAGTGTACTACCTAGGGGACATCGTCAGTGCAATAGGGAATGACATGTCTGCTCTATGCTTATATTGTGTACTTATCTCTCTCTCCTGAAATGTGAAGTACAGTATGGTTTATTGAATTTACATACATAATACAGGAATGGAGAAATATATTTCACACTTGTATCTCTCGCTCTCTTCCTCTCTCTCTTCTTCCATCCCACTCACCCTCTCTCTCTCTTTCTCTCCCTTTCTCCATCCCTCTCCATCTCTCTCTCTCTCTCTCTCTCTCTCTCTCTCTCTCCCTCTCTCTCTCTCTCTCTCTCTCTCTCTCTCTCTCTCTCTCTCTCTCTCTCTCTCTCTCTCTCTCTCTCTTCCTCCATCCCACTCACCCTCTCTCCTGCAGGTTTTTGTGTGGAACGGTGAATAATTTTGTAGCGGAGGTGGGGAGAGCATACGAGAAAGCCACAGAGAACAAGGAGGAGGCAGACACTATGGCCAAGAAGGTGTGTGTGTGTGTGTGTGTGTGTGTGTGTGTGTGTGTGTGTGTGTGTGTGTGTGTGTGTGTGTGTGTGTGTGTGTACGTGCGTGTGTGTGTTTCTGCGTGCATAAATGTGTGTGTCTTACGTAACAGGTTGTATAATGCGGATAACCAGTGGGCAGAGAGAGGTGGGTAGTGGTAGAGGAGCATCTAGGTCAATAGAAAATCAAAAGGTTTGAGGTTTCATTCCAAATGGCACCTTATTCACTTTATAGTGCACTACTTTTGACCTGTATGGTCAAAAGTAGTGCACTATATAGAGAATAAGGTGCCATTTGGGACGTAGACAGAGTGTGACGAGGTGTGAATGAAGGAGTCAGGCACAGGAGGTAAAACACAGAAGTCCAGAGTTTATTCCGTTCACATAAATAAAACGCACCCAGCGTCATAACGAAACTAACAAGGGAAAAATAATCCACCTTGGCAAATACACATGGAAGAGTATCTCAACCGAGCTACTCGCTCTCACAATAAACAATCACTCACAAAGACAAGGGGAACAGAGGGAACGCTGATACACATACTAATTAGGGGAATGAGCACCAGGTGTGTGTGATTGACAAGACAAGACATGACGAGTGGAGTGATGAGAATGGGATTGGCAGTAGCTAGTAAGCCGGTGACGACGAATGCCGAAACTTGCCCGAACAAGGAGGGGGGGAAGCCTCGGCGGAAGTCATGACACAGAGGCATTCTCTCCTGTCTAACTGTCTGGAAGCAAAGTGTAATATGCAGTATGTTTTACTCTGAATATTTTTAAACGTCCACATTTATTAATATATTCCAATTTAGTGGATCCTGGTTCTGCAATATTTACATAAATTACCTATTGTATTGTATTTTTATGATATCATGCCGCAGTATACAGTTCATCCAAACTGAGTTGAACCGAGCTAAGTTGTTGAGCTCTCTCTCTCTCTCTCTCTCTCTCTCTCTCTCTCTCTCTCTCTCTCTCTCTCACTCTGTCTCTCTCTCCCTCAGTGTACCCTGTTGAATGAGAAGCTGGACAGCCTGATGAAGGGTTAGGGTTAGGACTAGTATGTATTGTAATGTTTATCTCTCCCTCAGTGTGCCCTGTTGAATGAGAAGCTGGACAGCCTGGTAAAGGCTCTTAGTGAGGAGGCTGATGCCCAGGTAGTCCCAGCCGGCAGTGTGCCACTCCAGGACGGGGACCAGGAGAGGGGTACAGACACCCCCGGAGGAGAACCCCGGCCCCCATACAGGTTAGGGTTGGGGTCAATTCAAGTATGCGTCACTCAATGGAGGAAGTGATTTGAAATTAAAATTTAAAAAATGTAAGAATTGACTTACTTGAATTTGAATTGTCTCCAAATTTGCTATAGGTCCAGAGAACAGCTGATGCTGAGAGCTAACAGTCTGAAGAAAGCACTGAGACAGATCATAGAACAGGCTGAGCAAGGTACAACACACACACACAAACACTTATATATAGAAACACACATACACTATATGTACAAAAGTATGTGGACACCCCTTCAAATTAGTAGATTTGGCTATTTCAGCCACACCCGTTGCTGACAGGTGTATAAAATCAAGCACACAGCCATGCAATCGCCATAGACAAACATTGGCAGTAGAATGGCCTTACTGAAGACCTCAGTGACTTCAACGTGGCACTGTCATAGGATGCCACCTTTCCAACAAGTCAGTTCGTCAGATTTCTGCCCTGCTAGAGCTGCCCCGGTCAACTGTAAGTGCTGTTATTGTGAAGTGGAAACGTCTAGGAGCAACAACGGCTCAGCCGCGAAGTGGTAGGCCGCACAAGCTCACAGAACGGGACCGCCAAGTACTGAAGACGTAGCGCGTAAAAATTGTCTGTCCTCGGTTGCAACACTCACTACCGAGTTCCAAACTGCCTCTGGAAGCAACGTCAGCACAAGAACTGTTCGTCGGGAGCTTCATGAAATGGGTTTCCATGGCTCTTGTGGCTGAATGGAATGTTCCAAAATCTAGTGGAAAGCCTTCCCAGAAGAGTGGAGGTTGTTATAGCAGCAAAAGGGGGGACCAGCTCCATATTCATGCCAATGATTTTGGAATGACATGTTCAATGAGCAGGTGTCTACATACTTTTAGTCATTGAGTGTATAATGAATAGATATATACACTGTAACACACACACACATACAGAAGCGCTCATGTAATGCAAACGCCCACATAAAAGCTCACATATACTGCTCTCTCTACCTCTCTCCCCCCACTCTCTCCCTCTTTCTCACTCCTTCTCTCTCTCTCCAGTGGTGGATGAACAGAACAAACACACTCATCTCCAGCGCATGTCTTCCTCCTCCTCCATCAAGAGAGAGAACAGTGAGGAACTGAAAGAGGCAGAGCCATGTGAGTTACTACAGACACACGCACGCACTCACACAAACATTTTTTATTCAACATTTTGAATCCTACTCTAAAGATACATTCTAACTTCCAATTGCAGTCAACATTGTGGCCCTTACATGTTTGGGCCACACTACTGAGTGGGAGGGCCCTGTAAATGTTTCAATTTAAATAAAGATGTTAGTTAAAATCACACTTCATGGTCCATTTACCCATAATGCATCTCTCAGGTCACGTCAGTTTAAGCCCCTCCTCCTCCACCATCTTCCTGGAGAAACCAGAGAGTCTCAGCCCTCCGTCCTTCAACGAAGAGTAAGTAGTGTGTGTTTAAAAAAATATATTGATCTAGAAATTACATAAAATACCTCAATGCAAGTTTGATTGAATTTAGCACAGTTCACAATCAATCAGTCTTTGTTGATACAATATTACAGTGAGCGGTTTTACAGTAGTTACGTTACAGCCTTATTCTAAAATTGATTAAATATTTCCCCCCCCCCCTCAATCTACACACAATACCCCGTAATGACAAAGCAAAAACAGGTTTTTAGAAATCTTTGCAAATTTATAAAAATTTATAAAAATACTGAAATATTACATTTAAATAAGTATTCAGAGCCTTTAACTCAGTACTTTGTTGAAACACCTTTGGCAACGATTACAGCCTTGAGTCTTCTTGGGTATGACGCTACAAAGCTTGGCACAGCTGTATTTGGGGAGTTTCTCCCATTCTTCTCTGTAGATTCTCTCAAGCTCTGTCAGGTTGGATGGGGAGCGTCGCTGCACAGCTACTTTCAGGTCTCTCCACAGATGTTTGATCGGGTTCAAGTCCGGGCTCTGGCTGGGCCACTCAAGGACATTCAGAGACTTGTCCCGAAGCTATTCCTGCGTTGTCTTCGCTATGTGTTTAGGGTCATTGTCCTTCGCCCCAGTCTGAGGTCCTGAGCGCTCTGGAGCAGGTTTTCATCAAGGATCTCTCTGTACTTTGCTCCGTTCATCTTTCCCTCGATCCTGATTAGTCTCCCAGTCCCTGCCGCTGAAAAACATCCCCACAGCATGATGCTGCCACCACCATGCTTGACCGTAGGGATGGTGCCAGGTTTCCTCCAGACGTGACACTTGGCATTCAGGCCAAAGAGTTAAATCTTGGTTTCATCAGACCAGAGAATCTTGTTTCTCATGCTCTGAGAGTCTGTAGGTGCCTTTTGGCAAACTGCAAGCAGCTTTCATGTGCCTTTTACTGAGGAGTAGCTTCCGTCTGGCCACTCTACCAGAAAGGCCTGATTGGTGGAGTGCTGCAGACATGGTTGTCCTTCTCGAAGGTTCTCCCATATCCACAGATGAACTCTGGAGCTCTGTCAGAGTGACCATCGGGTTCTTGGTCACCTCCCTGACCAAGGCCCTTCTCCCCCGATTGCTCAGTTTGGCCGGGCGGCCAGCTCTAGGAAGTCTTGGTGGTTCCAAACTTCTTCCATTTAAGAATGATGGAGGCCACTGTGTTCTTGGGGACCTTCAATGCTACAGAAATGTTTTGGTACCCTTCCCCAGATCTGTTCTTCGACACAATCCTGTCTCGTAGCTCTACGACCAATTCCATCGACCTCATGGCTTGGTTTTTGCTCTGACATGCACTGTCATCTGTGGGACCTTATATAGACTGGTGTGTGCCTTTCCAAATCATGTCCAATCAATTGAATTTACCACAGGTGGACTCCAGTCAAGTTGTAGAAACATCTCAAGGATGGTCAATGGAAAAAGGATGCACCTGAGCTCAATTTCGAGTCTCATAGCAAAAGGTCTGAATACTTATGTAAATAAGGTATTTCTGTTTTATATTTTTAAAACATTTGCAAAAATTTCTAAAAACCTGTTTTCGCTTTGTCAGTATGGGGTATTGTGTGTAGATTGATGAGGATTTAAATTTTTTAAATCCATTTTAGAATAAGGCTGTAACGTAACAAAATGTGGAAAAAGTCAAGGGGTCTGAATACTTTCCGAATGCACTGTATAGGCCAATCAATAATTGATATTGGAGAATATTAATGTTTCTTATGCTGTGTGTCCCTCTATAGTCAGTGCTCAGAGAAGTGTGTAATGAACAACTACTTTGGGATCGGTCTGGATGCTAAGATCTCCTTGGAGTTCAACAACAAGAGAGACGAACATCCCAAGAAATGCAGGTACATAATATCCTCTTATTCAAATACAGACTTTATTGATACATGTACTGTATATTGCAAAATAGTGTACAATTTGCACCAAGGCAATGAAAGGTAAATGGAAGTTATAATGAGAATATTTCTTCATGGTTAAATGTTTTAGCATATCATGGTACTTGATGAAAGTTATAAAATACATCCTTTTCTCTCTCTGGCTCACTGCAGTAGTCGTACTAAGAACAAGTTGTGGTATGGGGTGATGGGCACCAAGGAACTGGTACATAAGACATACAAGAACCTGGAACAACGAGTACTGTTGGAAGTAAGGTCACGCACGGTCGAATGACAAATAAGTACACACACACACACACAAAGGCAAACAAATATACACTTCTAAGGAATGAGGAAGTGTGTTCTAGTCTAGTGTGATTTCTGCTAAATGGCGCTCCAACATCTTTCTCTGACGTTGTGGTGTACACTACCATCAAAAGTTTGGACACACATACTCATTCAAGGGTTTTTCTTTATTTTTACTATTTTCTACATTGTATAATAATAGTGAAGACATCAACACTATTAAATAACACATATAGAATCATGTAGTAATCAAAAAAGTGTTAAACAAATCAAAGTATATTTTGTATTTGAGATTCTTCAAAATAGCCACCTTTTGCCTTGATGACAGCTTTGCACACTCTTGGCATTCTCTCAACCAGCTTCATGAGGTAGTCACCTGGAATGCATTTCAACAAACAGGTGTGCCTTCTTAAAAGTTAATTTGTGGAATTTCTTTTCTTAATGCGTTTGAGGTCAGTCGATACGGAAAATGTCAAGAACTTTGAAAGTTTCTTTAAGTGCAGTCGCAAAACCCATCAAGCGCTATGATGAAACTGGTTTTCATGAGGACCGCCACAGGAAAGGAAGACCCAGAGTTACCTCTGCTGCAGAGGATAAGTTCATTAGAGTTACCAGCCTCAGAAATTGCAGCCCAAATAAATGCTTCACAGAGTTCAAGTAACAGACACATCTCAACATCAACTGTTCAGAGGAGACTGTGTGAATCAGGCCTTCATGGTCGAATTGCTGCAAAGAAACCACTGCTAAAGGACACCAATAAGAAGAAGAGACTTGCTTGGGCCAAGAAACACGAGCAATGGACATTAGACCGGTAAAAATGTGTCCTTTGGTCTGGAGTCCAAATTGGAGAGGAGGTGTTATGGTATGGAGGTACTTTGCTGGTGACACTGTCAGTGATTTATTTCGAATTCAAGGCACACTTAACCGGCATGGCTACCATAGCATTCTGCAGCGATACGCCATCCCATCTGGTTTGGGCTTAGTGGGACTATCATTTGTTTTTCAACAGGACAATGAACCAACACACCTCAAGGCTTTGTAAGGGCTATTTTACCAAGGAGAGTGATGGAGTGCTGCATCAGATGACCTGGCCTCCACAATACCCCGACCACAACCAAATTGAGATGGTTTGGGATGAGTGGCACCGCAGTCTGAAGGAAAAGCAGCCAACAAGTGCTCAGCATATGTGGGAACTCCTTCAAGACTGTTGGAAAAACATTCCAGGTGTAGCTGGTTGAGAGAATGCCAAGAGTGTGCAAAGCTGTCATCAAGGCAAAGGGTGGCTATTTGAAGAATCTCAAATATAAAATACATTTTGATTTGTTTAATACTTTTTTGCTTACTACATGATTCCATATGTGTTATTTCATAGTTTTGATGTCTTCACTATTATTCTACAATGTAAAAATTAAGAAAAACCCTTGAATGATTAGGTGTGTCCCAACTTTTGACTGGTACTGTAGTTATCGCTAATACTATCAGTACATATGAGAGAGTGATTGACAATAAGATGTTTTTTTGTGTATCAAATTATCCTACCCTTGGTTCTGTGACCTGTATGATAAACAAATGTTATTTCTCTCTCTCTCTCTCTCTCTCTCTCTCTCTCTCTCTCTCTCTCTCTCTCTCTCTCTCTCTCTCTCTCTCTCCAGTGTGATGGTGTACCTATGTGTCTGCCTAGTCTTCAGGGTCTAGCTGTTCTCAACATCCCCAGCTATGCAGGGGGAATCAACTTTTGGGGGGGTACCAAAGAGGACAACGTGAGTTAACATACACTTTTCTTATTCACCAAAAAAATAATGTTTACACTTTGCAGCCAACTTTTAGCTGGTATACTGTCTTACCTGGTAACTGTGGATCAGAATTAATTTCAACAAGTCGCACTCTTATATGATGCATTTATTGTTTTTTATTTGTACAAGTAATTCGTTTTTTGGTTATTTGTGTTCAGAATTTTGGCGCTCCATCGTTTGATGATAAGAAGTTAGAGGTGGTGGCTGTGTTTGGCAGTATGCAGATGGCTGTATCCAGAGTCATCAACATCCAACACCACCGTATAGCACAGGTAACACACACACCCCACCGCATTGCACACCCCACCGCATTGCACAGGTAACAACACACACACTAACACACACAAACCTTCAATACATGCATCACAGTCACATTATAAAGTTCTAAAGTCAGTAGGAATTATATTGAATTGACCACACTCACATACACATACTGAATCCCTCTCTTGCTCTCCCCCTCCCTCTCTCTCTCCCCCATACCTCTCCCCCTCTCCCCCTCTCCCCTCCTCCTTCCCCCCTCCCCCTCCCCCTCCCTCTCCTCCCTCTCTCCAGTGTCGTCAGGTGAAGATAACTATCCTAGGGGAGGAGGGTGTACCAGTACAGGTGGATGGAGAAGCATGGATCCAACCTCCAGGGATAGTCAAGATCACACACAAGAACAGAGCTCAGATGCTTACCAGAGACAGGGTACGTGTGTGTTTGGGAGGGTGTGTGTGGATTGGCAAACTTTTGTTCCAGGCCAGCTCTGACACACCTAATTCAATTTATCGAATAATAGTTTGGTTTGTCAAATTGAGTGCTGGGCTGGAACAAAAGCCTGCACACCAGGATTGAGGAACACTGCATTAGGGCAACAGATGTATCTAATAAACCTCTACGCATCCGTCATGTCCATTCTGTTCATTCTATTTCTACATTCTATTTCTACGTTCCAGAACTTTGAGAGGACTCTAACATCATGGGAGGATAAGAGGAAGATTGACACGTACCGTTCCTCCAGGCCCCGCCTCAACTCTCAGCAGTCTATGGAATACCTCACAGAGGAGGAATGTGCTCAAGTACAGCAGCTAGGGATGGTGGCCGACACACTCATCACTAGGTATTCAATTAAATATTTTATGAAAAATTCATTGAGAAAATATGAAATATATATTTGAATTTATTGAACCTTTATCTAACCAGGCATGTAAATCAAGAACAAATTCTGGTAGCACTTTATAATAACTCCATGTAAAAAAGCATTTATAATGGATTAGTAAATAGTTTATTCATCACTTGGCTGAAATTAAACAAAAGTTCTGGAGCGTCATTTTAAAGGTAGACTCAGCAATATGACATACTGTAGGTGGACAAAGTAAACAGCATAGTGGGTAAATTTCCGCAACAACTAAGATCGTTGAAGTGCGAGGCTAAACTTCTCAGCTGTTTAGGTCCTGTACCTACCACGCTCTAATAGAGTGAAGCGAACCCATGCACATGCGCAGATACTGTGTGTGACTGTGTGGGAGCGAAGTCTTGCATCTCACTCATGGTGATATCTGTGGTGCTGCTTGTGGCAACGTCATTTCGCTGAATCTACCTTCAAGGTCTCAAAAAAGCCTAGAAACATATCAATGGTAAAATAATAAGCATACAAGGATGTTAAAGGAAATATATTGAACATTTTATTCACAAAAACTGTTGTGGACAATGTGAAGAGTTTCAATGTGAATATTTTGCTAATGGTGTCAACCTTGCGAACGCATACTCATAAAACAAGGAGAGAGCCTACACACAACAGCTGGCCGGACGGGACAGTTTTGCTGTAGTGGATTTCTATTCTTTCATTACTATTATATATCATTGAGGTAGAAATGTTACATGTATGATTTGCAGGTAGAAATCTTACAGGTGTAGACTAACAGTGAAATGCTTATTTCCCAACAATGCAGAGAGAAAAATAGAAAAATAATAACACAAGGAATAAATACAGAATGAGTAACGATAACTTGGCTATATACACAGGGTACCAGTATCGAATCGATGTGCAGGGTGTAAGAATGTTATGTGAATTATTTAACAAACTATTTCAGTGTCTCTGTGCGTCTTCTTATCATAGTCTCTCTCCTCCCTAAATTGGGAGGCCTCTTTATCTTGGCTTCTCAGTTGTCTGTAGACAGTTCTCCTTGTCCTTTGTTGTCTGGCCTAACTCTTACTCACATTGCTAAATAGTAGCTCAATGTCATAATCTTTACTGGTCCTACACTCACACAGTTTCCAGGTAGTAGATTCTAACACATCTCACACAGTTTCAGAGTGTAATAATTAGTCACTACTAAGAAAGTACTAATCATACTTAAAACAAGAACATTTCACAACTATATTTAAGGGTGAAACATTTAGTCATTACTTTTAACCTGTATATATTTTAATTTCTATATCAATCCACCCTTTGACTAAATTATCCACACTTTAATACACAGAAAATCATTACAATTACTTTTAAACTAGAGATTTATAGTTCTAGGAAAACATCCAGTCTCAAACTATCTGAATCGTCGTCATCCTCCACCAAGCCTGGTGGGTCATATTCTTCATTCCTTAGGTCGGAGTCCGGGATTGGGCCGTATCTCACCATCTGTTGGGAAACTGCATTCTCCAACGCCTTTGCTCACCAACCCTCGGACACAGGGAATAAGACAACATCCACAAAGAACAAACATACCCATAGAAGCTATAGCTGCACCCAGAAAAGTTGCAACAATAGCTTTCCATTTTCCAAACATGTTATCAAACCAACCAGTCATTGATGTATTCACCCCCCAGTTCTTAGCCCATTCTTTACTCAATGCAGTGAGACCTGCCAGTGCTCTAGTTACTGTACCATCTGGGGCTGTATTGTTGGGGATAAACATACAACAATGACCTCCCACCATCTTGTAAATCCGCCCTTCTCTGCTAAAAGCATTTCGAGAACCAAACTATTCTGCAGGTCATGAGTGAGGTGGCGGATAGTTGGTCTGAGATTTTCTTCACTGCATCCCTTGTCTAATTAACAAACCTTTGTAGATGTAATTAATCCAGTCAACATTTTTATTAATTGTAACCCACCAGAAAAACGTTGTTGTAAACCCTTCTCCAATTTGATCTGTGATTCACATTACTTTGGTGTCTATAACATTGATAATCTCCGGGGATAATGGTGAATTGGGGTGCCTTAGTATTATCCTTTTTAAGAGTGGTTATTTTAATATCAGAACAATTAGGTGAGGTTTGGTTTGATCCCAAATCTATCACACAAGAGAACATGGTCTGAGGCATAGGTGCAGTTAGAAGGGTTGGCCTACCTGTTGAACAGGCATAACAATTAGTTTGACCCAATGCCCTAGCCGTGTAGTTCATCCACCTTACCCAGAAGTTCTCATTTGAAATTCCTTCTACTTCTCCTTGGTTCATTTCCTGCAAGAGGAAATATTCTACCCTTGGTGGTTTAGTGCTATTTAGGATTCCTTCTGAGGGCCTTCCAAGGGGTATTAGACTCGTTTTTGATACCTCTGGTGGTAACATTAGATCTACCTGCTGTTCTGTCTCGGGGGTGGAAGATTCATTTCTCTCTTGAAAAATGAACCTCACACATGTATTTGCCCCAACATCATCAACACAGACCCAATAGTTCCTTGCTCTGTCATCTTGCATAATTGACTTTACCGTTATCACCAGTTCCGTTTTACCTTTATCATGGGTTTGTTTAATTCCCCATCGGTGTGCTGCGTCCATTCCATTCTCATAGTATGTTCCCCAGGTTTGTTTAAACACCCTTGCCCAAGGACATGAGCGTTCCCCAGTGCAAATGTATTTACCATACCTTCTAGGACCTAACTTTCTTGTACACGCCCCCTTCTTAACAAAGCACCCAAAACCTCCTATCTCTTCATGGGAGAAGTCAAATGGTATCTTGAATCCGCCATCTTGTCCTAAACTGACTTTAACTATAAAATAATCATTCCCCCAATAGTCTTTCTTGGTTTCAGTATTTCTACGAGATCGAATCAGTGCATATTTTCCCTGTTTAGGTTGACCTGGATTAATCCATAATATGGTTAACACGATGATGCAGCTCAGAGTCCCCCAAAATCCCCAAAACCGCCATCCCAATCCTGTCCCTGACCCACCTGCCTGGTACTTCCCCATACCCACACCTCTATAAACACCCCACAGTGATGAAAGGTTGGGGTAGGGTTTCTTCGTTAACAGAGTTTACCCCCGAACCCTAGTGGGTCAGTTCTTCTCTTTAACTCTGTGTGTGTTCAACGGTGTTAGTATGTGGGCCTACCTTTTTGCAGTGGGTAACGTGGACCCAAGTGGCTCTCTCAGCTATTCATATAGCAAAGGCAGTTACCAATAGGACTTGGTATGGTCCCTCCCAGCGTGACTGCTTTCAATCCTTTTTCCTCAACGATTGGATCCACACTCAGTCTCCAGGTTGTTTACTATGAGTCACCTTCTCCTTCAATTCTCCTGTAGGACACAAATCCTTAGACATACGGGTATGGTTAACAAACAATTTTCTCATGTGTTCTGCTAGTGTATTCTCTAGTTCTATGTCTGCCTGTTCTGGTCCTGCCAACTGTGGCATTCTGTAAGGTCTTTCAAACACTTTCTCAAAGGGGGACAACCCAATTTATCTGGTGTTCATTAATACTATCGGTAGACATTGTACCCAATTTCTTCCTTTCACTCCGTGATAACTCTATAAAATCAATTTCCAATTGCTGGACTGGATATTTTGCCAGGGGGATATTTCCCCTGGGGTGCTCTCTGTCTATCTTGGTGATTTTAGTTTTTAGTTTTTTTTGTAATTCGTTATACCATAGGCCACAAAGTGTTTCCTAACCTGCTCTACCATCTAACCTGCTCTACCATTCACCCTATTGACACATTGTTTTACCCATATCAAAACAGTGACTTAATAAATGTAATATGCCAGACATTATCTCGTATGATTGCCCCTTTCTTTACAGTATGAAAATGTCTGCACTCACTAACTGTAAGTCGCTCCGGATAAGAGTGTCTGCCAAATGGCCAAAATGTAAAATATAATCAAGAACATAGGAAATATCTGTTTCCCCGTATAGTGTTCCTGTCACCCTTCTTAATGTCATATTTCACTCATTTGTCAATATAATCCCTTACTTCATATAAGTAAGCAGTGATATTTTATTCCAGGTACCTATTTTTTTTTTTTTATGATACTCCTACTGTCCCTTAACATATACTGTAGGGGATGTTCCTCAGTCCTGAAAAATAATAATAATAAAAAATAAAAAAATCCCCCCTCAGAACACATCGGATAACTCCATGTTTCATTAAATTCACTAAACCTATAAATAACAAGCCCATAACCACCTTCCGGTAATCTACTGATTTAAACCTGTTGCATTAATTTATTAAAATATAAACCTATTGTTTAATAAATCCACTGTTTGCATTGAACACATCTCTCAGTCTCTCTAGGTATTGACCAATAGTCTCACTGTCTCCCTGCTTACACTCGTGGACTTTGGAGAAGTCGGCATGTCTGTGATAATATTCTCTCAGATTATCACAGAGTTGTGCCAATTTATCTCCATAAGCCCCTCCCTCTTCCCACTCTAACACCGGCGCGTTCCCATCTCCGGGAACCCAGTTTCCCCTTACTGCCGCCCAGTCCTTCAACACTATCTGTCTGACTGCCCTCTCTAGTTCCCCTGTATTCAGCTTAAAGCTGGCGGTCAGCTCTTCCATATCTCTTCTGAACTGGTGTACCCCCGTATTAGGGTGGGGTATCCCTTCCACTGCTCTCACTACATCTCTCTGCTTCGTTTACTAAATCCTGGCATTAGTAAATTCTATCCACACACCACCAAAAACGAATAACATATTTGCATACACATAACTAGAAAGCATGAATTTAATACCATTCTTGCTTAAACAATGCAATTCAACATTTCTCATCACCCAATTTCTATTACTTTTTTCACACAGGAAACCCTGTACAATCTCTATCCTCTATTGCTGACTTTCCATCTAACATTACTTTTCAACATTTCTCAAATCTAATTACCCCCTTGAAGCTTGACCGAAATACAATGTGTTGACGTCATATGCTCAACCCCGTACACGTGATCTTTTTCTCCAACAAGATTTCTCATATCCCTCCTATTCTTTTATTTTTTTCCTTCCCCTTGTCTGCTTTTTCCTATGTTTCTGCAGTGTCGGGATTGATGCCCTGTCTTATTACAGTAAGTACAAGGTGCCTTACACTCTCTTGCAAAATGACCCCCCTTGTTACAGTTAAAGCACTTATTCCCCCCGTTGTAGCCTTCACTCTTTCCTGGGTTTCTACCCTTACCCGCTATCTCGCCTAGTGTGGCTATTAAATACTCTGCTCCCTTCTGTTATTTTCTTACTCGGTCCTGTCTATTATTCCCCCTTCTTTCTCTAAGTTTTCTGAGTTCCCCCTCCCCCCCGCTCCTTCCTCCTTCAACATTCTGGCTTTGCCGTCATATGACGGGGGAGGTGCGGGGATCTGTCCTACTCTTCTTCTATACACAACAACCCCATCATCTGGGTTCTCTTTCCAAGCCTGTTCTACCAGGACTAGATATAACCTTCCTGCCCTCTGCTCTGGGGGAGGCACTGAGACCTTCACTTCTCTTTCACTCTCACTCACTTCTCTTTTCTTCCTGCCTTCTTCCCGCATTCTAGCTTCTACTAGCCACACCCTGGCTGTTTCTAAGCCCTCTCTTTTCTGTTTCTTTAGATCAGTACCACACTTTACATGCATTTGTTTAATCATGGACTAGTTTAATTACATCAAGTCGCCCAGTAAAGCCATATTTCTTTCTCCAATTAGGTCCATAATACACATTCCGTTTGTCTCGCATTTCCATATATTTCTCGTCCCCAGTAAATTCTGGGACCTCTTGTGAGGATTTGCCCCCCATGGTTGGTACTGTTAAAAATCCCTTAGCCACCTCTTCTACAGTGAGGGAAAAAAGTATTTGATCCCCTGCTGATTTTGTACGTTTGCCCACTGACAAAGACATGATCAGTCTATAATTTTAATGGTAGGTTTATTTGAACAGTGAGAGACAGAATAACAACAACAAAAATCCAGAAAAACGCATGTCAAAAATTTTATAAATTGATTTGCATTTTAATGAGGGAAATAAGTATTTGACCCCTCTGCAAAACATGACTTAGTACTTGGTGGCAAAACCCTTGTTGGTAATCACAGAGGTCAGACGTTTCTTGTAGTTGGCCACCACGTTTGCACACATCTCAGGAGGGATTTTGTCCCACTCCACTTTGCAGATCTTCTCCAAGTCATTAAGATTTCAAGGCTGACGTTTGGCAACTCGAACCTTCAGCTCCCTCCACAGATTTTCTATGGGATTAAGGTCTGGAGACTGGCTAGGCCACTCCAGGACCTTAATGTGCTTCTTCTTGAGCCACTCCTTTGTTGCCTTGGACGTGTGTTTTGGGTCATTGTCATGCTGGAATACCGATTCACGACCCATTTTCAATGCCCTGGCTGAGGGAAGGAGGTTCTCACCCAAGATTTGACGGTACATGGCCCCCTCCATCGTCCCTTTGATGCGGTGAAGTTGTCCTGTCCCCTTAGCAGAAAAACACCCCCAAAGCATAATGTTTCCATCTCCATGTTTGATGGTGGGGATGGTGTTCTTGGGGTCATAGGCAGCATTCCTCCTCCTCCAAACACAGCGAGTTGAGTTGATGCCAAAGAGCTCGATTTTGGTCTCATCTGACCACAACACTTTCACCCAGTTCTCTTCTGAATCATTCAGATGTTCATTGGCAAACTTCAGACAGGCCTGTATATGTGCTTTCTTGAGCCCCTGCAGGATTTCAGTCCTTCACGGCGTAGTGTGTTACCAATTATTTTCTTGGTGACTATGGTCCCAGCTGCCTTGAGATCATTGACAAGATCCTCCCGTGTAGTTCTGGGCTGATTCCTCACCGTCCTCATGATCATTGCAACTCCACGAGGTGAGATCTTGCATGGAGCCCCAGGCCGAGGGAGATTGACAGTTATTTTGTGTTTCTTCTATTTGCGAATAATCACACCAACTGTTGTCACATTCTCACCAAGCTGCTTGGCGATGGTCTTGTAGCCCATTCCAGCCTTGTGTAGGTCTACAATGTTGTCCCTGACATCCTTGGAGAGCTCTTTGGTCTTGGCCATGGTGGAGAGTTTGGAATCTGATTGATTGATTGCTTCTGTGGACAGGTGTCTTTTATACAGGTAACAAGCTGAGATTAGGAGCACTCCCTTTAAGAGTGTGCTCGTAATCTCAGCTCGTTACCTGTATAAAAGACACCTGGGAGCCAGAAATCTTTTTGATTGAGAGGGGGTCAAATACTTATTTCCCTCATTAAAATGCGAATCAATTTATATCATTTTTGACATGCGTTATTCAGGATTTTTTTGTTGTTATTCTGTCTCTCACTGTTCAAATAAACCTACCATTAAAATTATAGACTGATCATTTCTTTGTCAGTGGGCAAATGTACAAAATCAGCAGGGGATCAAATACTTTTTTCCCTCACTGTATATAACAAGTAATTCAAAACAGTTTCACACAACACCTGGAATCACCCCTCCCTGTATAGGTAGTCTTGACTAGTCCCCCAGAATTATCTCATACCGTTACAGAGGAATTTATCCCCTCAAATGTAATCTTGACAATTTCTGACAGTCTCATACAACAGAAATGGGTTCTCCCTCTCCTAGTGATCTTAACCGTCCAAATTTACTCAATTATATTAACCCTCTCTTCACTTCACTCTTTCACTGTATTTCTTTATCCCAGATTATTTTGTTGACTGTTCTATAATCTACTACAGGTTCTCTGAATACAGGGTAGTTTATTTTGGTAATGGCCTATTACCGTGAATCATTACGGACCTACCCTGAGCAATCCCAGACTGCCCCAATTAATGAATAAAGACTACCGACCTTTTCCTTGCAGCCGAGATTCAATGTAGGTTTGGATTCCGTCACCGTCTCTATCATTAATCAGGTGTCCTCTGGCCTGTCTTAACCCTTAATGTCAAACGGCAGGTCTTTCTATTTACGAATGTATCATTCGCCCGTCGACGGTTTTCAGAGTTACCTGGAATGACAGATGCAGGTATTGGAATGCGGCTCGAAGGACCAAGCTGTTATGTGAATTATTTAACAAACAGTTCAATAATTCTCTGTGCGTCTCCCAAAAGGTTGTAAGGCTTTTGGATCAAGAAACGGACAGAGTCCCGGTCTGAATAGTCAGGCCTTTATTCATTGAAAATTCTGTTATCACAATTTCATAGTCCATCTTTTATACACACACGTCATACAAAAATCCCTCCCCTCTTTAGGCGGGTTGTAGTTTTCCACTTGAAAATTGCTCTCCTGACCATCAGGTCACACACACACACATACACACACACACACATACACACATACACATACACACACATACATACACACACACATGTTCTTATCATAGTCTCTCTCCTCCCTAAATTGGGAGGCCTCTTTATCTTGGTTTCTCAGTCTTATAGGTTAATCTGCCTCACCTAAAGCCAATTCTGGTGGGAAGCTGCTATAGACCACCAAGTGCTAACAGTCAGTATCTGGATAATGTGTGAAATGCTTGATAATGTATGTGATATCAATAGAGAGGTATACTTTCTGGGTTATTTAAATATTGACTGGCTTTCATCAGGCTGCCCACTCAAGAGAAAGCTTCAAACTGCAACCAGTGCCTGTAACCTGGTTCAGGTTATCAGTCAACCTACCAGGGTAGTTACAAACAGTACAGGAATTAAATAATCAACATGTATTGATCATATCTTTACTAATGCTGCAGCGATTTGTTTGAAAGCAGTATCCAAATCCATTGGATGTAGTGATCACAACATAGTAGCCATATCTAGGAAAGGCAAAGTTCTTAAGGCTGGGCCTAATATTGTGTATGAGAGGTCATACAATACATTTTGTAGTGATTCCTATGTTGTTGAATGATTGTTGGCCCGTGATGTGTAATGAGGAGCAAACAGACACTGCACTTGACACATTTATGAAATTGCTTATTCCAGTTACTAATAAGCATGCACCCATTAAGAAAATGACTGTAAAAATGGTTAAATCCCCGTGGATTGATGAGGAATTGAAAAATTGTATGGTTGAGAGGGATGAGGCAAAAGGAATGGCAAATAAGTCTGGCTGCACAACCGATTGGCAAACGTATTGCACATTGAGAAATCATGTGACTAAACTGAATAAAAAGAAGAAGAAACAACACAATGAAACAAGGATAAATGACATAAAGAATGATAGTAAAAAGCTTTGGAGCACCTTAAATGAAATTTTGGAAAAAAGGCAAACTCAGCTTCATCATTCATTGAATGAGATGGCTCATTCATCACAAAACCAACTGATATTGCCAACTACTTTAATATTTTTTTTCATTGGCAAGATTAGCAAATTTAGGCATGACATGCCAGCAACAATAGCTGACACTACACATCTAAGTATATCTGACCAAATTATGAAAGACAAGAATGGTAATTCTGAATTCCATAAAGTGAGTGTGGAAGAGGTGAAAAATGTATTGTTGTCTATTAACAATGACAAGCCACCGGGTTCTGACAAGTTGAATGGAAAATTACTGAGGATAATAGCGGATGATATTGCCTCTCATATTTGCCATATTTTCAATTTTAAGCCTACTAGAATGTGTGTGCCCCAAGGCTTGGAGGGAAGCAAAAGTCATTCCGCTGTCACGATCGTCATTTAATGAAGCGGGCCAAGGCGCAGCGTGATATGCGTACATCAGCCGAACCGGGCTGACGAAGCGCACCACTGGCTTGGTGCGGGGAGCAGGAACAGGCCGGACCGGGCTGACGACGCGCACCACAGGCTTGGTGCGGGGAGCAGGAACAGGCTGGGCCGGGCTGGCGACGCGCACCATAGGCTTGGTGCGGGGAGCAGGAACAGGCCGGGCCGGGCTGGCGACGCGCACCATTGACTTGGTGCGGGGAGCAGGAACAGGCCAGACCGGACTGGCGACACGCACCATTGGCTTGGTGCGAGGGGCAGGAACAGGCCGGGCCGGGCTGGCGACGCGCACCATAGGCTTGGTGCGAGGGGCAGGAACAGGCCGGGCCGGGCTGGCGACGCGCACCATTGGCTTGGTGCGAGGGGCAGGAACAGGCCGGGCCGGGCTGGCGACGTGCATCACAGGCTTGGTGCGAGGGACAGGAACAGGCCGGACCGCACTGGGAACACACACCACTGGCCTTATACGGGGATCAGGAACTGGCCGGACCGGACTGGCAACACACTTCAGTACCTCTCTCCGTGCCTCTACACTTTCCTTCCCTCTAATCACCAATGGCTCCCGTAACCCGGTGGCCTTCTCTCCTTGTCCACAAACTCGCCCCTTATCTGCCTCCAGCAGCCCCGTCGTCCACGGTGTGAGCCCCCCCCTAAAAATGTATTGGGCTTGTCTCTCCCCCGTGGATATGGCCTCCATGGCTCTCGCCAGACTCTCCATCCTCTGCTCCCAAGTTCAACCTCTCTCCTCTTCACGCTGCTTGACCCAGTCGAGGTGGTATCTTCTGTCACGATCGTCATTTAATGAAGCGGGCCAAGGCGCAGCGTGATATGCGTACATAATTTATTAGATGTACCACACACGAACAAAAACAACAAACGATACGTGAAGTCCAAGGTTACCAAACACAAACCTTACACGGAACACGATACCACACCACACAAATGCCAAACGACTACCTAAGTATGGTACCCAATCAGAGACAACAAGCAACAGCTGATTCACGTTGCCTCTGATTGAGAACCACCCCGGCCAACATAGAAACACAAAACATAGAAACTAACACCCTGGCTCAACATTAAAGAGTCCCCAGAGCCAGGGCGTGACATCCGCTACCTAAGAATAGTAAAGCCGACCAATTAGCCTTTTACCAACCCGTAGTAAACTATTGGGAAAAAATGGTGTTTAACCAGATACAATGCTATTTTACAGTAAACAAATTGACCACAAACTTTCAGCATGCTTATAGAGAAGGACATTCAACAAGCACAGCACTTACACAAATGACTGATGATTGGCTGAGAGAAATGTATGATAAAAAGATTGTGGGGGCTGTTTTGTTAGACTTCAGTGCAACTTTTGACATTATCGATCATAGTCTGCTGCTGAAAAAACATATGTGTTATGGCTTTACACCCCCTGCTATAATGTGGATAAAGAGTTACTACTCTAACAGAACACAGAGGGTGTTCTTTAATGGAAGCCTCTCAAACTTAATCCAGGTACAATCAGGAATTGCCCAGGGCATCTGTCTAGGCCCCTTACTTTTTTTCATCTTTACTAACGATGTATGCGGATGACTCAACACTATACACGTCAGCTACTATACACTTAACAAAAAGTTGCAGTTAGTTTCGGAATGGGTGGCAAGGAATAAATTAGTCTTAAATATTTCCAAAACTAAAAGCATTGTATTTGGGTAAAATCATTCACTAAACCCTAAACCTCAACTATATCTCGTAATGAATAATGTGGAAATTGAGCAAGTTGAGGTGACTAAACTGCTTGGAGTAACCCTGGATTGTAAACTGTCATGGTCAAAGCATATTGATACAACAGTAGCTAAGATGGGGAGAAGTATGTCAATAATTAAGCCCTGCTCTGCCTTCTTAACCACACTATCAACAAGGCAGGTCCTACAGGCCCTAGTTTTGTCGCACCTAGACTACTGTTCAGTAGTTTGGTCAGGTGCCGCAAAGAGGGACTTGGGAAAATTGCAGTTGGCTCAGAAAAGGGCAGCACGGCTGGCCCTTAAAAGTACACAGAGAGCTAACATTAATGACATGCATGTCTCTCCTGGCTTAGAACAGACTATGGGAGGCGCACAGTACTACATAGAGCCATGACTACATGGAACTCTATTCCACATCAGGTAACTGATGCAAACAGTAGAATCAGATTTTTAAAAACAGGTAAAAATACACCTTATGGAATAATGGGGACTGTGAAAAGACAGACACAAAGGTATAGACACATGCATATGCACACATTGTGATATTGTTGTATGGTGGCATTAAACATTTTCTATTGTAGATAGGTAGTGGTGTAATAATGTTATATGATGTACTGTTTTATATTTTGTTTTATATGTAATGTAAGTGTTTTAATATGTTTGGACCCCAGGAAGAGTAGCTGCTGCCTTGGCAGCAGCTAATGGGGATCCCTAATAACTACAAATACAAAATACCAGCATCGGTTAGTGGCGGTAAACAGACAGCAACGAAAAATATAGATGAAAACTCTCTTGGTAAATAGTATGGTCTGTTGCTTATCATGAGGTATTCTAAATCAGGCAAGCAAAAACTTTAACATTATAGATCGCGCACCAGCTGTTGTTAACAAAGAGACACTCCCCTCCCCCCTTCGTTTTACCCGAGGCTTCCGTCCGGTCTTGACGATGCATTGAAAAACCATATATTATCCATGTCCTTGATCAGCCACGACTTGGGTCCCGTTGATAGGATATTCTCGAACGGAGCTCGTCCAGATTTCACCTTTGTTATAACTGTAAAATAATTACGACTATACAGTACTTAGTGACAGTACAATATTGGCACCATTTTATATAACTGACGACAGAGAATTTTATCATAAACGTCCACTGAGCGGCGCAGAGACACAATTCAAATGTATGCAGACTCGTTACAACTTCAGCTTTAAGCACGAAGTGATTTCGTCCATCTGTGACCAAGATAAAGTGGTCTTGTTTAAATTCTATGAAAGGGTGAGAGCTCTAACTCCGGCTGAGAAACCACAACTGTTGGATTTGCTAGACTGTCCCCTTTCATATGCCGTCTCCCAGACTGGGCTCCATTCGCTCAGAGGAAGAGCAAATCTATTCTTTGTCTGGATAGGCCAGAAAATTTGACATGCCACTCCTGATGCAAATCTGAGGTCTGAAACCTGACACTACAAGTCTGCTCCGCTGAGAGAGTGGTAGCAGAGAGCAGACAGATGGGGCTTTCTGGCACTATAAGGCACGTGACCCTACGACGTTCACAGAGAACTTTGTACACCCATATAGAGGACTTAACATCTAAGAGGTTAAATGCTTCCAATGCTTCAGTTTTCTAACCGCAGACTATTTTCACACGACTTTGTTTGGCGCCACCTTTACTGGGCCTTTAAAGGTAGTAATTCTTTAAACGTAATGTGATAGTTCAGCAAAATAATGTATTCAAATATTTGTTTCCTTACCTATTAAGCAGTCTATGCACTGCACTTAATCTCTCGTGGACAGATTCTGCGTGTAAATCGGAATCTATTGCGACTGGATGGAATGTGTAGATAACGAGTTCCGTTGTTTGGGTTTTCATCACTGATTATTTGGGCATACCAGGATTGGGTGAAGGCAGTGCTTAAACTTTGACTGCTTTGCACGTGTCGTGGAGAAAATGCGGAACTCACCATTTCTAACACTTAATCATGCAGCTGACCAAATTACGCAATATTTGAGTTCTGGGTTAACCGAGATTACACTGCTCTATGGAGTGACTGCAATACACAC
The DNA here is from genome assembly GCF_964263955.1 of Coregonus lavaretus. Lineage (NCBI taxonomy): Eukaryota > Metazoa > Chordata > Actinopteri > Salmoniformes > Salmonidae > Coregonus > Coregonus lavaretus. The sequence continues at coordinate 42,964,726 of NC_139994.1, forward strand.
TTTGGTTTTGGTAGAAAAGTCACTGCCAAAAAACATATGTTAGCATTTTCGGACTAAAAACATCACACTATTACAATAGTGTGACTGTTTTGAAATGAAATGTTTAATATATTTTCTTAAGCATCCTCTGTATTATGTGTTTATTGTTTAATCCTTAAGGAGCATCAGGTACTGCTGGAATGTCTACCAATAGCATGTCCATCTTTTTCTGAGAAATTACAAGGGTCACTCAAAACATTTCTAAAGTATTTCTAAAGTATAAATAGATCACACTTTAGATGAGGCCACACAAAAATATTTAACTAATGATTAGTAAATGGTTTATAAGGACCTACATTAAACATCTTATGTATTATCTTATGAATCATTATTAAATACTTTAAAAGTTGTTTATGATTGTGTGAATAACTAGGTTATTAACATTTACAAATGTGGGAGTAATGATTAATAAATTATAAATAAATTATTTACTAATTCATTATAAATGCTTTATTACATGGAGTTATTATAAAGTGCTACCCAAATGATTACATACATGTTTCTAAAATGTAAATATGTTGGAAAATAGAGCTCTTACAATTCAAGAAGTAGTCATTAAGTCTTTTTTCGGTTATATTTGTTTTTATTTTGATATTTAATACAATGTTATGTTTATTTCCTGTAGGATAAGAGAGGCAGCTAAGACCCATAAACTGGTGGAACAGGAGTTAGCCCATGCTGTCAATGCTAGTGCCATGGTCCTCACTGAAGCGTTCCCATCCAAACCATCCAGCCCTGAGGTAAGACGACTACACTACCCAGCAGCCTCTCTAAATGCAATGAACTGCAGTACCCAGCAGCCACCCGTGGGAACATAAACTACATTACCCAGCAGCCACCCATGGGGACATAAAACTGCACTACCCAGAAGCCACTCTGGGGAAGACACAATGACACTACCCAGCAGCACTCACTAAACTACACTACCCAGCAGCTACTGTGGGGAAACACTGAGGGGCCACAAAACTACACTACCATGGGTTACGATTAACTCCTAATCCTAACCTATAATAGTTGAAATGCTGTCATACACAATACAATAGTTTGTGTATGTTTTATCTCTTCAGTGTCTGAGTCGCAGTACAGCAGTGGAGATTGTGAACAGCAGTAAAGTCCTTCAGCTGGAGACCAGGATGCTGCTGGAGGGGAAACTACTGGTATACTATAAACTCTACCACCACACTATAGCCTGATTCACACTACAGGACCAACCCCAACTAGCCTGAAATCCAGAACCTGTTTTGCTAACATTCCATTCATTGTACTCCTTGTCATTGCCAAATGGTTTTGCATGACAAGGAGTGGGAAGGAGTGGAATGATAGCAGAACAGTTCCCAGGACACAGGCTAAACCCAAACCATACTGTGCTGGATCAGACATTTTATTTTCACATTGTCCGTCCCAGCAAACATGGTGAATTCGTAAACAAACCAACCCAGTGCAGATTGGCTAATTAGCTCGGTTCTGTTTGGTTTGGCTCAGTAGTGTGAAAAAGGTTTACTGATAGATAATGTATGTATGTCTTATCTGTATGTCTTATTGGTCTCTTCCCCTCCCTCTCTCCTCCCTGCCCCCCCCCCCCCCCCCCCCCCCCCCCTCCCCCATTTTAGCTGGACTCTCCCCAGGAAGAGGACCTTCTCTCTACTCTCAACTCTCTGAGCGCTGAGCTCCACAAGCTAGACGACATACACTGGATCTGCCCTGCCATGCACTGCTCAGAGGAAGTGGATGTGAGTTTGTGTGTAAGGCAGGGTTTCCCAAACTCGGTGCACGTTTTGGTTTTTGCCCTAGCACTACACAGCTGATTCAAATCATCAACTAATCATCAACCTTTGATCATTTGAATCAGCTGAAGTGTTAGGGCAAAAACCAAAACGTGCAGACCTTGGGGTCCCGAGGACGGGGTTTGGGAAACCCTGGTGTAAGGGATGGGGGTATGTTTGTGTGTCTTTGGTAAAGTTTTCTGCTCAATTTGTAACAGACCTGGGTTCAAATACATGTGTTTTTGAGTATTTGTTATTTAAGATATATTTTTTGTGTATTTTTTCTACTTTTATTTGAGTTTTTGAAGGGTTATTTGTAAAAACTAAATAGTCTATCATTTTCAAATACTTTCCTGGAATACTATTTGAAACCCTTTTCAAATATATTTCCCCCAAACATATTTCAAATACCCTCAAATACTCTGCTCTTAAAGGCAGGGCACTTCCTACAGGATTGGACTCTTCACGGTGTTATGCTGGCATGTAAACGGTTCAAAGGCTGCCATACTACAAGATCTCAACCAAAGTCAACACCGTGGTCAACGATAATGCCAATAACATGGTTGTTGCCTTTGCTAATTTTGAAGACGACACATCCTCTGAAGAAGAGGATACTGATGATGAAGTGGAGGAAGGTCTGCAACCTGTAAGTTCCACTGACCTTGATGAAGTTCACTTTCCACAGCATGAAATATGCTTTTCTCACACACTACAGCGCACCATGAAAGATGGCTATAAATCTGTAGATAACCACAACAAAGCCATCTCCAAAGCCTCCAACAATGTCTCCCACTACAGCAAGTCAACATTTGCACAGGATCTCCTTGAAGGGGAGAATCGTCTGCAACCAGCCAGAAGGTAGAACTCTCAACTGAAAATTATTCGCTCAGTTCTCAATGCGAATGAAGAAAAGCTTGACACACTGCCTGTCACCAAGCTATCTATACACGAGAAGTATGTCCTCACTGATGTTGTGGACATCCAAACCCCCTTTGAGGTTGCCACAGATAGAGTGCAAGGATCTGACATTGTCACAGCCAGCTACATCATTCTACTTGCTCTACCAGGTAGAATGGAAAGCTTGTCAAAAACCTGGAAGAAGTTGACAAGCGCCTGACTGTTTATGAGCATAAGAAACCATACCAGATTACCTCAGTTTTGGATTCACAATTTAAACTGGCACGGTGCAATGCCACTTAGAAGGCTGCACTTACTACAGACATCAATGATCTTGCCACAAAGTTCACCAGCACAACACTGGAAGATACACAGTCACACATACCCAACACTGAGCAGAGTTGCTGCTGAATATCTACACATCACAGCATCCTCCGCAGCTGTGGAGCAGCTTTTCAGCATTGGAGGGCGTATCTTCAGACCAGATCGCAGCTCAATGTCCGACGAGCTTTTTGAAACCCTGATGTTTTTAAAATGTAAATAGCATCTTGTCCTCTTTCATGAGACACCAAAGTATAAAGTATGGGCTGCATATTGTGATGAAACAGTGAAATAAGACCAATACATGTTAAGTTTGTTTGTTATTTCAAATAAAACTACTATGTACATTCACAACTATTGTCAAATACATTCAAATATTTTTTTTATAATACCAACTTTCAAATACTTCCAACAAAATGTATTTGAAGTAATTGTAAGTACATGCCAATACTTTCCAAATGGTATTTTCAAATACATTCCAATATTCAACTACTTGTTTTTTTTTTTAATTAAGGTTATCTAAATACTTGTTTTGAAATGTATTGAAAAGTAATTGAAATCCCTAAAATAGTATTTGAACCCAGGTCTGATTTGTACATGGATCGACAACAGCAGAAGTCATTTTTATTCAACCACACCATTATTTATCTTCCTCCCTCTAACCTTCCCTTTTCTGTTCCTCCCTCCCTCCCTCTATCCTTCCCTTTTCTGTTCCTCCCTCCCTCCCTCTTTCCAGGACTCTGTGAGGGTGAGTGGTAAGAGTAGTATGAAGCTAAAGATGATGCCCAAGGTGCGGAAGGAGAGAGAGAAGCTCCACAAGCAGAGGTCCAACAGCTCTCTGTCGGGTAAGGATCCAGGCGAGCCCCCTGCTTTGAGGGCTAACCTCCGTACAACCACAGCCACAGCTTAGTACATTGTGGCCTGGTGCAACTGTCAGGTAAGAGTCTAGGTGAGTCCCCTGCTACACGCCATGCTGGGAACCTCCAGACACCAGATATGAATACCCCTGGCCTGCTCTAAATGCTGTGTAGCTGTATATTGTAGCTTCTGTATGTTTATTGTCTCTTGTTTGATTCTGTTTCTCTTTGAGTTCACCTATTCATGCTCGTAGATTCGTGAACGTTCAGTGTCCTTGTCAGTGGTGGCTGGTGGCACTTTAAATCGAAGGACGGGCTCATAGTAACAGCTGGAATGGAATAAATTGAACTGTATCAAACACATTGATTCCATTCCAGACATTATTATGTGCCCGTCCTCCCCTCACCAGCCTCTTCTAGTATGTGAACTTTCAGTGTCTGTTTTTTATTTTTCTATATCTTTTGTTTCTGTGTGTTTCTTTGCGCTGGTCTGTCTGTGTGCATGAGTGTGTGTCTGTGTCTGTGTTTGTGTGTGTGTGTGTGTGGGTGTCTGTGTGTGTTGCTATAGTGGAGAGGTGGGAAAGTGAGGAGGTAGCTGCGTGGCTGGACTCTCTGGGGTTAGGGGAGTACAGAGATAATTTTCTCTCCAGGGACATCCAGGGCTGCCAGCTCTCACAGCTGCAGCGGCACAACCTCAAGGTACAGGAGGACCATAGGAAACTGGGCTCCCATTTTGGGTATAGGACTAGGCAGCCATTTTGGGTCTAAGGCGCAGTGTTATTTCCTGTTACACTGGAACTGTGCATGGCCTTCTTGAGTGTGTGATTTTGTAATCAATTTAAGTGACATTTATGCCTTATGAATGTAAGGTATACCGTTTTATAGTGAACAAAAATATGAATGCAACATGTAAAGTGTTGGTCCCATGTTTCATGAGCTGAAATAAAAGATCCCAGAAATGTTCCATACACACAAAAATCTTATTTCTCTCAAATGTTGTGCACAAATTCGTTTACATCCCTGTTAGTGAGCATTTCTCCTTTGCCAAGTAATTCAATTATCTGGCAACATAATCTACCTGCCAGGTGTGGCATATCAAGAAGCTGATTAAACAGCATGATTATTACACAGGTGCACCTTGTGCTGGGGACATTAAAATGGCACTCTAAAATGTGCAGTTTTGTCACACAACACAATGCCACAGTCTCAAGTTTTGAGGGAACGTGCAATTGGCATGCCGACTGCAGGAATGTCCACCAGAGCTGTTGCCAGATAATTGAATGTTCATTTCTCTACCATAAGCCGCATCCAACATCGTTTTAGAGTATTTGGCAGTATGTACAACCGGCCCCTCACAACCACAGACCACGTGTAACCACGTCAGCCCAGGACTTCCACATCCGGCTTCTTCACCTGCAGGATCTTCTGAGACCAGCCACCCGGACAGCTAATGAAACTGAGGAGCATTTCTGTCTGTAATAAAGCCCTTTTGTGGGGAAAAACATATTCTGATTGGCTGGGCCTTGCTCCCAGTCATGTGAAATCCATAGATTAGGTCCTAATGAATTTATTTAAATTGACTGATTTCCTTATATGAACTGTAACTCATTAAAATAGTTGAAATTGTTGCATGTTGCGTTTATATTTTTGTTCAATATATATCGATTACTTTTCTATCAATTACTTGCTTACTCGTTGTAGAAAGATGATATCCGCATTCCCCACTTCGGAAGTATCAGAATCAACCAATAGGAAGCTCTCTACGCAAATATCTCACGTTCATTTTAACTTGGAGTTCCTGAGTTTCCGACGTGATGTGAACGCGGAAAGAGGCGTCATGCCCAACTTAAGGACAGGGGCTTAGCCCCCCTTCCGGACCACCCCCAGCCATCCTCACGTACTTTGTGCCACCTCAGATTTTTAGGGTACATGATGCCCCTGAACGCGGCACAAGTTACCTAAGTTGATATAAAGTTGATGAAAACAAACGATTTTGCAAAACAGTGAAACATTCATTAAACATTGTGTAAAAAGGAGACACTTTGATTGTCTGTCTGTCTCTCTCTCTCTCCCACAGGATCTTGGGATATTAAAGGTGGGGCATGTGAGACGGATCCTTCAGGCAATTGAGGAACTTAACGAGGAGGCTTAACCAGAAACCTGTCACTATGGCAACCAGAGAGGGGGGAATAAATGATTCAATGATTCAATGACCCTCTCCCCATTCAGCTATCACCTCCCCCTTGACTCTCAATGTTCTCCATTTTGTAATCAGGGAGGAGCTGTTTTTAATGAGGGGGCGTGGCTTAGCATTTGCATCACTGTTTGGTGTTCTGTTATTGGTGCTGTTTGACCTGCTGACCAGGGAGGTGGGCGTGGCTTCTTGATAGGCAAATGGCCAATCAGAGAAGAGGAAAGGAGAGAGTTTCTTAGCAACTTTTGTTTCCTTGACGACGCAATGTGTTTACGTAGGCGGCGCTGTCCTTTGCATGACGGGAGCGGACATTTTGTTTTTATTATAATTCTTAGATAACTCCTCTTTTTGGGGTTTAGGCTACCCTTCTTTTCTCTCTTTCTTTTTCTTTCTTGACTTTCGGCGCAACTTAAAGGACTTTTTAGTTTCCTAGAGAAATCTGAAGTTTGAGGACAACAACAATAACGAAAACAAAAAACAACAATGTAAACAACAGCTCAATTTATTCTCACCTGCTGAACTGGAGACTTAAAATATTTATTGAAGGGTCATATTGAGGAATGTAATACATGTGGACTGAAAATGGTACTAATATATTGGCCTTGCTAAAGTACTTACCATAATATCTGTAATATATGAATATGAGAAATGTATGCACTCACTAACTGTAAGTCGCTCTGGATAAGAGCGTCTGCTAAATGACTAAAATGTAAATGTAAAATGTAAATATATGTACTGTAGCGTCTTATGTCCAGCTACAACAGTACTCACTGTAATATCTATGGCTAGCTACTACAGTACTTACTGTAATATCTAAGCCACTATGACCATCAATGTGTCCCTGCATGCCTTCCGAGTTGGATGAAGTAGCCCCTAGACACTGATCTAAGGTCTGTCTAAGGTTTGCATTATCCCTCCTTATGGTTATGCTTAGGTTTTGGGGAGGTCTGTGGTTAGGGGTAACTTATACCTTCCCTAACACGCTGGAATATATATGCAGTGAGATTTTGTTATTTTTCTGTTGTAGAAATTGGGTAACATTTTATTTTGAAGGTCTGGTTATAAACTGCTTATAAACTGTTACTAGATAGTTCATATATAGTTTTTTAACCATTAGTTAACCGCTATATCATTCTATATAATGTATTCATGTCTTTATGAATAATAGTAGTTTCGGATGAAAACTATATATATTACAAAGACCAGTATGCTGAATCATATATAGCTAAACCATGAACAACAGATATAAGTTAAGTTGTATAATTAAGTTAAAATAACATGTATTTAATTCATTCAATACTGAACAAGCTATGTATTAGCCATTTAATAGCTAAGTAATGGTGTTTATTATCAGTTAATTATCAGCCTTCCAGATACAGTGTTAGCTATGATTGTCCTACTGTACCAATAGCGTGCTTGTCCTGCTGTTATTGCTAGAGGCTTTAGTGATGTACATGTACGTGTGCCAAGTTTTAAACGACACATGACGATTGTGTGTGTGCGCGCAAACGACACTGTGTGCGTGTCGTTCATTTAAAATACGTTTATTGTATCTTGCCTTGCACTTTACAAAGCGAAACTTAAAGAAAAAATGTGTGCGTGTATGTTGTAAAGTGATCGCTCACTTGTGTTTTTATTGCTATGAAAATGGTCCCTCTCCCTTGTATTTATGACAAATCTATGCGGAGATTTAATGTGTGTTAATAATATGTAATATATAAATATAACCAAACGAATGTTAAAGTATATATATATATATATATATATATATATATATATATATATATATATATATATATTAAATATGTTTATTCACTTGTCAGTGGTTGTTCTACTGTACATGTACATGCTCTAAGGGTTGCAAAATTCCGGTAACTTTTTCAAAATTCACAGGTTTTCACAAGATTTCCAGATTTTCAGAAGGGAATACGCAGAAAACCCAGAAATCCTCTGAGGATTTTTGGAAACCCGGGAATTTTGGGAAAGTTTCCAGAATTTTGCAACCCTTATGTTCTCACTTTACACATCCTAATCTTATGGAAGACTGGATTCTGAAAAATGTTGCTACAACGTTACTCCAATGCTATGCCAACGATTCCTTAGCTGCTAGGATATCGGTATTGAACAGTATTGAAATCTTGTGTGACATAAAATATATAGTGGTCAACTGCCAAGGTACTGAGAGGAATGGAGAACAACGCAACAACAATGTAACATGAAATATGCCACGGTTGTGTAACAGTATTTGACGGCAAGTTTTTGTGAACGCACTCCTACAAACTGCACTGGATGGACTCTGCTGTGCAATGCTCAAAGCTGGACTCAATGTTGCACGTTGTTTGTTCAAAGATGTTTAATAATAATAATATTGTGCTGTTAATTTGTTGTACTGGTTGATCTCTGTAACCAGGCTGGAAGGTCAGCCTTTGGGCCTAAAAATTATTCCTTAAAGTCCTAAGTGTCAAGATGTTGTATATTATACTATTTAATGGTATAAATTGATAAGGAGGGATGTTATTGTGAATCAAATCTTGAATTGAATCTTGAATTGTGATCAAATCTTGAATTGTGAAACTTTGAACTCATCATGTATTGAACTTGATTGAGTGTTCCAAATGTATATACATTATGCTCCATCTCAGAGCCTAACCGTTATTTTGACAGTTAACTCGACAAAAATGTTTGTTGCCAATAAGACAGGAATCATGCGGGCTATGATTTTACTGTTTTACTGCATATGAGTATCATCAGTGAATTTAGGCCGGGATAGAATCAAAGGCGTGTTGTCGAAAAAGCGCACTGCACTTGACTTTTAAAGGTAATTTAAGCTTGAGCCACTATCAAGCGTGCAGCACCCATCGTGACAGCAGGCCTTCGATTGAATTCCGGCGCTAGGCTATTTATTTGCGCTATCCAACTGCCATTCATCCATGTCCCTGAACCCAGAGAAAGAGACAGCATTCACTGGCTGCTAGCAGGAGGCTGAAATAAAGCGTGTCCATCGCTGTTGGAGTCGTGTGTGTGTGTGTCCCAAGTGCGACACAATGCACGTTAGAAAGATGGAGTTTCTCCTTTGTTTTAATGAATATCACAGCACAGCAGGCCATTTAGCATCACAAACAAGTCACATTCAAACAGCAAAGATGTAGAATGGACAGATACTTTTCAATACAGTAGGCTTTTCTTATTTAATTACAATGAAACCAGAGTACGGTGTCCATATTAGGACATTGATTCTGTCCCAAATTTGTCTGAAAACAGACTTCTGTTGCCTGATATTGGCCTAATATGGACAACGTACTGGGGGGTAGAAGACGATGAAAACTAATCTATAACAGGTTGATATTTCTTATTTGTATCCGTGCATACAGTAGAGATCAATACATAAAACAAATTCAAGTACAATTTCTTTATAAATTAAAAACCAGTAACAATATTACAGCCATACCATTTCCTTGGACTGTAAGGAAAATGGACAATAAAGTATTCTTCTAACAACAATCTCACAAACAGTCAGACCGTCTTGACTGACAGTAGACGTAATCAATAAATCAACTCATCAATTTAACCTTCTAACACGGGCATATCATTCTCTTCTGGAGGATTCTGGATAAGCTGCGGTTTCTCCCACTCCTCATCTGAATCACTGATGTCATCGTCGTCGATGTCCCTGTCCCACTGACTGGGGTCGTCGGCCTCATCTGTGTAACCTGTAATACAGTGAGCAATACTGTGAATCCAGTCAATGTTTTGATTATGGCAGTGTATAGAATGGCAGAAAATGAATGGTGGCTAACCCAATGTTAAAGTTTATGCCTTTCCCTAACCCTTAACCTAACCTCACTGAAGCCATACCTAACCTTAACCTAACCCTTGTTCCTAAACTTAATCTTAATCCTAACCTAAATTTATTTCGACCCCAATGCCTAAATGTACGTTTTCGTTCTGCCGGTGGAATATACACTTCCTTATAATCACAAGATAAAAACAACATAAAGAGGGATGTTTATAGTACCCATGTCCAGGTCCTGGGGTTCTGGTTCTGGTTTGAACTTGGGGTCCTCTAGTTTTCCCCAGGCCACAGCATCTGCCTTACGGAGCGACACTTCCACCTTAGAGGGAACCATGTTGACCCCACTGTTGGCTACATCCGCTACCTAGAGTAGAGGAGGAAGCGGGATATGGGGTTATGGTGGGGATAGTTGTTTGTTGGTGTTTAGAGAGGAGAGAAAGTAGAAACACAGGAAGAGGGAAATAGAAAACAGAAACACAAGCGAGAAAGAAAGAGTAATGTACAGTACAAAGAGAGAGGGAAATAGAGGGAAAACAATTCAAGAGGAGAGAAAAAAAAATTATAACGGTAAAAGCATTGCCGCTCACCCCCCACAGATGGAAGTCCTTATGGAAAATCTTGTTTTCCTCAAACTGGATGTGACAGGTCAGCTACAGGAATAGAGATAGGGACAGGGCGGTAGAGAGAGAAAGAGAGATGTTAATCACCATTAACAACCTTACTCAAAACACCAGCGGGAAAACAGTATATGCCAAAAGTCAATATGCATGAGTGTGTGTTACCACTGTGTGATTGGCTTTGACGTAGGACAGTTGAGGGTTGGCGTTCTTGTATGTCTGTCAGTCTGCGTTTGTGTGTAGCCCGTTCTTACCACAGTGCGGTTAGCCTCGACGTAGGACAGTTCAGGGTTGGCGTTCTTGGCATAGATGGTCACGTAGACCTGTGTGGCTGTCTGGTGCCAGTCATGTCTACACGCTACCTTCTTATTGTTCTGCACACACAAACATTCAGAGAGAAAGACAATAACCCCAGAGTTTACAGTTCACGGTTTACAGCAAAATGTCTAAGTGATTTTCATGTAAAGGCACAATTGGCAACAGGAACAGAACAAAACCCGGACATTAAGAAAAGGTCAAAGACAGAGAGGAGGGCTGACACTGACCACTTTTTGGACCCAGCGATGTTTGCCATTGGTACAACCTTTCTGATCCAGGAAAGCATTAAAGTCTATGGTCTTCACACAGCAACAGTTCCAGTACTTATACCTGTAGGGTTAGAATTACAGCACCGTATTATACCTATAGTATTACATGAATATTACATTTCAGTAGTTTATAATGAAGCAGCATTAAAGTCTATGGTCTTTACACAGCGACAGCTCCAGTACTTATACCTGTAGAAGAGTATATAATTGTATTGTATAATACCTGCTGCAGAATATTGCAGTGCTGTATTAATACAGGCATGTATACAGTGCATTCGGAAAGTATTCAGACCCCTTGACGTTTTCCACATTTTGTTAGGTTACAGCCTTATTCTAAAATTGATTAAATCGTTTTTTTCTTCATCGATCTACACACAATACCCCATAATGACAAAGCAAAAACAGGTTTTTAGAAATGTTTGCAAATGTATATAAATAACAACTTAAATATCACATTTACGTAAGTATTCAGACCCTTTACTCATTACTTTGTTGACGCACCTTTCGCAGCGATTACAGCCTCGATTCTTCTAGTGTGTGACGCTACAAGCTTGGCACACACCTGTATTTAGGGAGTTTCTCCCGTTCTTCTCTGCAGATCCTCTCAAGCTCTGTCAGGTTGGATGGGGAGCGTCGCTGCACAGCTATTTTCAGGTCTCTCCACAGATGTTCGATCGGGTTCAAGTCCGGGCTCTGGCTGGGCCACTCAAGGACATTCAGAGACTTGTCCCAAAGCTACTCCTGTGTTGTCTTGGCTGTGTGCTTCGGGTCGTTGTCCTGTTGGAAGGTGAACCTTCGCCCTAGTCTGAGGTCCTGAGCACTCTGGAGCAGGTTTTCATGAAGGATCTCTCTGTACTTTGCTCCGTTCATCTTTCCCTCGATCCTGACTTGTTTCCCAGTTGCTGTCGCTGAAAAACATCCCCACAGCATGATGCTGCCACCACCATGCTTCACCGTAGGAATGGAGGCAGGTTTCCTCCAGACGTGATGCTTGGCATTCAGGTCATAGAGTTCAAGCTTGGTTTCATCAGACCAGAAAATCTTGTTTCTCATGGTCAGAGTCCTTCAGGTACCTTTTGGCAAACTCCAAGTGGGCTGTCATGTGCCTTTTACTGAGGAGTGGCTTCTGTCTGGCCACTCTATCATAAAGGCCTGATTGGTGGATTGCTGCAGAGATGGTTGTCCTTCTGGAAGGTTCTACCATCTCCACAGAGGAACTCTGGAGCTCTGTCAGAGTGACCATCGGGTTTTGGTCACCTCCCTGACCAAGGCCCTTCTCCCCTGATTGCTCAGTTTGGCCGGGCAGCGAGCTATAGGAAGAGTCTTGGTGGTTCCAAACTTCTTCCATTTAAGAATGATGGAGACCACTGTGTTCTTGGGGACCTTCAATGCTACAGAAATGTTTTGGTACCCTTCCCCAGATCTGTGCCTCGACACAGTCCTGTCTCGGAGCTCTATGGACAATTCCTTCGACCTCATGGCTTGGTTTTTGCTCTGACATGCACTGTCATCTGTGGGACCTTGTATAGACAGGTGCGCGCCTTTCCAAATCATGTCCAATCAATTGAATTTACCACAGGTGGACTCCAATCAAGTTGTAGAAACATCTCAAGGATGATCAATGGAAACAGGATGCACCTGAGCTCAATTTTGAGTCTTATCTCAAAGGGTCTGAATACTTAAAAATATATATATATTAGCAAACATTTCTAAAAAACCTGTTTTTGTTTTGTCATTATGGGGTATTGTGTGTAGATTGATGAGGAAAAAATATGTATTTCATCCATTTTAGAATAAGGCTGTAACGTAGCAAAATGTGGAAAAAGGGAAGGTGTCTGAATATTTTCAGAATGCACTGTAAGTATAATACAGTCATTGTCTTACCCCTCGTGGAAGACTGGCACTCCAGGGTGGTGTGTACAGGTCTCTCCGTTGGTCTCTGGGCCCTGGTATTGCTGTCAACAACAACAAACAACAATTAACCACTGAATTATTATCCTCTCAGGTAGGGAGATAACTAACATGCTAACAACAATTTGAGAAAACCTGAATGAAAGTCAGTGGGAACACAATCAGGTAGCTATACTGATTTGGCACTAATTTCAATTCCTCAGTAAGAATTGAAATGATTATACTTCCTATGCTTTGGCAGTGTTTGTTGGTTATGGAGAGCCATGAGTTGGGCCATTGAGGTTTCTGTATTATGATGCATTTACATGATACTACAACATTCTATGGCAGCCATGTTAGCACACCATTAACATTACATGGGGAACATTTAAATAATGATATGCAACTGAATGTCTAGAATTAGAACAATATTCAACATTCGTAAAGTCGACCGAACTCTAAAATATTAGGTTCTGGTACAAACTGTTGAATTACGGGAAAGAGTTAACACTGTCTGAGACAGGCTGTTAGCCATCAGCAGAATGCAACAGATGCATTATCTACAAAGACAGGAGTTACTGCACCTCAAATGTTTTACTCCCTTCTCTGTGACACACACACACACACACACGAGCGCATACACGCACACACAGACAAAAACACACATGGATAAAGACACACGCATACACAGACACACACAAAAGAGACACCTACTGTTTTGCATCCTGTGTTCTTGCATCGCGTTCCCTGCATGACAACTGCACTCTCTGTGAGGGCGAGAGAGAGAGAAAGAAAGAGAGGAGAAAGAGAAAGAGGGAGGGTCAGAAAGACAGGGTGGGGTTAAACTTACTGCTGAAATCTTACGTTGCAAAATAAACAAAGTCGTTTCAAAATAATGTTATATTTCATCAGAGAAGTATTGGTATTATTCAACAGAGGCATTGAAACGCCCTGGTATTATATAGAAACCAACGATTTGAGCAACAAGAGGAAACAGAACAAAGAAGAAGGTTTGGGAGGGATACACACACACACACACTTACCTTTCTTCTCCAGTTCTGCCTTGCTGCTGATTTCCATCTTCCCAAGAACCTGAGTCAGAGAGGCAGACACCTTCAGCTTCAGCTTGGTCTTATCCTCATCTGAACTGTAAAGGACAATAAATAAATAAATAAATACACAAAAAAATTAATAAATAAACACCAAATCAGCCATCTGAGCAAGCAGACCCTACCTGGGTCTCTCTTTCTGCAGTGCCTCAGCTGATTTGGGCCCCTGGTAAATGATCTCCTCTCTGTTGTTTCTCACGCCGTTCTTGTCTGATGTCACTGTCGGCTGCATAGGCTCCTGGGGCATTTTGTTGCTATGACGCCCCTGGGTGCAGCCCTACAATAGGAAAGTCCAATAGAAAAGTAATGTCAGGATACAGCCTCTCATACTTAGGAATACTGCGTACAGAGTACCCTGACAGCGAACTACTGCATATACAGTACCAGTCCAAAGTTTGGCCACACCTACTCATTCAAGGGTTTTTCTTTATTTGTAGTATTTTCTACATAATAGTGAAGACGTCAAAACTATGAAATAACACATATGTAATCAACGTAGTAAGCAAAAAGTGTTTTATATTTGAGATTCTTCAAATACCCACCCTTTGCCTTGATGACAGCTTTAAAACACTCTTGGCATTCTCTCAACCAGCTTCACCTGGAATGCTTTTCCAACAGTCTTGAAGGAGTTCCCACATATGCTGAGCACTTGTTGGCTGCTTTTCCTTCGCTCTGCCGTCTGACTCATCCCAAACCATCTCAATTGGGTGGAGGTTGGGGGATTGTGGAGGCCAGGTCATCTGATGCAGCACTCCACCACTCTCCTTCTTGGTAAAATAGCCCTTACACAGCCTGGAGGTGTGTTGGGTCATTGTCCTGTTGAAAAACAAATGATAGTCCCACTAAGCCCACACCAGATCGGATGGCGTATCACTGCAGAATGCTGTGGTAGCCATGCTGGTTAAGTGTGCCTTGAATTCGAAATAAATCACTGACAGTGTCACCAGCAAAGCACCCCCACAACATAACACCTCCTCCTCCATGCTTTACAATGGGAAATACACATGCGGAGATCATCCGTTCACCCACACGTGTCTCACAAAGACGGCGGTTGGAATCAAAAATCTCAAATTTGGAATCCAGACCAAAGGACACATTTCCACCGGTCTAATGTCCATTGCTCGTGTTTCTTGGCCCAAGCAAGTCTCTTCTTCTTATTGGTGTCCTTTAGTAGTGGTTTCTTTGCAGCAATTCGACCATGAAGGCCTGATTCACACAGTCTCCTCTGAACAGTTGAATTTGAGATGTGTCTGTTACTTGAACTCTGTGAAGCATTTATTTGGGCTGCAATTTCTGAGGCTGGTAACTCTATTGAACTTATTCTCTGCAACAGACGTAAATCTGGGTCTTCCATTCCTGTGGTGGTCCTCATGAGAGCCTGTTTCATCATAGCGCTTGATGGTTTTTGCGACCGCACTTGAAGAAACTTTCAAAGTTCTTGAAATGTTCTTTATTGACTGACCTTCATGTCTTATTTGAGCTGTACTTGTCATAATATGGACTTGGTCTTTTACCAAATAGGGCTATCTTCTGTATACCCCCCCTACCTTGTCACAACACAACTGATTGGCTCAAACACATTAAGAAGGAAATCAATTCTACAAATTAACTTTTAAGAAGGCACACCTGTTAATTGAAATGCATTCCACGTGACTCTCATGAAGCTGGTTGAGAGAATGCCAAGAGTGTGCAAAGCTGTCATCAAGGCAAAGGGTGGGTATTTGAAGAATTAGTCAAATATAAAATATATTTTGATTTGTTTAACACTTTTTTGGTTACTACATGATTCCATATGTGTTATTTCATAGTTTTGATGTCTTCACTATTATTCTACAATGTAAAAAATAGTACAAATAAAGAAAAACCCTTGAATGAGTAGGTGTGTCCAAACTTTTGACTGGTAGTGTACTTGATCAATACTGTTACCTGAGCTATGCCTATAGGCTTTATCTCAGTGGGTTAAAACAGTCTTGAGTTCAAACCCAGTTGGTCCCACGTTGTCCTTACCTTGATAGAAAGGAACTCAGAGAAGTCTGTGGTCCTCTTCCTACAACAAGACCAACCCTGGACACACACATCGTTTATCAATTCAATCAAGTACTGTGAGGATAGTTTCATATTTATTGATTCTCATCTGTGCGTTTCTCAAAAGTGTTTATTTAAATACCTTCAGAGCATCGTGGAAGATGGGAACACCAGGATGATGAAGACAGGCATCTAGAGAGAGACAGAGAACAAAAAGTGATTGTGGGCTCTGGCATTTGTCAGACACAAACGTTGTAACCTGTCACATACACAATAAGCAGGGTCTCCTAGACAGCCGTCATAGGGGTCTGGTCATAAGGGGAAGGGGGTTGGGCCCATATACAGCATTAACTAACCTAACAGTTGCTATGAAGATGAGACCTCTACTCAGCAGACCTAAAGACGTGGAGAATTATGTCGGCGCATGCTTTCTCTCAGTATCTGTCTCTCTCATTTGCACATCTGTCACACACGTGCCTACAATACAATCTCTCAATCCGGAATCTCTGCATGGGATCAATCTTCGTCTGGGAAACTGGCCCTTTCAGTTTTGCTAAAGACACCTGTCGATTCCCCTCTCTGTCCCACAGGAGTCTGTTAGACTATCAGAACGATTACCATAATACACATTATCCCCTCTACATTTGGCCATTTAAAAACTGTATTAGTCTACAATACACTGAAAACGCAAACACCTTGCAATATTTGCAACATGCAATTAATCCAATAATACTATTCCTAACTAACTCTGTCAACTACAGTGCATTCAATACAACCTGTGTACTACCGCAGTACAACAGTGAATAATAAACCGTGTGTTCAAGTTAGAGTAGTAAATCGTTTTACCGTCTTTGTTCTTGTCAGTATCAAACTTCTCTCCACAGCCTTTGTTGTAGCAAAGAAGAGCCATATTGGCCTAGTATTTAGTTAGTCCTCCCGTAACTCTTCCACCTAACTTTTCCTTCAACTATCCCTCGCTCTTCTTTCTCCTCTTCGAGGGGCTTCGAAACTTGAATCCCACCCTGTCTTCCAGAACTTTCTCCCGGATAGAAGAGAAGAAGCAAGAGAATGAGAGAAAGAACGAGAGAGATCCAGGGGGACTAAGAGAGGAAAGAGAGGGGGTCTCTGCTTGGCCTGGCTGAATGAATGATAAAAATAGCCACCAGTCATCCTCCCTCTTCAGCTGTCAGTCCTTATCTAGTGGTTGCATTCCTCTCTCCTGGCTGTGTGTGTGTACTGCGCTAAGCATATGTGTAGGTGTGTCCTGGCATGGCAGTTGGGGCTAAGACAGGGTCTCCCAAAGGGGTGCACGTTTAGGTTTTTGCCCTAGCACTACACAGCTGATTCAAAAAATCAACTGGGCGAAGAGCTGTCAGAAAAAGCTGCTTACCATGCGGCAAACCGTATACTGTAACACCAACCGGTCCCATGTGGCTCAGTTGCGCTTGCAATGCAAGGGTTGTGGGTTCCATTCCCACTACTGTAAGTCGCTCTGGATAAGAGCGTCTGCTAAATGACTAAAACGTAAAATGTAAGAGCGTCTGCTAAAATGTAGGTGGAGGTTGTTTTGAACAGCATACAAACATTTGACTCAGCGCAGACACTCCAAACTCAAAAAAAATTTAAAATCACAAAATGCTTCAGGAATGGAAAATGACTTTATTTCTTCCAAAAAAAGATAAAACCCTAAAATAAACAAAAATAAACACAGTAAGTAAAATAAAAGCCCATGATTTATTTGTATTTCTGTAACGTTCGTTTTGTATTATTTCCATGCTTAATAAAATCCTTATACTTCTGCATAAATAAATAAAAATGTACAAAGAGAGGGGGAAGAACAAGAAGAATCAGAGACGAAGGTGTGATTCTCTGAATCATTTGGCATCATTGACAATCAATCAATGACATCCATTGGTGACCTACAGATATACAGCCAATCCCATTCTTCATACGTTTAATCCCCCATTGGGTATTATAATATCATATCTATATACTGTATAATTCAAATAGCATGTTCAGAAAAAGAAAAAAAAGAATACAAAAAGACAAAAATAACAATTAATGGCAGATGTGTATGGATCCTTCCCAAATAACACCATGGTTGCGTTTACATAGGCAGCACAATACAATAATTGGTCTTTGACCAATCAGACCAGCTCTTTTACCAATAATTGGGCAAAAGATCAGAATTGGGCTGCCTGTGTACACGCAGCCCATATTCCCTGTATAGTACACTATAGCGATTAGGATTGGGATGCATACATGTATGTATGTATGTATGTATGTATGTATGTATGTATGTATGTATGTATGTATGTATGTATGTATGTATGTATGTGTTTGTGTGTTTCTACTTCTATTTACATAGTTATCACCAGGCAGCTATCAGAAGGGTAGTTGTTTCCAAAAAACATATAGAAAAAAAAAAGTTTGTTGAACAAACACACCGACTGAAAATGAGGGAATTTATCAGTTTATAAACGGATAAATGGATGCATTTTATGGAGAGATGTATCCAAATGTATCCGTTTATAACCCCAAAAAGCCATTCCTCTATTTCCCCCTTCCTTTTTCATTTCAGGTTGATGACATCTTCAATTACTGAGTTATTACAGGCTCACCACCAGAGGGTACTACACTTGCAGATATGATCAAAAAGACCCATTTCAAAAAGAGAAAAAGTAACGTGGCATCTTTGGAAAAGTAAAAGGGTTTGGCTACACCCCTCAGACCTCCTCCACCAATGCGTTGAGGACAGAGGATGCAAGGAGTCAAGGAAAACCTATTGAGATTCACCCTAGATCTATGGTTAGGGGTGCCTGTCCTTGCAGCATGTAATCAGAAACAACCCGGACACTTGAACGAGTTTAAACAGACAACAGAGTAGATCAGATCATGCTTTTAAGGGCATCTGTAGAAACAACACGACATCATCACGACCATGCACTCATAAACAGGGGAAGAAAAGCCGACCATAAACAGACCATCTGCGTGATTCGACATTGTTGGCATTCGCTCTGGAAGCTAACATTCTTCTGGTTTTAGGAGATGAGAGAAAGCCACTTAAGATTATTGAGATGCACCCCCAAAGACTATAATAGGACAATCAACATTGTAGTCTCCACGCTGTCACTCTCACTCTCTGCTCTTCTCCCACTATTTTGAAACCAGTTCAGGCAGGATAACATGCAGAACAACAGTCTAGTTAAAAAATGACACAAAAAGAGAGAAAATACGAGAAACTACTGAAGAACCAGAGAACATAAGACATGATAAATTCAAGAGAAAAATAAAAAGCTGTGCTCATCAACTTCAGTGCCAAACAGAAGGGTTGCGTGCCAAACAGAAGGGTTGCATCCCAAATGGCATCCTATTCCTTTTGACCAGAGGCCTTCATAGGGACTAGGGAGCCATTTGGGATGCAATTATAGTTGTCCCTAGAGACTGATCTAAGGTCAGTTTTGTATTTCTCCCCTAATGGTTGAGGTAAGGGTTCTCTGAGCCTAGATATGTGTCTAAAGAGCAACTTCTACCCAGAGCATCATACCCTCCTGAGTAATGACTATCTCAGTACGAGCAGCCCAGAGAAGGGCTTCAGTTTTGGGACACAAAGATTGGGAGGAGTCCTTAAAGGCCCAGTGCAGTCAAAAACATGATTTTCCTGTGTTTTTAAATATATATCCACACTATAAAGTTGGAATAATAGTGTTATATTGTGCAAATTTTGTGTAAGAGCGGTTTGAAGACTGTCAAATGTCAGCCTGTTTTGGTGGGATAGTTTTGGCCTGCCTGGTAACATCACCAGGCAGTAAATTAGTAGACAATAAGAAATAGAGTTCCAAACCTCTCTGCCAATAACAGCTAGTTTTCCGTTTTCCCCTCCCCACTCAGACCACCCCCTGACAGTCCTAGCAAAATGATTGCTTGAGAAATGGCTCTTTGCTAAGAAGCTATTTTTGTTAATTTTTTACCATTTTAATTGAAATCAATCAAAACTACGTAATTGTTACCCAGAAATGATTTGATATTGAGATAAAAACAGCTGCATCGGACATTAAACTTCCAAAATGACCAACACTGGTTCTCAAACCGATTTTACACTGGCAATCCTTCAGACAGAGACTAGTGCCACCAGAAACCTCAAATACTTCAGGACTACAGACTTAATTCTTCACTGAGTATATAATCTCCCTTAGACATTGTGGGTAGTTCAGTTTCACCGACAAGACTGGACATAAAATGCATATGATCCAATCAGAGACCGTTTAAGTTTAAAGATGGCGGACACGCCCACTCACAGCATGAGTAGTGAAGGCCTACGACAGAGTCCAGTGAAGAAACAGGAAGTTAGAAGACAGAGGGAATTGTAAAGTTATCTACAAAAGCAGAAGCCAGAAGAGAATCCAGAGCTATACATACTAGACAGTGAAGACTAAGAGGAGATTCTATCGAGATCTAGTTCTACTAGAGGAGATTCTATCGAGATCTAGTTCTACTAGACAATGAAAAAGAGGTCAGAAGGGGAATATAGTGTTACTGGAGACAATTCTAGAGATATATCCAATAGACCAGGGGTGTCAAACTTATTCCACGGAGGGCCGAGTGTCTGCGCTTTTTTTCTCTCCTTTCAATTAAGACCTAGACAACCAGGTGAGGGTTGTTACTAATTAGTGACTTTAATTCATCAATCAAGTACAAGGGTGGAGCGAAAACCCGCAGACACTCGCCCCTCCGTGGAATGAGTTTGACACGTATTGACAGTAAAAGAAACACCAAGAGAAGCTAGAGCTATACATACTAGACAGTGACAAGAGGCTAAGAGTGGAATTTAGCGCTAGGTCTACTAGCCAGTGACGAGCCACCCAGATAATTTTGAAGACAATGGCAATTGGCAAGTGACCAACAGGTGAATATAGAGCTATATGCACTAGCTGCAAATATGCTAAGAGAAGGTTCTAGAGAGCTAGGTCTACTAGAAAGTGAACGGGATCAGAGTTAGACGCTCCACAGTCCTCAACAACTCACTGGTGATGTGGACCGAGACAAGGGGAAGGGTTTGTCTTAGGGACCTGCATGTGCATTCACAACAAGCATTTCGCTACACCTGCAAATCTGTGTATGTGACCAATAAACTTTGATTTGATCAATTTATGACCAATTCTTTCCTTTCATTCAGGTTCTGAATGAGGTCATATCAGTGCAACATTTCAGCTTGTTCATCAAAAATAATAAATGACAACATATATGTGCACGTAACATAACTAGGGGGCATAACTCGCTATTGGTTTCAGCGTCAAGATATAGGTAAACAGAAAACAGCCCTCAATGAAAAACACATGGCATGAGTGTTACAGAAACACGCACACACGAATGTGTGTTATACAGAGGAATTAGACAGTGAAAACTATGGCAACTGTGACCCTATACCTGTTTTGACCTTTGGCACCAATAGTGGTTACATTGACATCTTTTTATAAAGCATATGGGACCTAGAGTATGCTCAAACCAGTATTGGGTTGTCCATTTCAACTCTATGTGCCCCAAATATTTAACAATAAAGTAACCCTTGGCAATTAAGTTTAATTCAGCGCTAACCAGTACCAACCTTATTGGCACATTTATCTGTTAAAAATAAAATCATGAAACAGTTCTGTTGATTCGTCAACAGTTTGACAATATCATCCTTCCTTTGACACCAAAAGTTACTTTGACATCCTTTCATTTTACCCATCTTGACTGTGTATGGCTTTAAAATGACTGTATGGCTTTAAAAACAATAAGACACCATCATGAGTAATGGACATTATGATAGAGGAAACACAAATTGTGACATCAACCATCAGAATTATCCTATTCTGAAATCAAACATTGTTTCGCAGGATGGAGGTGTGTGTGTGTCTGCACGTTAATGCGTGTGGGTGTGTATAACGTGCTTTGTGTGTGTGCGTGCGAATCCAACATTTAAGGACACACTGAGGATGAAGAATACACTTTTTACAAGACACACAAATAAAGAGGAGGGATTAAAAACATTTTACAACAGTTCTCTAGTGGCTCTTCATGGACAAATAGAGTAGACATAAGAAGCAGATGAGGGTTGGGCTGGTGGTAAGATTATGGTGGTTGTGAGGATGAGGGTAGAGGGCTGTCCTTAATGTTTTATACTTAGTCTGATTGCACGTGGTGAAGGCTTCTCCGTGTCTGAAACAGCTCCCTTGGGTAACATACACACCTTAAGTGCTTTTCTTAACTACCGAACAGTCAAGGATGGAAAGCGAGCAGGGACAAGCAGTACTGTGTGACTTTGGTTCCACCCGTTTGATCGATATCAGTAACGGTGAGAAAGTTGGAGAATTAAAATAAAGATTTCTAGAAACCGTTGGCTAAGAAAGAAGGTAGAGACCAGCTCACAAATAAATGGTTTATAAACAGTGTGCACGCACACACACACAAGTGCTTACAAATAGAACAACTGAATCTAAACATCTACGTCTTCCAACCAGTGTGTAACTAACTCACCATCCAGAGAGGGTGGATGCAACTTTAACCTACAGATCTATTTCTATCCAAACCCGTCTGTTCTGCCTACGGCTAGATCCTCACCTCTCCCGTCCTCGCTCTTTTACTCTGTGTGACAAATTGCTCAATATCAACTTAGTAACATACATACAACCACAAAGAGTCCCAGTAACTGTAACAGGGCCTAGGCTATCTATCTATGTACACCAACGACCAGAGAATGTAACAGAGGACAAACTAACCCAACAAAGAGACTTCATAATATATACACTGGTCCTAAGTGCAATAAACGTAGGACCTCTTAACCCCTGATCCCTTCACACTGTCGACTCAAAACGACCTACACATTCAGGTTTTAGGTCATTTTAAACCCAGTAATGGGCTTCCGTTATTTCGGCAGCGGTTGTTTTTTAAATATACAGTATTTATTTTAGATTTTTTTAGTGAGGGGGGCTGTTTCAGACAGAGAGATGAGCCTTTATTATGACATATCCCCTCCTCCGTCCTCTATCCTTCCTTCCGTCTATCCGCCATCTCCCGGGTTCACCCTCCCTTTCTTTCTCTTCGCTCTTCCTCTCCTCTAGTATTTGGTGTTGGTTGGTTTTTCTTCAGTCTGTCCTTTCTTCTGTGTCTGTCATTCCTTCGTTCATCTAGTCTTCGTTGGTTCGCTGTGTGTGTTTTTGCCATTGCTTTCGGCACTCTGCTCCCCCCATGAGATTACATGAACTGCATCTGAAAGAGGGAGAAAGACAGTCAGAAATAAAGACAGACGACAGGGTTTAACAAAAAGAAGACTTGTCAAAGAGGAAGTAAAGGTTGGTTAGGGCAGGCGTTTAGGTTGTGCCTGAACTATATGGACGGGGGCCAATCTGAACTAAAGGGTTGGGGGGAGGGTTCCCTGGGCTTTAGGGATGGTGACAGAGGTTTGTGGGGTGTAAAGGGGTGTGGTATTATGGTGTAAGGTGGTCGGGCTGTAGAAATGGTGAGAGGTTACCTGGGCTCCAGGCATGGGGGCGAAGGGATTTGTGGGTCTGAGTACAGGCTGGTTGTACATCATGGGCTGGGGGGCCATCAACTGTACACCCCCAATCTGACCCATTTGAGGAGGGACCTGAGATAGAAACATTTTCCAGTACTCAAGTAGGTTGTCTCTTTGTTGGTTACACTTTAGTTTTTTTGAAAAAAGAGAGAGAGCGAGAAAAAAGGGAGAGGCAGAGAGAGAGAGCGAGAGAGAGCGCGCGAGAGAGAGCGAGAGAGAGCGAGAGAGAGAGCGAGAGAGAGAGATTTGCGTCGGATTTGAGCGGCCCTAACTGCTAGACCACCCCAGGCCATGGTAATTCTCCTATCACAATACATCCTAGGTTATACATGTAAAGTTAAATGTGTCTTGTAGCGTGTGAGCATTGAGCAGTACTGACCATTCCATACATAGGCACTTGCGGTGTCGTCATGGGGAATGTCATAGGAGCTGGAGCCTGTTAGAGAAAAGAAAGAGAGACCTGATTAGCAACTCAAAAAGAGTGCAGCGGAGGAGCTAAAAGGGGAGTCTATACAGGGAAGGCGGTACAGGTAATGACATCACTAATGCTCATGGACACCATCACATTCACAACTACAGATAAACACAGGTAAAATAAACAACTACAGATAAACACAGGTAAAATAACACGCATGGAAGTGAGGTTGTACAAATCGAATTGACTAGAGCAGTGTTCCTTTAAAATACTGCACTAGGCTAATTTGTTATCAGTTAAGCACCTAACGAGAACAGTAGATTGCCTCTCCCTGGTAGAAATAAAGGCAGGTGGCAGTAAGGTGAGGAAACCGTTTCAACTACAAGGAAAAAACCCTCTTATCTTTTAAAACAAACAACAAGTAGGGGAGGAATGCAGGAGGCAGAGATCGCACTGAGCTGATACTGACCCGGGGTGTACACTCAATACACTCCCCCTCATGGATTTAAAACAAATGGACTGGTGTAAGAAATATGGTGGAAACTTTCTTCAGCCATGCTTGCACCAATCGGATGCTATAAAATGCATAAGGAGGAGTGAGAGTACACTTCACAACGAGTATACACTTCTGGGTCGAGAATCGTAACAAAGACCAGAAATCTCTCTAAACAGACTAGATAGGCCCCTGGTGAAAAGTAGTGCACTATATAGGGAATAGGCTTCCATTTGGGACATAACCTACTACTTACATAACTGGCATAGAACATCCCATTCTGCATGGCAAGGACGCACAGAGAGACAGAGACAGACAGAGACAGAGAGACAGACAGAGAGATAGAGAGACAGAGAGAGAGAGACAGAGAGAGAGAGGGAATGAGGAAGGTTAATTAAACGCAGCAAAAACAGGATAAGGGGAAGGAGGATGACAACGCAAACAGGATATTTCAAAAGAAAGGGAAAAAAAGAGCGATAGAGAGAAACGAGTGATAGAGAAAGAAGCGAGCGGGCCAGAGACAGAAGACGATAATTACAGCGACGACAAAGAGACAAAGAGACAGAGGGGAGGGCAGGAAGGAGGAAGAGAAGAAGCCAGGGGTTAGTGACAGATTTCCACAATCAGCCAGTATTGTAGAAGAGATCAGGAGGACAATCATCTATTGGCAAGCTCAGCACTCAGTCTTGGCTAGAGCATCTCTACTGCACCTGGACATCATCTCTAAACAGATAACATACATAACACACAAACACACTACTACTCACCATGTGTTGTACAGGCATGGGTGCAGGGGCCATGGGAGCAGGGTTCCATGCCGTGGTGGTAGTCATGGTCTTGCTCTGCCAGTTGTGTCCCCCAGTTAGCTTCTTCTCTCCAGGCTGACTCCACTGCATGTCTGGCCTGAACACCGGAGCACACAGCGACAAAATGCACCGCGCAAAAACACCACACTCGTTAATCAACTGTTACCATGGATATTATACAGGTGTGGACGTGTTTAACTATACTTGTCCCCACAAGAATAGTAAACGAACAAAGATTTGACCAACTTGGGACATTTTGTTAGTCGCCACAAGGTCAAATACTATTTCTAATGGGGTTTAGGGTTAAGGTTAGAATTAGGTTTAGGAGCTAGGGTTAGTTTTAGGGAAAACAGGATTTTGAAAGGGACTGAATTGGTTAGTTACACAAGACTGTGTGTGTTTTTGAAAAGCGTGTTACAAATAAAATATATTATTACAATATTGTAGCTCGAGTTCTTCACTAGGTCTCAACGTGTGTCTTGTTACAGGTAAAATCCTGCAGATTTGAATAATGCAGGCAAGTTATTTTAGTTTCAATTTCTTTTTCAACAGATTTGAGCAGCACAGAAGCTTTTCAGCGTTGGCTTTGAGTCGGCTCGCCCTAGTACAGTAGAGTGGGATGGCAGTCCGCCATATAGTCTATCGTCTAGGGAAAACACTGCAGTCAGTCTGTTCCATTGTTGATTGGTTATACAAAACATTATTGTTTTGTAATTAAAAACACTAGTATAACTTCCGTGCACTAAATACTTATTCAAGTTTATTTTAGTTCTGTGTTTCATGTCTTGAAGCAGACAACTGTGTGTTTTGAGCAGGGGCTGCCTGGGACTGGAGAACTGTAGGATGGCAGCCCGCCATAGCCTTCCATTATCTAGGGGAAATGCTGCAGTAGTCTGGCACTACATCACTTCCCAACTCATATACGCACACGCACGCATGCGACACACATCACAACTACTACACTTACTTCTTGGCTGGGGCTCCTCCGAACTGCAGATCTGAGGAAGAGAGAGCGAGGGATGGTGAGACAGAGAGAGAAAGAGGAGAGCAAGAGAGAGAAGAGAGGGAGAGAGCAAAAGCATTAGAGGGAGAGAAAGAAGGTGAGCGAGTATCTAAAAGACAGCGAGACAGAAAGAAAGAGAGCCGGCCAGCCCTGGCTGGTAGTGAAGGCTCCTAAACATACTGTAGACTGAGACCAGTGCCTCCCTACTGGGTTCCTCTCTCTCTGTGTCCTCTCCCTGCCTGCCAATAGTTCTCTGGCCAGAGCTCTGGCAGATAGGCCATCCACTACCATTAGCCTGGCTCAAATGTCTCTATTGACAACTCTACCACGGGCAGAGATATTCACTAGAGGGCAAGACCAAGGGGGAGAGAAGAGGGAGGGAGAAAAGAGAGTCACATGAGGAGTAAGGAGAATGCACAAAGAGAAAGAAACTGAAACAAATGGAGGCAGAAGGGAGAAAGAGGTGGAAACAGACAGATGAGAGGATCCAAAAGAACAATATGTATGTCTGTACAGTACTCACTGCCTACGAGGTTGGCAAGGGACGAGTCGAGGTCATTGGCCAGCAGCTTGCCTCCTGGGTGCCCTGGATGGGGGTGACCGGGGTGGGGATGGCCGGGGTGGTGCAGGGCCATCGGAGGAGCCTGGTTGTGGCTGGGCACTGTGGGCTTCAGCAGGTCCCCTAGAGCGTCAAACCCTGGAGGATAGGTCCACAGGAGACATACATTTAA
Organism: Coregonus lavaretus; assembly: GCF_964263955.1. Taxonomy (NCBI): domain Eukaryota; kingdom Metazoa; phylum Chordata; class Actinopteri; order Salmoniformes; family Salmonidae; genus Coregonus; species Coregonus lavaretus. The sequence goes on from NC_139994.1 coordinate 42,991,824, forward strand.
TTGCATTATACATACACAGAGATTAGACAAACACAAAGCATAGGCCAGGATCACACACAGATGGGATATGAGGTTAAAAGAAAAGCAACGCACATGCAGGAAAGATTTGACTCAAGAGAAAAGAGGACTTGGGAGGCAAGATCAGGTTGTGGGATCGCAATCCATCTGTTCAGTATCATGACAGAGTCATACAGTCAAAAGGTTGCTTTTAATTCTACGCTCAGGGCTAAGTAGCTGTGTCCAATCTATGTATCATATTTCTAGGCTTAGCAGCAGTATTTGTGTTATACTGGATTTACATTGCCTTCAGAAAGTATTCATATCCCTTGACATATTCAATTTACAGCCTGAATTCAAAATGTATTAAATTGATTTTTTCCCACCTCACCCATTTACACATAATAGCCCATATTGACAAAGTAAAAACATGTTTTTCTTAATTTTTGCAGTATTCACACCCGAGTCACTACTTTGTAGAAGCACCTTTGGTGTCGATTACAGCTTTGAGTCGTCTTGGGTATATCTGTATAAGCTTTGCACATCTGGATTTGTGGATTTCCTTCCATTCTTCATTGCAGATTTCCTCAAGCTCTGTTAAGTTAGATGGGGAGCGGTGGTGAACAGCAATCTTCAAGTCTTTCCACAGATTTTCAATTGGGATTCAAGTCTGGGCTTTGGCTGGGCCACTCAAGGACTTCCACATTCTTGTTCTGAAGCCATTACAGCATTGCTTTGGTTGTATGCTTGGGGTCATTGTCATGTTGGAAAGTAAATCTTCACCCTAGTCTAAGGTCGTTGGCACTCTGAAGCAGGCTCCCGTCAAGGATTTGCCTGTATTTGGCTCCATTCATTGTTCTCTCTATCCTTACCAGTCTCCCAGTACCGGCCGCTGAAAAGCATCCCCATAGCATGATGCTGCCACCACCATGCTTCACGACCCTGGGACTAGACACCTCCCTCTGCAACTGGATCCTGGACTTCCTGACGGGCCGTCCCCAGATGGTAAGGGTAGGTAACAACACATCCGCCACGCTGATCCTCAACACGGGGGCCCCTCAGGGGTGTGTGCTCAGTCTACTCCTGTACTCCCTGTTCACTCATGACTGCATGGCCAGGCACGACTCCAACACCATCATTACGTTTGCTGATGACACAACAGCGGTAGGCCTGATCACCGACAACGACGAGACAGCCTATAGGGAGGAGGTCAGAGACCTGGCCGTGTGGTGCCAGGACAACAACCTATCCCTTAACGTGATCAAGACAAAGGAGATGATTGTGGACTACAGGAAAAATAAGCTGACCGAGCACGCCCCCATTCTCATCGACGGGGCTGTAGTGGAGCAGGTTGAGAGCTTCAAGTTCCTTGGTGTCCACATCACCAACAAACTAACATGGTCCAAGCACACCAAGAGGGCTCGACAAAACCTATTCCCCCTCAGGAGACTGAAAAGATTTGGCATGGGTCCTCAGATCCTCAAAAGGTTCTAGAACTGCACCACGAGAGCATCCTGACTGGTTGCATCACTGCCTGGCATGGCAACTGCTCGGCCTCTGACCGCAAGGCACTACAGAGGGTAGTGCGTACGGCCAAGTATATCACTGGGGCCAAGCTTCCTGCCATCCAGGACCTCTACACCAGGCGGTGTCAGAGGAAGGCCCTAAAAATTGTCAAAAGCTCCAGCCACCCTAGTCATAGACTGTTTTCTCTGCTACTGCACGGCAAGAGGTACTGGAGCGCCAAGTCTAGGTCCAAGAGGCTTCTAAACAGCTTCTACCCCCATGCCATACTCTCTGTTTATTATCTATGCATAGTCACTTTAATAACTCTACCTACATGTACATATTACCTCGACTAACCGGTGCCCCCGCACATCGACTCTGTGCCGGTACCCCCTGTATACAGCCTCGCTATTGTTATTTTACTGCTGCTCTTTAATAATTTGTTACTTTTATTTATTTTTGTAAGGTCTACACCGGTTGTATTCGGCGCATGTGACTAATAACATTTCATTTTGATTTGATTAGTCCAAATTTGAGATTTTTGGTTCCAACCGCCGTGTCTTTGTGAGACGCAGAGTAGGTGAAAGGATGATATCCGCATCTGTGGTTCCCACCGTGAAGCATAGAGGTGGTGTGATGGTGCTTTGCTGGTGACACTGTCAGAGATTTATTTAGAATTTAAGGCACACTTAACCAGCATGGCTACCACAGCATTCTGCAGCGATATGCCATCCCATCTGGTTTGCGCTTAATGGGACTATCATTTGTTTTTCAACAGGACAATGACCCAAAACACACCTCCAGGCTGTGTAAGAGCTATTTGACCAAGAAGGAGAGTGATGAGTGCTGTATCAGATGACCTGGCCTCCACAATCATCCGACCTCAACCCAGTTGAGATGGTTTGGGATGAGTTGGACCGCAGAGTGAAGGAAAAGCAGCCAACAAGTGCTCAGCATATGCGGGAACTCCTTCAAGACTGTTGGAAAAGCATTCCAGGTGAAGCTGGTTGAGAGAATGCCAAGAGTGTGCAAAGCTGTCATCAAGATTAGTACCACTGGTCTGGTCTGGTCTGTCAACAGTCATTCTAAAAATGGGAACACATTGCCCTCTACTTTGAAGAATCTAAAATATAAAATATATTTTGATTTGTTTAACACTTTTTTGGTTACTGCATGATTCATATGTGTTATTTCATAGTTTTGATGTCCTCACTATTATTCAACAATGTAGAAAATAGTAAAAATAAAGAAAAACCCTGGAATGAGTAGGTGTGTCCAAACTTTTGACTGGTACTGTATATTAATTCGATATTTCTGTATTTCATTTTCAACACATTTGCAAAAAATCCATTGTGGGGTATTGTGTGTAGAACGGTGAGAAATCTATTTAACACATTTTGAATTCAGGCTTTAACAACAAAATGTGGAATAAGTCATGGGGTATGAATACTTTCTGAAGGCACTGTGGCTGACATGTTGTGGAGTCATTATGCTGATGGATTATATTAATTCCAAATCTAGACTAAAACAGTTGATGTGCACTCCTTCAGTTTCTAGTCAGCCTCAGTAGCAGAAGTATGAGAAATTGATGTTTGTTCCATTCCTTCCATTTCTAGGCTCAGCCGCAGTAGCTATATTTGTGTTATGATGGATGTATGTGCTTGTGGTGTCATGTTGTTGAGTCATTACACTTAGAGGCTGTACTGTAGGCTGACCGGTGGGTGTGTGGTATACTACTGTGATACTGTACTGTACAGGGCTGATTGGTCTGGTTACACTGCATGGCTCTATCCCAAATGGCACCCTATTCCTTATATAGTGCACTACTTTTGACCAAGGCCCACAGGGTGCCATTTGGGATGCAGCCATGGAGTAATTCACTGTGCAAACATTACATTAGTACCACCCTGGTCTGGTCTGGTCTGTCAACAGTCATTCTAAAAATGGGAACACATTGCCCTCTACTAGGAGAGAGGTAGGGAGAGGGTTGGTGGAGGGAGAGGAGGGGGGAGGGAGAGAGGAAAGAGACAAATAAGGGTCGTCAGAGTGTGACAGAAGAGAAAGACCGATCGAAGGAGGGCAAGACAAAGTAGTGTAGGGGAGAAAAAGGGCAAAAAAAGAGAGCCAGGGAGCGCAACATAGCTGCACAGACAGCTGCCACCTCCCATCCCTTCTTATCCTCCCACCACAGAACAAAAGTGAGGGAGAGAGAAAAAAAAAAGGAGGAATAATATTTGTTTACGAAGTGGGGTCTAGCTTCTGGACATTGTGCTGACATAGCTTTGCATCCCAAATGGCACCCTATTCCCTATAGTGCCCTGGTCAAAAGTAGTGCACTATAGGGAATAGGGTGCCATCTGGGACGTAGTCATGAGCCACATTCATAAAGTAAGAACTTCCTGCTTTGCAAGCAGGAAACAGAAGGGAAGGATCAGAGAAACCTAGCACACTCAGAGAGAGAGCGAGGAGGGAGGGCGGGAGAGAGAAGGAACGAATCTGAAATAATCAGAAAACTAGCCCACTCACCAGAACATACAGAGCAGAGTGCAGGAAAGAAAGAAAGACAGTTCATTTTACGAAGAAAGAGGAGTTAATAACCGTTAAGCTAAGTGTTTGGAGAGGCTGAGATGGGGAGAATGGAAGGAGTAGAGGACAGATGAGGGAAAGAGATGAAGAGAGGAGAACAGATGGAAAGGTAGCACCTCAGTGCCTCCAAAGAGATGGATTGTCTGTGTAGAGTGTGGGATGGAGTGAATGACAAATGGATGAGTGACAGGCAGATGGGAATGGAATGAGATGGCAAACTATGCACAGAGAGAGAAAGAGATGAGTTACAAACAGATGGAATAGAGTGGAGTGAGATGGCCACCTTGAACTTCCTACTGAAGGCTTTAAAACACACACAAACTGAAACTGTGGTAGTAGAAACCCCAGGCCTAAAGCTGTAGCTAAGGATTAGCTGGCCCATAGCAAAACCCAGCCAGAAACCTAAACCAGGGCAGGTATCCACAAAGCATCTCAGCGTAGGAGTGCTTATCTAGGATCTGTCCATATAATTGCATTAATTATGATCTAAAAGGAAAAACTATGACGCTTTGTGGATACAGGCCCAGATGTGAAAAGGTTGATTTACTTACCAGCCATTAGCAAAACCAAATCAGAAATCTGACCCAGCACTAAAAGTAGTTGATTATATTTGTTATAGAGGAGCAGTAAGCTAAGCCAGAGGTTGTTTAGTAGGTTTATTTAGGGTTGGTATTGTTGTGTTGTGTGTGTCCCAAATGGCACCCTATTCCCCATCTAGTGCCCTATGGGCCCTGGTCTAAAGTAGTGCACTATAAAGGGAATAGATTGCCATTTGGGACGTAGCCGTTGTGTGTCTTTACCATCGGTGGCAGGCTGTACGTTGTTATTGGCCTGTCCTCTAGCCCTGCCCCCGAAAACAGCGTCAAAATCTACACTCATGGAGGACTCAGCTGGCTCAGCAGCACCTAGGAGACAAAGGTCATAAGGGCTACATATTACTATTGTAAAGGTTCTCTTCAACCTCTGGGTTGGTTGGTATCTGTGTCTGTCGAACCATATGTTCTCTAAAATAATGTTTATTGGACAAAATGTTCAACATAATATTGTAACCGTTTCAGTGTTTCTAGCGGATGAGAAAGTGATGGCTGAATGAATGGACAATAAGTGGATGAAACAAGTGAATGGATGGATGAATGAATGACCACATTAATGACTGAATACATGAATAGAGTGAACTCCAATACACAGGAAATGAATTTTTACATTCTTACAGTTGAAAAGCACCCTGACTTTAAAGACAGAGATAAAATACCTTGAGTCTAAAGTTAAAGGTTTGTCAGAAGACAGCCTGAACAACCGTTTTTACATGTGTTGTGTGTGACATAACTTAAACTTGTGTAGTGTGTGACATAATACACAGCTAATCAACATTATACATCTCTGCCCCTGATCTGAACCGGAAGTTCAGGAGGTTAAGTGAACAAAAACAAACAACGGAAACTGTATGTGAGTGTGTGTGTGTATATCCATGTGTATATTGTGTGCATGCATGTGTGTGTGTCCAAATGTGTGTGTGACCTACCTCCACAGGCACTGGTGGCTGTAGAGATAGAGGGAGTGCTCTGGACAGCAGGTAGGAAGGCTGGCTGCAGGTCAAAGAGATCACTACTGAGGTTGGGCATGCTAGAGAGAGAGAGAAAGAAGAGAGGAGATAGGGAAGAGGGAGGGAGAGAGAAAGAAAATCAATGAGTAAATAAATGTGATTTCAATTGCCCCTCTATGCACAAACAATCAATATCTTCAAAACAATTAAAGAGATAGTTCAGGTGAAACTTATATTTCGGTGGATTTACCCTTAACTTGTGTTGTGTATTAAGGCCCATAGTGACAGAATCCACAATAATGAATGTTTTACTTCCGCCACAGCCAGGAGTTAGCGTATTAGCATCATCACAATTCATGAATGTAAACAACCGAACCGATGTTAGCAAAGCTGCACAGCAAGCAGTAACTTGCTCAAAAACACTTAAAAACCAAATTTGGTAGTTGGAGTTTTCACAATTTTCAATATATTCTGTCTAGTTGATTTGATCATACTATGATCCTAATATATTAGGTACTAAGAACTGTGGTTGTTGTTGTTGTTGTCACTACCAATTGACTGTTATATACTAGTTTTACCTATTATTAATTATGTTATAACATACCTATTACCTGTTATAACATGTAATAACAGTAGGAATACCTGTTGGTGTTGTGGAAGTTGTTGCTGTTGGCACTGCCCATAGACTGTTATAACAACCTTTATAACCCTATATAACCTCCTATGACCTGTCGTAACCATGTCATAACAGCAGTACCTGTTGGTGGAGGGTGCGCTGAATAGCTCCATGCCTTGATTGGTGTTGTGGTGGTTGTTGTTGACACTGCCCATAGACTGTGAACTGGGGGAGGCAGATGGAGGAGTGGACATGCCAATCTCCTTCAGACGCTGGTCCTGGAGAAACACAGAAAAACACTCACACAGTTACCAAACCCTTCTCAAACATTACAATACTGCTTTCATATTGAGTAAGAGTTGGCTAGCGTTACATAATATGTTTTCACCTCACACAGTTTAAAGAATGCAGTAGGTAGGTACGTAGGTAGGTAGGTGGGGACCAAGTAATTTACTGAGTCAGTGCTCCAAGGCACACACACAAACCTTGAGCAGAAATGTCAAAACATTTCTGCTTTTTCTGCAGGACTATTCGCTAGCTAGACTGTAACTCTCTGATACATTGGCCTTTCATGACCCATGAAATTAAACTCAGACAAATGCACACACAGCGGTCATATCAATCAAGCACAAAACGACCCAGAACCCAGAACCTGCGGTGCCCAGGAAGTTGTTTTACTTTTCCCCACTGCCTCGTAATAACAGCTTGAGTATGTGAAACGTTCAGCGATATTATGGCAAGAACAGCTCAAATAAGCAAAGAGAAAACGACAGTCCATCATTACTTTAAGACATGAATGTCAGCCAATACGGAACATTTCAAGAACTTTGAAAGTTTCTTCAAGTGCAGTCGCAAAAACCATCAAGTGCTATGATGAAACTGGCTCTCATGAGGACCGCCACAGGAACGGAAGACTGAGTTACCTCTGCTGCAGAGGATAAGTTAATTAGAGTTACCAGCCTCAGAAATTGCAGCCCAAATAAATGCTTCACAGAGTTCAAGTAACACACATCTCAACATCAACTGTTCAGAGGAGACCGTGTGAATCAGTACACAATTGAATAATACAGAGACCGTGTGAATAGTACACAATTGTACTATTATGTGTGTTTTTCCGCGTTATTTGTAATTTATTTTGTACATAATGTTTCTGCCATCGTCTCTTATAACCAAAGAGAGCTTCTGGATATCAGGACAGCGATTACTCACCTCGCGTTGGACGAACACTTTTTCTTCAACGAGGCGTTCGAAGGATATTCTACAGACTCCCGACAAGGCCCAGATCCCCGTCATTCGCGTGAGGAAGAGACGGAGATATCGTGGACGCAGATCCGGGTGCCTTGTAAGGATCCGACGGCGAACGAGTAAACTGCCTCTCCCATCAATCCTATTAGCCAACGTTCAAGCTTTGGAGAATAAAATGGACGATTTAAGAGTACGGTTATCCTACCAACGGGACATTAAAAACTGTAATATCTTATGTTTCACGGAGTCGTGGCTGAACGACAACAATGACAACATTCAGCTAGCAGGCTATACGCTACATCGGCAGGACAGAACGGCAGACTCGGGTAAGACGAGGGGTGGCGGTCTCTGTATATTTGTAAACAACAGCTGGTGCACAAAATCAAATACTAAGGAAGTCTCAAGGTTTTGCTCGCCTGAGGTAGAGTATCTTATGATAAGCTGTAGACCACACTATTTACCAAGAGAGTTTTCATCTATATTTTTCATAGCTGTCTATTTACCACCACAAACCAATGCTGGCATTAAGATTGCACTGAATGAGTTGTACAAGGCCATTAATCAACAGGAAAACGCTCATCCAGATGCAGCGCTCCTAGTAGCAGGGGACTTTAATGCAGGGAAACTTAAATCCGTTCTACCTCATTTCTACCAGCATGTTAAATGTGCAACCAGAGGGGAAAAAACTCTAGACCACCTTTACTCCACACACAGAGACGCATACAAAGCTCTCCCTCGCCCTCCATTTGGCAAATCTGACCATAACTCTATCCTCCTGATTCCTGCTTATAAGCAAAAACTGAAGCAGGAAGCACCAGTGATTCGGCTAATAAAAAAGTGGTCAGATGACGCAGATGCTAAGCTACAGGACTGTTTTGCTAGCACAGACTGGAACATGTTCCGGGATTCTTCAGACAGCATTGAGGAGTACACCACATCAGTCACTGGCTTCATCAATAAGTGCATCGATGATGTCGTCCCCACAGTGACCGTACGTACATACCCCAACCAGAAGCCATGGATTACAGGAAACATCCGCACTGAGCTAAAGGGTAGAGCTGCCGCTTTCAAGGAACGGGACTCTAACCCGGACGCTTATAAGAAATCCCGCTATGACCTCCGACGAACCATCAAACAGGCAAAGAGTCAATACAGGTCTAAGATTGAATCATACTACACTGGCTCTGACGCTCGTCGGATGTGGCAGGGCTTGAAAACTATTACAGACTACAAAGGGAAGCACAGCCGCGAGCTGCCCAGTGACACAAGCCTACCAGACGAGCTAAACCACTTCTATGCTCGCTTCGAGGCAAGCAACACTGAAGCATGCATGAGAGCACCAGCTGTTCCGGACGACTATGTGATCACGCTCTCCGTAGCCGATGTGAGTAAGACTTTTAAGCAGGTCAACATTCACAAGGCCGCAGGGCCAGACGGATTACCAGGACGTGTACTCCGAGCATGTGCTGACCAACTGGCAAGTGTCTTCACTGACATTTTCAACATGTCCCTGACTGAGTCTGTAATACCAACATGTTTCAAGCAGACCACCATAGTCCCCGTGCCCAAGAACTCTAAGATAACCTGCCTAAATGACTACCGACCCGTAGCACTGACGTCTGTAGCCATGAAGTGCTTTGAAAGACTGGTCATGGCTCACATCAACAGCATAATCCCAGAAACCCTAGACCCACTCCAATTTGCATACCGCCCCAACAGATCCACAGATGATGCAATCTCTATCGCACTCCACACTGCCCTTTCCCACCTGGACAAGAGGAACACCTACGTGAGAATGCTATTCATTGACTACAGCTCAGCATTCAACACCATAGTGCCCTCAAAGCTCATCACTAAGCTAAGGATCCTGGGACTAAACACCTCCCTCTGCAACTGGATCCTGGACTTCCTGACGGGCCGCCCCCAGGTGGTAAGGGTAGGTAACAACACATCTGCCACACTGATCCTCAACACGGGGGCCACTCAGGGGTGCGTGCTCAGTCCCCTCCTGTACTCTCTGTTCACCCATGACTGCATGGCCAGGCACGACTCCAACACCATCATTAAGTTTGCCGACGACACAACAGTGGTAGGCCTGATCACCGACAACGATGAGACAGCCTATAGGGAGGAGGTCAGAGATCTGGCCGTGTGGTGCCAGGACAACAACCTCTCCCTCAACGTGACCAAGACAAAGGAGATGATTGTGGACTACAGGAAAAAAAAGAGGACTGAGCACGCCCCCATTCTCATCGACGGGGCTGTAGTGGAACAGGTTGAGAGCTTCAAGTTCCTTGGTGTCCACATCACCAACGAACTATCATGGTCCAAACACACCAAGACAGTCGTGAAGAGGGCACGACAAAGCCTATTCCCCCTCAGGAGACTAAAAAGATTTGGCATGGGTCCTCAGATCCTCAAAAAATTCTACAGCTGCACCATCGAGAGCATCCTGACTGGTTGCATCACCACCTGGTATGGCAACTGCTTGGCCTCTGACCGCAAGGCACTACAGAGGGTAGTGCGTACGGCCCAGTACATCACTGGGGCAAAGCTCCCTTCCATCCAGGACCTCTATACCAGGCGGTGTCAGAGGAAGGCCCTCAAAATTGTCAAAGACTCCAGTCACCCTAGTCATAGACTGTTCTCTCTGCTACCGCACGGCAAGCGGTACCGGAGTGCCAAGTCTAGGTCCAAAAGACTTCTCAACAGCTTCTACCCCCAAGCCATAAGACTCCTGAACAGCTAATCATGGCTACCCGGACTATTTGCACTGCCCCCCCACCCCATCCTTTTTACGCTGCTGCTACTCTGTTAAGTATTTATGCATAGTCACTTTAACTCTACCCACATGTACATATTACCTCAACTACCTCAACTAGCCGGTGCCCCCGCACATTGACTATGCAACGGTACCCCCCTGTATATATAGCCTCCCTACTGTCACTTTATTCTATTGTATATATAGCCTCCCTACTGTCACTTTATTTTTACTTCTGCTCTTTTTTTCTCAACACTTTTTTGTTGTTGTTTTATTCTTACTTTTTTGTTTAAAATAAATGCACTGTTGGTTAAGGGCTGTAAGTAAGCATTTCACTGTAATGTCTGCACCTGTTGTATTCGGCGCATGTGACCAATAAAATTTGATTTGATTTGATTTGATTTAAAGGACACCAATAAGAAGAAGAGACTTGCTTGGGCCAAGAAACACGAGTAATGGACATTAGACCGGTGGAAATGTGTCCTTTGGTCTGGAATCCAAATTGGAGATTTTTGATTCCAACCGCCGTGTCTTTGTGAGACGCGTGTGGGTGAACGGATGATCTCCGCATGTGTATTTCCCACCATAAAGCATGGAGGAGGTGGTGTTATGGTGCTTTGCTGGTGACACTGTCAGTGATTTATTTAGAATTTAAGGCAGACCAGCATAGCTACCACAGCATTCTGCAGCGATACGCCATCCCATCTGGTTTGGTCTTAGTGGGAATATCATTTGTTTTTCAACAGGACAATGACCCAACACACCTCCAGGCTGTGTAAGGGCTATTTGACCAAGAAGGAGAGTGATGAGTGCTGCACAATCCCCTGATCTCAACCAAACTGAGATGGTTTGGGATGAGTCGGACTGCAGAGTGAAGGAAAAGCAGCCAACAAGTGCTCAGCATATGTGGGAACTCCTTCAAGACTGTTGGAAAAGCATTCCAGGTGAAGCTGGTTGAGAGAATGCCAAGAGCGTGCAAAGATGTCATCAAGGCAAAGGGTGGCTATTTGAAGAATCTCAAATATAAAGTATATTTTGATTTGTTTAACACTTTTTTAGTTACTACATGATTCCATGTGTGTTATTTCATAGTTTTGATGTCTTCACTATTATTCTACAATGTAAAAAATAGTAAAAATAAAGAAAATCCCTTGAATGAGTAGGTGTGTGCAAACTTTTGACTGGTACTGTACTCAGTTTGTAAAGTGGTGTAATTTCTCACATAAAGCTGAGACATAAAAACGGTGTTTTCCGCAATTACATTCGAAAATGTTGCTAAACTATCAGTATGCTTGCGCTTCTCTCCCCCCACGCCACGGGGGTAGTGGGAGTGAGAGCCAGAAGCGAAACGGCAGATACTTTCATTGCAGGAAGCAGGTTAATGCACATTACTGTTGACCAAATAATGATTTTCTAACCCAGAAAAATCAGCAGGAACATTGTGTAGCCTAATCACCAAAATGTATTTGGTAAGAGGGCAATGTCGGTGTCAGTAAATGTCAGTTTATCGTCCCAACTCTAGTTAGTGTTGTTGTCTATCAAATTATAGGCTGCCTTGCGCTTTCCTCTGGCAATGGTCCGAACCACACTGGCACACGCACATTACGTATACACACAGAGGCGCACATATGGTTGAATAGCTCTCCAACATCTTGCAAATGTGCCTAGAGTATTGTTTGATGTTCAATAGTTTTAAATTTTTTGTCTGGGTAGCAACAATTAAGCACAATATAACGGAAACACTTTAGTCATCACCGTCACATTTTGTAAGACCTTTGAAAACTGAACTTAAGACATTTAAAGATTTAAATCAGAAATTAATGTAAGACCTTTTAAGGGCACGTGGACACCCTGTTTTCAGGCAGTTAAATCTGAATATGAAGGGTGTTGTGTCATTTTGTGTAGAAGTGTAATTTGTTGTAACGATGTAGTAACATATTTAACTCCCCCTGTCCACCAGTGTAGTGGTGGTTAGGGTAGCTGTGTAAAATTATGCATCGGTGTAGTATCATTTTATGTATTAGTGTAATGGTGTGTTACCTGTACCTTGAGGGCCTGCAGTCTGGCCTGCTCCTCCTCTAGGGCCTGCTGTCTCTCCTTCTCGTCCATGCGGCTGAAGGACATGCCTGTACTGGACAGAGACGACACCGCACTGGACAGGGTGGATGCTCTATGGTGGGGGCAGAGAATTGTAGAGAGGTTATAGGAGAGTTGTGTGTAGGTGTGTGACACCGAGTTGGACAGAGGCGAGGAGTGGACAGAGGCGAGAAGAGAGGTATTAGGAGGAGACAAGTTTTACAGTAAGATAACTAGGTGTGCTACTTTAACAGTTTTTACGGTAAAGTATATCACCAAGTGTTAGTTGTGTCTAGCCAGTCCAGTACCTGGTATCAGCGGTGAGTTCCTTGGTCTTCTTCCCCTCCAGAGAGGCTAGGTGCTGCTCCAGAGCCTCCAGGAGACTACTAGGAGCCTGGAAGGAGGAGAGGGGGAGAAATAGATGAGGGGAGGGGGGTGAGAGACAGAACCAGCTCTTCCTCTCTTTCATATGACATGACGCACTCATTCACCTCTTTACACGGCACACACATTGATAAACACACGCACGCACACACATTGATAAACACACGCACGCACACACATTGATAAACACACGCACACATGGTTGTTAGTCCCAGAGGTCGACCCACAATGAATCACTTTCCCAGAATAGAACAACTAAGTCTTCGGCCCAAATGGCACCCTATTCCCTTCGTAGTGCACTACATTTGACAAGGGCCCATAGGGCACTATATAGGGAATAGGGCGCTCAGTATTAGTAGGTTAATAATAACACGTTTTGGGAAACAGAAAAACGAGGAGAGAACGGAATAGAGGAGTGGAAGGAACGGAGTAGAGGTTGTTGAGAAACATGCAGACACATCACATTCTGTCCTGTCTGGTTCATACCAACATCTAAACAACATCCTGAGAGGGCATAGCCTAGTTGGGCAAGGCTGGTGCTCTGCCTTTTACTAAGGGTACGTCCCAAATGGCACCCTACGCACAAGTAGTGCACTATAGAGAGAGAGTCGGGTGCCATTTGAGACACATTCCAAGAGAAAATTCATTCAAATGGGAGGTTGCGTACCAAATGGCACCTTATTCCCTGTGTAGTGCATCACTTTTGACTGGAGCCCTATGTGACATCAACGTGACAGATCTATGGGGCTGTTGTCAAAAGTAGACCATCTTTAGATTGTTTAGAAACCAAATCAGACGTCAATAATATTAGCACAGACACACACACTATTCTATTCCCTCTTACAAAAAAAGCACAGAAGTTAGAACAGACTGAGCACAGAACTCTGACTGAACCCTGTACGTATTCCCCAAACATTCCACCAGACACACAGAGAGGAAAGAAAGCGAGAGAGAGAACAAAGGAGCAAAGTAATAGAAAAGGGGGGAATAGTTTTTTTCCTTTTTGATCACTAGTCTTCCCCCGACAATCTTTCAAGATGTTTCAAAACCAGATCTGTTACGTTTGAAGAAAGAAATCTTTTGATTCCATAGCTACGACTATGATGATGCGTTAATGCATAGCATACATATACATTCATGTAATAATCAGGGGGTCAAATATAGTTTAAATGAATACGTCAAAAATCCCTAAAATGCTTTCTTTATCATAGGCCTATGTCTGAATGGTGGGAGGAGGAGAGGATACGTTTCCCATAATTCATTCATATGGTTGACCTTTTTCGCCACTCGGGGCCAAAGTGTGTCTGTCTACATGTGTGCACGTGCGTGTAAGAGGGGGCAAGGCTACATGCGTGCATGTGAGGGGGCGAAGGCTACATGCAAACCCAGGTGGGTAGGTCAAAATGCCAGAGAGCACAAGCTATGGTGAGTCAACAATTTGTAACTCAGTATATACTGTATGGGGAGGGGAGATGCAGTATAATAGTTTCAAGTTTGAATATCACGTGCACTAGTACAGTGAAATGTCTTTAGGGGGAGGGATGCTAGGGTTAAGAGCATTACAATAAGTAACCCACCACCTACAATGCATGATCCTTTAATGGTCTGTGGAGGAGAATGATAAAGGAACTATTTTAAATGGTATACTGGGAATGGGAATTATGTTTAATTCAAAATCCAATATTTAATTTCGCATCACTATCGAGCTTGATGCCTTAAGTTATTGGTATTTATATAGCCAGTAAAGTACTTTCTTTACAAGTGCCTATTTGGGCCTACATTGTCAATACTCCATTGAAAAATAAATACTAAATCGATTGAACCAACAGATTCCTAGGGAAAGTAGAAGACGAAGTTAGAAGACATGGTTACTTGTTAAGAGTTTGACAAAGAGAAAGATGAGTGAATGATTTAGTGAGTACAGAGAAAAGAGCGAGAGCAAGTGAGAGGAGGAGAGAGGGAGTGAATATGTACAGTAAGAAAGAGGCTGACGGCTGTAACATGAATGAATGGATGGATAGACAGATGAATCAATGGAGGGATGAAAGCATGTAGGTGGAGCCAGAAGAGAGAAAGAGATGGAAATGTACACTGACCTGTGAGAGATCGGGGATATCGCCCTGATCTATTCCAACTTGCTGTTGTCACAAACACCCAACGGAAAACAAACAAACGGGCCAACGGAAAAAACAACAGGGGGATAAGAAAAAATAAAATAAATAAAAGGAATCATTACTTCCATGCAGTGACTACTGTGGGTGCGTCCCAATAACCTCTCCTTCTTCCTGAAGTGTGCACTCGTACACCACTCCACAAAAATGTATACGCATTAGATTGGTGTAGGCATGGGCTGAAGCGCGTTTCCATATACCAGTCATTTCCCTTCAAATCCATGAAGGGAATCCAACAAGTGCACACTTCGTGAGAAAGAAGAGATTATTGGGACGCACCCTCTGTACACAACGTAAACACAACGGAAATAAACAAGGGTCTCCATCAAACATGCTGACAACTGGATCGATGAATATGATTGGACAATGTTGAGTGTCTTGTGATTGACCAATGAGAGACGAGACATGGTGTGGGTGTGGCAAATGAATGGTGAGCAATTGAACAGACATTTAAAAAGCCCAAAAACAACATTGAAATAATGTGAGGCTGGAGCCCAAAACAACATTGGAACAGTGAAAGTTTACACACCCATTGCACAGGCTTAATATTAAATGAAAAAATGTATTAAATTGGATTACTCCACATTTTCAAAGTGAAAGAAATATTATCGAACATTTTCCAATTTAATACAAAATTAGATGTATTGATTGCTTGGTGGATGCACCTTTGGCAGCCATTACAGCTGTGAATAAGTTTGAATAAGTTTCTACCAACTTTGCACAACTGTTAGGGCATCATATATCCATTGATTTTGTCATAATTGCAAATGCTCAGTAAATTTGGTTGAGAATCTGATGGACAGCAATCTTTAAACCTTGTCTCTGATTTACAAGTACATTTAAATCAGGACCGAGACTGTGTGTGTGAGTATAGAGAGAGAGAGGGTGGGTGTGTGTGCCTGTATGATGTCTATGTTTATGTGTGTGGGTGAGATTATGTAATACAAGATATAATCAAGAAGCATAACTATTCAAATCATTTCATTCAGTTTCATTGGCTCCAAGTGCCAGGAAAGTTTCCAACATATATTTAGGGAAACACATTAGCATGCATGATGCCCTGTGTCACATAGCAACATTCCAGCACGAGTCGATATGACAAAAACAACCTACAGACAACTTCCTCATACATGATTTCATCTTTGTCTAAGAATGCTACACGTGACATAAAAATATAATAGGGTATGTCCCGGCAGGCTATGTGTTTTGACTTGCCTTAAAAGGGCAAAAAAGAGATACAAGTAAATAAGTTAAAGTATGTACACTGAGTATACCAAACATTAGGAACACCTTCCTAATATTAAGTTGCGCACCCACCCACAGTTGTGTCAAGTTGTCTGGATGTCCTTTGGGTGGTGGACCATTCTTGATACACACGGGAAACTGTTGAGCGTGTGTGTCCGCGTGCATGCAGGTGTGTGTACCTCTGCTACTTTGAGAAACTCTGACAGCTTGGTCATCCTGTAGAGGAACTTCTTATAGATGTCCAATGCGTCTTTACACTGACCCTTCTTCATATCAAAATATTTCTCTGAGAGAGAGAAAGTGACAGAGAGAAAGTGTGAGAGAGAGCGAAAGAGAATGCGAGAAAAGGACAGAGAATGAGTGAGAAGAGGAGAGTACAAAGAAGCCATTAGTAGAGAGTGATAGGAGACAGAGGAACACTTAGCACTTCAAAAATACATCTCAACCTGTCAAAAGACACTCAGCCACAGCCGCCTATAAAAACACTGTACAGGGCATTCACTGTCTGAGGCTAACATCACATAATTAATCATATCAAATTGATACAAGAACCTTGTGCTATGCCCTGGAAGAACCCACATAATATGAATAGGATAACACCCATAGAATTAGAATGAACCATTCTATTATACTATGATAATACCCACCAGTCCCAATAGTCCTGACCCAGGAGGTTGGAGGATCTAAATCTGATTCTAGACCAGTCCTTACCCAGTAGGTTGATGACGCCCTCGTTGTAGGCAGCAAACAGACGGATGGAGTCCTTGAACAGCAGCATAAAGGCTGAGTTGATCACCCCGTTAGTTAACTCATTAGGGTTGGCCTGGACAGAGGGTGGAAGAGAGGCATTTAAAAAAAAATAATCTCAACCTCTAAAGAACATCAATAACTTAAACATTTCATCTCACACCTGACACCCATGTCCACCATTGGAAACGCACACATTCCATTGAATACACACACGCCTCCTCTATACGCACAAACACACACACACCCTGTTACCTGGAAGTCTAGCAGTGCGTCTAGTTGGTTCTGGATTATAGGAAGGGTCTTTATGAGCTTCTCTATGTTCATGGTACGCATCACACCGTCAATCCTGGAACATACACACACACCAACATTTTTTACTTAGTCTTTCTCTTTCTAGAATAAAAAACTGGATTAGCTGGTTCTGACGGGTTGCTAAGGAATATTTTACCCGAATCACACTATAGAACCAACCTGAAACGTCCTAAGCTGCTTGGATACTTTCTTTTCACATTTTCCTTTCCAGCACGTTCCAGGAACTATGGTGGTTGTGGAACCAGGCCAGCCCAGGACAGTGTGAAATACAGTACCAGTCAAAAGTTCTTTATTTTTACATTGTAGAATAATAGTGAAGACATCAAAACTATGAAATAACACATATGGAATCATGTAGTAACCAAAAAAGTGTTAAACAAATTTCAATCCTCTCCTCCATTTCAATTAACAGGTTTGCCTTCTTAAAAGTTAATTTGTGGAATTGATTTCCTTCTTAATGCGTTTGAGCCAATCAGTTGTGTTGTGACAAGGTAGGGGGGTATACAGAAGATAGCCCTATTTGGTAAAAGACCAAGTCCATATTATGGCAAGAACAGCTCAAATAAGCAAAGAGAAACGACAGTCCATCATTACTTTAAGACATGAAGGTCATTTCAAGAACTTTGAAAGTTTCTTCAAGTGCAGTCGCTAAAACTATCAAGCTCTATGATGAAACTGGCTCTCATGAGGACTGACACAGGAATGGAAGACCCAGAGTTACCTCAGCTGCAGAGGATAAGTTCATTAGAGTTACCAGCCTCAGAAATTGCAGCCCAAATAAATGCTTCACAGAGTTCAACTAACAGACATCTCAACATCAACTGTTCAGAGGGGACTGTGTGAATCAGGCCTTCATGGTCGAATTGCTGCAAAGAAACCACTACTAAAGGACACCAATAAGAAGAAGAGACTTGCTTGGGCCAAGAAACACGAGCAATGGACATTAGACCGATGGAAATTTGTCCAAATGTGAGATTTTTGGTTCCAACCGCCGTGTCTTTGTGAGATGCGGTGTGGGTGAACGGATGATCCCCGCATGTGTATTTCCCACCATAAAGAATCGAGGAGGTGGTGTGATGGTGTGGGTGTACTTTGCTGGTGACACTGTCAGTGATTTATTTCGAATTCAAGGCACACTTAACCAGCATGGCTACCACAGCATTCTGCAGCGATACGCCATCCCATCTGGTTTGGGCTTAGTGGGACTATAATTTGTTTTTCAACAGGACAATGACCCAACACCTCCAGGCTGTGTAAGGCTTATTTTACCAAGAAGGAAAGTTTTGATGTGTTCACTATTATTCTACAATGTAAAAAAATAGTACAAATAAAGAAAACCTTTGACTGGTACTGTAGACTAGATGTATGAAATATTGTGCATCCTACCCTCTCTTCATCTTGGTAAAGTCCACAGCCACCAGCCTGTAAGACATGGCCTTCTCATTCAGATAGCGGCTGTACCGACGGATGAATGTAGACATGTCATAACCTGGGAGGGAGAGAAAGGAAGGAGAGAGAGAGAGAGACGAGACTTTGAACCATCCTCATTTGACAAAAAACACCACAGAACCCCCCCCCCCCAGTAAAACCTTCCCCCACCCCACTAAAAACAAAAGGAGAGAATCTGAGACCAAAGCAGTGTGTGTCTAATCATGCGCTAGTATTGTATGAGTTTGTTTTAAGATATACCATACCTTGCAAAGCACCTTTGTCCAAGAAGTTGTTCAAGTTGAAGAGGGTGTTTCTAGAGGCCAGGTACTGGATGAGACGCTGAGGAGAGAAAAACAGAGAGAAAGAATGGAAGAAAAAATTAAAAGATAAGCCATAAGTCTCAGGTCAGATAAATAAGCAATTCCTGACTAAACAGGGTCGGAATAATCCCATACACTGCCCCAAATGGCACCCTATTCCCCATGTAGTGCGCTAATTTTGACCAGGGCCCCATAGGGCTCTTGCTAAAAGTAGTGCACTATATAGGGAACAGGGTACAATTTGGGATAAATCCCATCTTGTGTAATATCAACATGGTCTAGATTCAATTGGCAGGGATGAGGGACCCACACACAAACACTCTGTCTGGCCTCTTCCTCAGTGATGGGAATTCCCAGAAAGAGGAGCGTTCTGCTGAGACATCAGCAGGCCTGAACGTGGACATTCCTGGCTGACGATCCCCATCTAGGCTGGTGTTCCCAGTTCTAACGGAGCATCTCAGAATGCGGGGGATTCACGCTACGCTAGCTGACACGCTTTCCATTATCTGTCACACTGCCGTGACAGAGAGAGCACACATACTAAAAAAAAACAGACACCCCACACACACACACAACTAGCAGGCTTTCTTGTGTTCTCCCACTTAGGAGTCAAGAGAAGAAATCGAGAGAGAAAAACTCAATTTACTTTTAGAAAGAGGAAGGGGGAAACAATGTCTTGGTGATTTGGAACTCTCCGAAGAAAACATTAAATGAAGGAAGGAAAACTAACATCCATCATATTCTCTCTTCAGCATTTCTCAGGGTAGGGAGGAAGAGCAGTTGTCATGATTATTTTTTTAAGGACTGGTTTAAGAGCCAATAAAATGTGCTCTGCAGATTGTATGTGTGTGTGTGTGTGTGGCTGGCTAAGCATTTGGCCAGCGGCAAAGTTAACTTTTAAAGTATTGGGCCAGGCAGTTCAACTTCTTAACCCCCTTCTGCATCCCAAATGGCACCCTATTCCCTATTAAGTGCAATACTTTTGACCAGAGCTCATAGGGTGCCATTTGGGACGTACACCTGAGTGGTTGTTTTTGGGGACATTTGGTCTCTATATTGCAGTGGAGAATGTGGCGTGTGTCAAACAAGGCTAAAACAGGTCAGTTCACACAGACAAACAGGCAGAGAGAGAGAGCGAGCGAGTGAGCGAGAAAAAGAGCGAGAGCAAGATAGATCGAGAGTAGAGCCCGACCGATATTGTCGGCTCACCGATACTAAATCGGTCGATATTGGCCTTCTAATGCTATATCGTATCAGCCGATAACTCTACCGATATAAAAAGGGAATCTCATGCTTATCTGAACTCTTGCAGCCATTCTCATGATGTGTCATTATTGTCACAATGTATGAATAGTTATTGGACAATTGCTTTTGGATGGCAATTTCTGAGAATTCAGTGTGGAAAAATGACACTCATTTACCGCTGTAAGAGCACAGAGTGTACAAAACATTAAGAACACCTTCCCCCCCCTTTTGCCCTCAGACCAACCTCAATTTGTCGGAGCATGAACTCTACAGTGTCGAAAGCGTTCCACAAGGATGCTGGCCCATATTGACTCCAACGCTTCCCACAGTTGAGTCAAGTTGGCTGGGATGTCCTTTGGTTGGTGGACCATTCTTGATACACATGGGAAACTGTTAAGTGCAAAAATCCCAGCAGCGTTCCAGTTCTTGACACAAACCGGTGTGCCTTGCACCTACTACCATACCCCTGTTCAAAGGCACTTCAATCTTTTGTCTTGCCCATTCACCCTCTGAATGGCACACATACACAGTCCATGTCTCAATTATCTCAAGGCTTAAAAATTATTCTTTACCCAGTCTCCTCCCCTTCATTTACACGGATTTAAGTGGATTTAACAGGTGACATCAGTAAGGGATTATAGCTTTCACCTGGATTTGCTGCTCCCAAAAAACATCAATTGGGCTCAGAGAGAGAGAGCAAGAGGAAAGAGAGACAGAGTACAGCAGGACCACACAGACTTGCTTATTACACACAATAGGCCAGACCATGAGAGCATTCATTTACTCATATCAAATGGGTTGAATAGTTCCAAATTAAATCAAGACGACTTGAATATAGGAAATCAGAGTAAAGTTGAGACATGAGAACATGCATGTACTGCCATAGACTGCAGATAAAGATGGATTCAGAGGAGAGGAGAAACAAGCTGAGCAGCAGTCTGCTAGCCCATCAAATAATTAATGTTAGCATAACGGTCGACTATGTCAGAGAAAAACCCCATCTATTATTAATAAATCTACTGAATCTTCACTGAGAAAGCTCTAAAGCTCCTCCAAACTGTCTTTCTCTAGCTCTCCTCCAACCACACTCTCACTCTGTCTATCTCCCACTGTTTGTCTCTTGGGGTAAATCCCCAAACTTGAGGGTCTTCTTTGCTTCCTCCCTACCCCTGTGTCCTTTTCACACCCCTACACATACAAGTTAGTGAGACTCAAAAGGCATTGCATTGGCTGCTTACATTTACGTCATTTAGCAGACGCTCTTATCCAGAGCGACTTACAGTTAGTGCATACATGTTTTTTTTTTGTTGTTTTTTATACTGGCCCCCCGTGGGAAACGAACCCACAACCCTGGCGTTGCAAACGCAATGCTTTAACAACTGAGCTACCTCCCTGCCGGCCATTCCCTCCCCTACCCTAGACGACGCTGGGCCAATTGTGCGCCGCCCCAGAGATAGTGTAAAAGAGATGGAGGAAAAAAGAGTGGGGTAGATCTAAAGAAAAAAGAGGGAAACAGAGTGGTGGTAGAGAGTGAGACGGAGGGTGCGGGTAGGGAAAGAGATGGACAGCTTTTATAAATAATTTGTTCACCGGACGGTGCGACAAGGTGTGTGTGTGTGTGTGTAGTAGTGACAGGGGAGTAATGGTGCGTGGGCTCCTGCTGTCACAAAGCAGAACTACCGTTGATCTGTACGACGACAAACAGCCACTCACACGTTGGTAGATGGATCTGTACAAGAGGGTAAATGATGCAGCCAAACATTATGACTCACCGTTTGTGATGCTGATTTACACCACTACACACCTTTATCTACCCCCCTATAGAATACCAAGCAACGGCCCATTTACTCTTGAATAATTACTCTGTAGCAAAGAGAGCCACCTATAGAAATGGTGAGAGGGAGCAAACCGTGCCGATAGGATATGTAGTGCAATTCTCACGATTCTCGATGTATTGCGATTCGATACTGTGATTTTATTGCGATTCGATGTTCCAAACATATTGCTCACCATGTCTGCTGCAGAGGGACAAGAGAGAGCCATGAGAAAAGTTTTGATCAGTCATGGAAATAAGTGCTGAAAGAATGTTGGCTCACCATTTAAAAAGAAGATAGAGAACAAGCTAGAGAAGGAGAAATACTGGAGTTATGGCGCAGGTACAGACGACTAGCGCTAGCTAACATTAACTACCTAGCAAAATAAATGTGGGCCCCCCCATCACTAGTGAAAGTGCTGTGAGTGTGTGGGGAAACCAAATGTACTCCCCTCACATAACTAATCGAAATATCTGTATGCAGGAACCTAGTGCTGGAATACAGCGCTGCACTTTTGACTTCTACAACTTGCAGAACAACACTAATCAAACGTCTCCACTGTATGTGCGTGGACCTCCTGCTGGGCCGAGCTAGCCTGGAGCCTAAAGGCATCCACATGCTTCCCAGCAGAAACAGTTTGGTAGAGTTTGTGCATATATTATAGTGACATTGTGACGTTTTTGTTCGTTTTGGACTTCGGTGAGGGTTTTTTCGGCTGTTCGGGCACAACATTTCTTTTCTGGAGGCAAGCTGAAGTTCGGAGCCGAAGGTCAGTGATTGGTCAACAGTAAAGATTCTTCAATAAAGTCTTTGTCACGACTCGTTTTCATGCAATTTTTTTGATTAAAAAATATACTGCACCAAACATCTTATATAATAATGATAATATTATGCCATTTAGCAGACGCTTTTATCCAAAGCGACTTACAGTCATGCGTGCATATTTTTTTAGGTATGGGTGGTCCCGGGGATCAAACCCACTACCCTGGCATTACAAGTGCCATGCTCTACCAATTGAGCTACAGAGGACCACAATGTAAAATTACGCTTTCTTCAGATCTCTTCAGCAAAAACATTTAAATAAATTACAGATTTCTTTGGTTACACTACATGACCAAAAGTATGTGGATACCTGCTCGTCGAACATCAAATTCCAAAATCATGGGCATTAATATGGAGTTGGTCCCCCTTTTGCTGCTAGAACAGCATCAACGCTTCTGGGAAGGCATTCCACTAGATGTTGGAAAATTGCTGCATGGACTTGCTTCCATTCAGCCACAAGAGCATTAGTGAGGTCGGGCACTGATGTTGGGCGATTAGGCCAGGCTAGCAGACGGCGTTCCAATTCATCCCAAAGGTGTTCGATGGGGTTGAGGTCAGGGTTCTGTGCAGGCCAGTCAAGTTCTTCCACACCGATCTCGACAAACCATTTCTGTATGGACATCGCATTGTGCACGGGGGGGATTGTCATGCTGAAACAGGAAAGGGCCTTCCCCAAACTGTTGCCACAAAGTTGGAAGCACAGAATTGTCTAGAATGTCATTGTATGCTGTAGCGTTAAGATTTCCCTTCACTGGAACTAAGGGGCCTAGCCAGAACCACGAAAAACAGCCCCAGAACATTATTCCTCCTTCACCAAACTGTACAGTTGGCACTAGGCATTGGGACAGGTAGCGTTCTCCTGGCATCCGCCAAACCCAGATTCGTCCGTCAAACTGCCAGATAGTGAAGCGTGATTCATCACCCCCAGAGAACGCGTTTCCAATGCTCCAGAGTCTAATGGCGGCGAGCTTTACACCACTCCAGCTGACGCTTGGCATTCTCGGCCATGGATATCAGTTTCATGAAGCTCCCGACGAACAGTTATTGTGCTGACGTTGCTTCCAGAGGCAGTTTGGAACTCGGTAGTGAGTGTTGCAACCGAGGATAGACCATTTTTATGCACTACGCGCTTCAGCACTCGGTGGTCCCGATCTGTGTGCTTGTGGGGCCTACCACTTCGCGGCTGAGCCGTTGCTGCTCCTAAACGTTTTCACTTCACAATAACAGCACTTACAGTTGACCGTGGCAGCTCTAACAGGGTAGAAATATGCCGAACTGACCTGTTGGAAAGGTGGCATCCTATGACGGTGCCACGTTGAAAGTCACTGAGCTCTTCAGTAAGGCAATTCTACTGCCAATGTTGGTCTCTGGAGATTGCATGGCTGTGTGCTTGATTATATACACCTGTCAGCAACGGGTGTGGCCGAAATAGCCGAATCCACTAACATGAAGGGGTGTCCACATACTTTTGCATATATAGTGTATCTTAACCGAACTGAAGCATGCTGATGCCTTAAGAGACATATTTGTGCTACACAGATAAGGATATCCTGTTGACTAATCATTCCTGTACACCCCACACCACTTTGTGTCCACCCTACCATTCAGTATGCAATATGCGCAAGGTCACTAGATGATTGTGCTTGGTGACCTCCATTAGAGTCAGTCTGACCCTACACACACAATAACAGATTCTCAGAGCTCTCCTCCATCTTCCCTCTGACAACACTCACTGTCAGCACTTTTCTACAGCACTTTTTTTACACTCTCCCTCCTATCTCTTCCTCTCTCTCACCATCTCTACCTTCCTCACTCACTGTTCCTCTGTCTCACTCTTTTCGATCTCTCCCCTTCA
The DNA here is from genome assembly GCF_964263955.1 of Coregonus lavaretus. Classification (NCBI taxonomy): domain Eukaryota; kingdom Metazoa; phylum Chordata; class Actinopteri; order Salmoniformes; family Salmonidae; genus Coregonus; species Coregonus lavaretus. The sequence goes on from NC_139994.1 coordinate 43,016,503, forward strand.
ATCAATTCCCTCACAATATGTCCCTTTCTCTCTCCTCCATTCATTCCCTCATCTCTTTCCACCTCCCTCCTTCAGTTCTATCCCATCCTTTTCTCCATTTCTCCTCCATTCACTCCCTCCCCCAATCACTCCGAGGGTTATTAGTAGTATTGACAACACTCTTCCAGTGCCGTCACTGAGGCAGATTGGTCCATTCAGTATCTGGGACAGCAGGGAGGTGACTCATATAGTGTTAGTATATAACATGCGCACACTACTTTATCTTTCCCTCAGTAAATACGCACATTCACAACGCCCCCCTCTCTCAAGGTGGGAGACAGGAGCATGTGCTTAGCATCAGCACTTTATTAGTGTCCTCCCTCCTGCACAGCCAGCCATGGTTCTCGGTCTCTGGGTCTGACTCTGTCCTGCTCATTGTCATAGGCTTCCTGTAATATGTTTGTTTTGGTACAAAGGGGTCTGTCTACACTCGCCACACACACAGGAGACGACTGGGACAAACACTCTCAGGGGACTGTATACACACCCCACTAGCCTTGGTAGCAGTGTGTGCACGTGTGTACATACATTTCCGTGCACAACAGGAAAACACCCTTGATCTAATAAGATATTGACTGCACCTTAATTCGGCATGACAACACATTCCCCAAAGAATGCATGGGGACTGTTTCTTGGCTGAGCTTTATAGAGAAAACCTCAGGGGGGGGGGAGAGAGACAGAGAGACAGAACGTGAGAGATAGAGGGAAAGAAAAAAAGAGAGCGAGATGAAGAAAGAGAAAAACTTGGCAGGTTAGAGAAAAGAGCAGTAGAACTTCTAAATCGGCTACCATAACATCAATGCCCTTTCAATGAACAAATAGCCTAGAGGAAATGTCAGAATTTTAAGGTAGGTTATTTCATGACTGAATTGCATATCACAAATATTCAACCAAAACTTTTTAAATACCTGGTTGCATACCCATTCTTGCCTTAGCATTTACTGGTAGATATCTTAACTTGGAACATCTTTCCTCCTGCCTTCCTACCCCTACCGCTGTCGACCTTCGGTAAACTGCTCCACGCAACAAATCAGCTGTTTGGTGGGGGCCATTGACGGGGATGATCAACTGGCCCAGAGGGTTTCCAAAACGTCCCCAGGCCAGAGTGTCACTCAACCCAAAGCTTGATTTCTGAGTCGCGCTCATGACATGCGGCACTTTGGGGTGGCCACCTGTCTCAATCAATGAGAAGATTTGAAATAGAAAAGATGGCGGCGTACACATTGTTGGATTACTTCATGGAGTAAAACATTTAATTTTATTTAATACCAGAGCATTTAGTCAATTCAAACGAACCACCTGCAACAGAATATGTGATCGGAGTTGAGTGGTCGGAAACCCCTTCCATCGCTCACTGAGCGGTCTTTGCGAAACGCTCTGCCCGCTCCAAAAAAAATTAACAAAATAATAATAATAATTAAAATAAAATAAATCAGCAGGCTATTGTAAGAAGCTTTAACATTTCAACAACATGTCGTAGGCTATTTAAGAAGGACCTACCTGATGATATGTGGCCGCTGTGTTAAAAAACTAACTTGCTTTTTCTATTGATGATCAGATACTTCAGTTGTAACTGTGGCTCTGTTGTGCTCACATTTTACAGTTGATAGACCCATTTTGCACTGTTACAAATTTATATTGCCCAATGATTGATTGATTGATTGAGATACAGTGAGGGAAAAAAGTATTTGATCCCCTGCTGATTTTGTACGTTCGCCCACTGACAAAGACAGGATCAGTCTATACTTTTAATGGTAGGTTTATTTGAACAATGAGAGACAGAATAACAACAAAATACTGTCAAAAATGTTATAAATTTATTTGCATTTTAATTAGGGAAATAAGTATTTGACCCCTCTGCAAAACATGACTTAGTACTTGGTGGCAAAACCCTTGTTGGCAATCACAGAGGTCAGACGTTTCTTGTAGTTGGCCACCAGGTTTGCACACATCTCAGGAGGGATTTTGTCCCACTCCTCTTTGTAGATCTTCTCCAAGTCATTAAGGTTTTGAGGCTGACGTTTGGCAACTCGAACCTTCAGCTCCCTCCACAGATTTTCTATGGGATTAAGGTCTGGAGACTGGCTAGGCCACTCCAGGACCTTAATGTGCTTCTTCTTGAGCCACTCCTTTGTTGCCTTGGCCGTGTGTTTTGGGTAATTGTCATGCTGGAATACCCATCCACGACCCATTTCCAATGCCCTGGCTGAGGGAAGGAGGTTCTCACCCAAGATTTTATGGTACATGGCCCCGTCCAACGTCCCTTTGATGCGGTGAAGTTGTCCTGTCCCCTTAGCAGAAAAACACCCAAAAGCATAATGTTTCCACCTCCATGTTTGACGGTGGGAATGGTGTTCTTGGGGTCATAGGCAGCATTCCTCCTCCTCCAAACACGGCGAGTTGAGTTGATGCCAAAGAGCTCCATTTTGGTCTCATCTGACCACAACACTTTCACCCAGTTCTCCTCTGAATCATTCAGATGTTCATGGGCAAACTTCAGACGGCCCTGTATATGTGCTTTCTTGAGCAGGGGGACCTTGCGGGCGCTGCAGGATTTCAGTCCTTCACGGCGTAGTGTGTTACCAATTGTTTTCTTGGTGACTATGGTCCCAGCTGCCTTGAGATCATTGATAAGATCCTCCTGTGTAGTTCTGGGCTGATTACTCACCGTTCTCATGATCATTGCAACTCCATGAGGTGAGATCATGCAATGAGCCCCAGGCCGAGGGAGATTGACAGTTATTTTGTGTTTCTTCCATTTGCGAATAAATCGCACCAACTGTTGTCACCTTCTCACCGAGCTGCTTGGCGATGGTCTTGTAGCCCATTCCAGCCTTGTGTAGGTCTACAATCTTGTCCCTGACATCCTTGGAGAGCTCTTTGGTCTTGGCCATGGTGGAGAGTTTGGAATCTGATTGATTGAAGATTTCTGGCTCCCAAGTGTCTTTTATACAGGTAACAAACTGAGATTAGGAGCACTCCCTTTAAGAGTGTGCTCCTAATCTCAGCTCGTTACCTGTATAAAAAGACACCTGGGAGCCAGAAATCTTTCTGATTGAGAGGGGGTCAAATACTTATTTCCCTCATTAAAATGCAAATAAATGTATAACATTTTTGGCATGCGTTTTTCTGGATTTTTTTATTGTTATTCTGTCTCTCACTGTTCAAATAAACCTACCATTAAAATTATAGACTGATCATTTCTTTGTCAGTGGGAAAACGTACAAAATCAGCAGGGGATCAAATACTTTTTTCCCTCACTGTATATATATATATATATATTTTTTTTTTTTTTTTTTTTTTACAACAGCCTAGGCCTACAGTGGCTTGCGAAAGTATTCACCCCCTTGGCATTTTTCCTATTTTGTTGCCTTACAACCTGGAATTAAAATGGATTTTTGAGGGGTGTGTATCATTTGATTTACACAACATGCCTACCACTTTGAAGATGCAAAATATTTTTTATTGCGAAACAAACAAGAAAATAAAACAGAAAACTTGAGCGTGCATAACTATTCAACCCCCCAAAGTCAATACTTTGTAGAGCCACCTTTTGCAGCAATTACAGCTGCAAGTCTCTTGGGGTATGTCTCTTTAAGCTTGGCATATCAAGCCACGCCCATTCTTCAAGGCAAAACTGCTCCAGCTCCTTCAAGTTGGATGGGTTCCGCTGGTGTACAGCAATCTTTATACCACAGATTCTCAATTGGATTGAGGTCTGGGCTTTGACTAGGCCATTCCAAGACATTTAAATGTTTCCCCTTAAACCACTCAAGTGTTGCTTTAGCAGTATGCTTAGGGTCATTGTCCTGCTGGAAGGTGAACCTCCGTCCCAGTCTCAAATCTCTGGAAGACTGAAACAGGTTTCCCTCAAGAATTTCCCTGTATTTAGCGCCATCTATCATTCTTTCAATTCTGACCAGTTTCCTAGTCCCTGCTAATGAAAAACATCCCCACAGCATGATGCTGCCACCACCATGCTTCACTGTGGGGATGGTGTTCTCGGGGTGATGAGAGGTGTTGGGTTTGCGCCAGACATATCATTTTCCTTGATGGCCAAAAAGCTCAATTTTAGTCTCATCTGACCAGAGTACCTTCTTCCATATGTTTGGGGGGTCTCCCACATGGCTTTTGGTGAACACCAAACATGTTTGCTTATTTTTTTCTTTAAGCAATAGCTTTTTTCTGGCCACTCTTCCATAAAGCCCAGCTCTGTGGAGTGTACGGCTTAAAGTGGTCCTATGGACAGATACTCCAATCTCCGCTGTGGAGCTTTGCAGCTCCTTCAGGGTTATCTTTGGTCTCTTTGTTGCCTCTCTGATTAATGCCCTCCCTGCCTGGTTCGTGAGTTTTGGTGGGCGGCCCTCACTTGGCAGATTTGTTGTGGTGCCATATTCTTTCAATTTTTTTATAATGGATTTACAATGGGATGTTCAAAGTTTCCGATATTTTTTTTATAACCCAACCCTGATCTGTACTTCTCCACAACTTTGTCCCTGACCTGTTTGGAGAGCTCCTTGGTCTTCATGGTGCCACTTGCTTGGTGGTGCCCCTTGCTTAGTGGTGTTGCAGACTCTGGAGCCTTTCAGAACAGGTGTATATATACTGAGATCATGTGACAATTAGATTGCACACAGGTGGACTTTATATAACTAATTATGTGACTTCTGAAGGTAATTGGTTGCACCGGATCTTATTTAGGGGCTTCATAGCAAAAGGGGTGAATACATATGCATGCACCACTTTTCTGTTATTTATTTCTTTTGAATTTTTTGAAACAACTAGTTTTTTTCATTTTCACTTCACCAATTTGGACTATTTTGTGTATGTCCATTACATGGAATCCAAATAAAAATCAATTTAAATTACAGGTTGTAATGCAACAAAATAGGAAAAACGCCAAGGGGGATGAATACTTTTGCAAGGCACTGTATATGCTCTATACTGGCCCAATGCTCTAACCACTAGGCTACCTGCCACCTTGTGTGTATGTGTGTGCTCCACTCACCTCATTGCCGTACATCATGAGGTGGTGTGTAGTGATGAGGGCTTTGAAAACCACCACCCAGCTACTATTAGCTGTTCTCTCAAACAGTGTGTCTGCCAGCTGGGGGACAGAGACATTCATCTCATTGGTGCAGTAGATCAGGTCTGAAACACACACAGAGGCGGTTAGACACAGTATAGGGACACACAGTCAGACAAACACACACACACGTCATGTTCATCTCATTCAGGTCAGGTCTGGAGGAGGGAGAGACAGAGTGGAAAGGCACACATAAACCCAGACACAGAGTAAGATACTGTACACAGACACACACACACACAAAGAGAGAGGTGGTGAGATCAGGGACAGTATGCAGATTAGAAATCAAGGACAAAAACGCTCTCACACTAACCTGCTCAGACACACACACAGTAGTGTGACCGTGAAACTGTATGATAGTTAAGAATTAAGGACAAAGGCGGTAATAGGGGATTTCACAGGACAAGGAACACACACACAAGCGTGTTGTCGGACACACACAGCACAGTCCAGAGACAAACACATACAGTACAATGGACAGTGGCTAAACATAAGCCTATAGGCCTAAAGGGCAGAAGTAGTATCATAGTATTGCTCCACAGTGTGTGTGCTATAAGGACAACGATGTCCAATGATGAGAAAATGTTGTTTGATGTAGAGCTAGCCTGATCAATGAAACAGAACTCTACATAAACAACAATAGTATCATATCCATGGAAAGAAACCTACCATTAAAATGATAGACTGATCATGTCTTTGTCAGTGGGCAAACGTACAAAATCAGCAGGGGATCAAATACTTTTTTCCCTCACTGTATGGGCCTAAATATTCTGCTGTGTAACATGGATTTTTTAATTTAGGAGCACTGTTACGAACCCCGTGGCTTTAAATGTCTAGGGTGGATGGAAAAGAGACCCGTAACATAAATCATGCAAATTAGAATCGTGACATGGAACAGTGAGAACAAAAACTACACGAGAACCATAAACTACCGTCAAACATAAAATGTTTATTTTGAACACACTGTAAAAGGTTTGGGAAAAAGGGCTGAGCAGGACCCAAGAAATGAAACAATAGTGTAAAAAACTCCTAAACTGATCTTGCCTGCCTCAAGAACCGCTAAGCATACAAAAATTACAGTGGGTGGTCCGCTCAGGTCTAACTAGTGTTTTTAGACAGTTTTCTTCCTACGGGTAATGTATGCCCAAGGGCAACTTGCTTAAATCCCCCTTTTCCCAGAAACACACAACAAAGTTACCAAACAGAGTAACCAGCAAATGAGTGAGTACACAAAACACAGGACACCACAGTATCCATACTCACATACAGAAAATAGTCTCTCTCTACAAACACAACTGACTGGCTTTTAAACAATGGGATGTGTGATTGAAAAACCAGAAACAGGTGGTGCAATGCAGAGGAATGTCCACTGATTGGTCCACCTCAGCAATCAGCAGACACCCCAACGACCACCAATCAGGAACATACAGGACACCTGTGATTAGGGCAGAAGGAGAGGAAAAACACAAAAAGACACAGGATACCTGTATCCGTAACAAGCACCAGTGCACGCATAGCAAAATTCTAGCTTTATTACCTCATCTTTTTTGTGCTCCTACATTTCTGTGTGCGCGCCTACATTTTTCAACAACTTTTATTGCCACCAACTCATTCTGTGCGTGTCAATAATGTGGATTTTATAATAAGGCTATTTCCATTCTATTTCGATGGTAAACCATCCTTCCTTCCTCCCTCGGTTCTCCCTCTCTTTCATCTGTTTTGTTCCATGCTGTGGGACACTATGGGGTACACACTACTCACACACCTGGTTACGCCTTGTTAAACTATAGTAAGTCTGCCCCATTGGGCTTGGACACACAATCTTCTTAATGTAGATGTGGGGTTTGTATATAAGATGGGCGTCTATCTCTGAACATGACAAACATAGGTAAAGTAAATCACTCACTAACCAGGTTTCAATCCAACAATTTCCTGTGGATGAATTACCTGACGCATGACACGACCGTGCTGATGGAAACAGACAATTTGTTCATTCGACATGGTGGGATCCTTTTGTGTCTGTAAAATTAACTATGCGAGAAATGGCGATGGAAACGCCTTTATTCCCAAATATTGATATACAGTGCATTCGGAAAGTATTCAGACCCCTTCACATTTTGTTACATTCCAGCCTTATTCTAAAATTGATTAAAATTGTTTTTTTCCCCCTCATCAATCTACACACAGTACCCCATAATGACAAAGCAAAAACCGATTGTTCGATTTTTTTGCAATTGTATATAAAAACAATACATTTACATAATTATTCAGACCCTTTCCTCAGTACTGTGTCTTCTTGGATATGACGCTACAAGCTCGGCACACATGTATTTGGGGAGTTTCTCCCATTCTTCCCATTTCCAGGTCTTTCTAGAGATGTTTGATCTGGTTCCAGTCCGGCCTCTGGCTGGGCCACTCAAGGACATTCAGAGGCATGTCCCAAAGCCACTCCTGTGTTGTCTTGGCTGTGTGTTTAGGGTCATTGTCCTGTTGGAAGGTGAACCTTCGCCCCAGTCTGAGGTCCTTAGCACTCTGGAGCAGGTTTTCATCAAGGATCTCTCTGTACTTTGCTCCGTTCATCTTTCCCTCGATCCTGACTAGTCTCCCAGTCCCTGCCGCTGAAAAACATCCCCACAGCATGATGCTGCCACCACCATGTTTCACCGTAGGGATGGTGCCAGGTTTCCTCCAGATGTGACGCTTGGCATTCAGGCCAAAGAGTTCACTCTTGATTTCATCAGACCAGAGAATCTTGTTTCTCATGGTCTGAGAGTCTTTAGGCACCTTTTGGCAAACTCCAAGCGGGATATCATGTGCCTTTTACTGAGGAGTGGCTTCCGTCTGGCCACTCTAAAATAAAGGCATTTTATGTGTGCTGCAGAGATGGTTGTCCTTCTGGAAGGTTCTCCCATCTCCTCAGAGGAACTCTGGAGCTCTGTTAAAGTGACCATCGGGTTCTTGGTCACCTCCCTGACCAAGGCCCTTCTCCACCGATTGCTCAGTTTGGCCAGTTTATTTTAAATACATTTTTATTGCAGAACACACAAAAAAAACGGTCTGGCAGGTACAGCACACATCATATGTACATCAGATTAGTTACAGTAACATCTTTGAATTAGACAACTTTAAGAACGAAACTCATTTTTCCCGGTATTCTTGGCCTCTCTACCTGCGTTCTTCAAATAACCGACTACATGTTGTGAGATCCTCCCACTATGACTCGGGAAACCATGCAGTTTATTAGCTACAGATTAAATAAGTTATGATGAACTTCACAGGGTGGTGAAAGTGCGCCTGATGAGCTTGATGCTCTTTTGTGATAAATATTGAGGTCTTATTCTGGTGACATGATGATTGATGGTTGGCTGCTGTTTGACAAATAAAAATAATATCGCTCTTATAATAATCTCCTAATGTAGGTAGCCTACCCCCACTGTATCGGCAAGCTGTTGGCACAACAGTTTTTGTGACAACCCCATCAGTAGAGCTGAAAATGCAATGGAAACCCATTTAACTTGTATTTTTCATCCGATACATGGGAATTTAACCGCAAACATTTTTATGTGCACTACGTCATCACGCACAGACTTTTATCCGTAATAAGTCAGTTTGATGGAAACATCTCTGGTGTAAAAATGCGCATGTTATTTTATGCAGATTTTTGAATATTTGCATGAAAATCTGTCGCAAATAGGATAGAAACCTAGCTACTGAGACACACACACACACACACACTATAGAATAAAAAATAAATCATTTCATATACAGCGTTTCCCCTAAGCAGTGCTATGGTCAGATGACATGAAACTAGAGCTCTTTGACTACGCACATCAATGGTGGGTTTGGCCTTCAAAAGAACAACACAGAAAATACCTGGTCCCCAATGTAAAATATGGTGGTGGATCTTTGATTTAGGGGCTATTTTGCTTCCACTGGTCCTGGGGCCCTTGTTAAGGTCAACAGCATTGTGAACTTTACCAAGTACCAGGACATTTTAGCCAAAAACCTGGTTGCCTCTGCCAGAACGATGAAACTTGGCCGCAAGTGGATCTTCCAGCAAGACAATAACCCCAAGCACACATCCAATGTTGACCCTCATCTTTTAATTGTTATTTTTTACTTGTTAACCAAAATTACATTTTACATTTAAGTCATTTAGCAGACGCTCTTATCCAGAGCGACTTAGTTTTAGTGAGTGCATACATTTATTCATACTCAAAATTTATTTTTCTTAGCAATTGTATTGCTCGTCTTTATCAAGGGATCCAACTGTATGTGAAAACAGCACATTTCAAATGGAACCCTATTCAAGTGAAAGTGAGAGAGAATAGAGTACAGCATATAGAGTGTCTGCATGGTGAGCAGAGCGGGCCAGACTGGCTAGTTCCATCTGGGGCGTGGTGGATCTCATCTTATACAGCCTGCAATCTGCAGAAACCCTGCCCATGCATGGCTGAACAATTCCTATTTTTCCCTCTCATCTTCTCTTTTCTTCCCCCCCTCTCTTCTCTTCCCCCCCCCCCTCTCTTCTCTTCCCCCCCCCCCCCCCCCCTCTCTTCTCTTCCCCCCCCCTCTCTTCTCTCCCCCCCCCCTCTGGCCAGCCACCAGCCAGTATTCAAGAGCTACTGTGAAAATCCACATGCCAACTAGACTCAGTAGCGTGTATGCGCATTCTGTGGCTCTCTACATATGGCGGCAATGTGTAACAATCACACTGAATATCATACATCATGTCACAAATCTACACAGATATTTTAGAACACCATAGACATTCTAAAACACCAAATACATTCTAGACCGTAGAACACCAAAGACAACAGGTGTTTCCAAACTTTTTGGGGATGGGGACCCCTTTTGTACCCCCTCAAAATCAGAACATAACTCAGACTTTAAAGTGTGACACAAATAGCATACAAGGAGTTTTACTATGACTGCTGCAGTGCATGGGCAGACCAACAACGTCTCGGGCCCGGTGAAAGAACGTTTTAAAGGCCCCACTTTTCGCATCGGTGAGAAAATGTTGCAGTTTTAAAGCTAATTTCCTGCAACTACACATTTTCCCATGGGGCATAGAGACAATTTTGCAGTTAAAGATTAAATTACAGTGCAATTATGTTCAAAACCACATTTTTAGGGAATACAAAAAGTACTGAGTTGAAAACTCTCATTGGCTTACTGTGGATCCCTGTGAGCCTCCCAGGTGCTATTGTGCATCTAAGGGTATATTAGATGAATAATATTATATTGTATTGAATTGTATTGCACGCTCTAAACTTTTCACAGACCCCTTGGCCAAATTGTTTCTAGCAATAAATAAATAAAATATTTATAAATACTACATATAAAAACTGATCTGGCAGCGGACCCCCTGCAGCACACCCGCGGACCCCAGTTTGAGAATCATTGTTCTAGAACGCCTAAGACATTTTAGAACACTAGAGAGATTCCACAACAGCGAAAATGCGGAGAGATTGACAGTGCGAGACAAAGAGGGGAGTGTGCGTGTGTCTGTACACAGCTGTATTGTTCCTTCCAGCATGGTTCAACAGGGCTGGCATGACCTTTGCCCTCTGGATAGCACTGGTCAGTACACGTAACGGGCAGCTCCTGGTACAGGCCTGAACTTCAGGCTCTTACCTCATCATCACACACACACAGGGTAAAGGACAATAGGCTGGGAGCGGGAGAGGCAAAGGACTGTGGTGGGGTGAGAGACAGCGCAAACTAGAGAGGAAGGATAGCTAGGCCTATCAACGGACATGAAGTCAGTCAAGTGATCCTCTTTCAAAGGAAGCATTTGAAGCCTATTTTTAAAGCCTCTAGCTAAGTGTACATAACAAAAATCCTGCTCAAATCAACAATGAAGTACAGTCAGGGGCCGAGGACAGGAAGCTGTTGTAGACTATTGAGATGCATCTCTAGTGTGTGAGTTGAGGGGAGAGGTTAGGTGAAGTGAGTTGTAGCACACGGTAGCTAGCCTGCCTGACCTAGTAGGGGAGGAAGCTGTTTCAGACTATTGAGATGCAGCCCTAGTGTAAGAGTTGAGGAGAGGAAGAGGTAGTGAATTGTAGCACACGGTAGCTAGCAGTGCCTAAAACTAACGTTTTTGTTTACCAACCACTGTGTCAGGTAGATTGAAAAAATTTACTAGCCAATCAGATTGTTTTACCAGCCCAAATATGTATTTTCTTCACCATAATTACACACAAAAAGAAAACGAACTACTTAATAATGTTTCTAAAGCAAGAAATGTATTACTAATAAGAAATATGTGGTATATTGCTCGATTTAATGACTCCAGTCATCCCCTGTGCCTGTGAGAATCTCACTAGTAGAGGCCGACAATGTCTCTTTTTGCTAGCAGTGGAAGCAAACAAACATTGAAAAGCAACCTAGCATGTGAACAAAACAATGTAAATAGCCAAAAAACACAAGGACGAAGTCTCGCTTTAGTAGACTTTTAAGTAAATTAGACTAACTTTTATGCTTGTGCGCATTGCTTCTAAAAAATTATCTTTCAGCACCTCACTCACAATGCTCACAGCCCCCCAGACAGGCAGTGTTGTTGCGCAAGGTGAGATAGCTATAACGTTACGATTCAGATTTTTATGAAATGCTCGCACTGTAGAGCCCTGAGTGTGACCACTCTCCAATGTGGCTGATGAATTAGACATTCTTACCCGCCAATGCCAAAATCTACCCACATTTGGCAGGTAGCGGGTGTTAATTTTCGGACCTGGTAGCTACCCTGACCTGTGGTCAAACCAGTGTTTCCGCTGCAGTCATTTTGCTGTGGCGCTGCGCCAATTCAAAATCATTGCCACCACGCCAAAAAAATTAAGGGACATGAAAACATTGTGCACTTTGAAGATACTAGAACAGTCCAGAATTACCTTTCCTCTGCAAAGAAAACGAGTAATGAATAGAACAATCGGACCACCCCAAAGTAGAATAGTTTATCTATTTACCTAGTCGGCTTGTTGTTGTGTGTTCTATGCAAGATAAATATTCTGCTCGAGGTGCATTCAAGTTTACAAGTGCCATAGAGATGGAAACATTCTGACAACCAGTCAATGTACAACAATTCTTGCAATCGTTTACAGTGAGGGAAAAAAGTATTTGATCCCCTGCTGATTTTGTACGTTTGCCCACTGACAAAGAAATTATCAGTCTATAATTTTAATGGTAGGTTTATTTGAACAGTGAGACAGAATAACAACAACAAAATCCAGAAAAACGCATGTCAAAAATGTTATACATTTATTTGCATTTTAATGAGGGAAATAAGTATTTGACCCCCTCTCAATCAGAAAGATTTCTGGCTCCCAGGTGTCTTTTATACAGGTAACAAGCTGAGATTAGGAGCACACTCTTAAAGGGAGTGCTCCTAATCTCAGCTTGTTACCTGTATAAAAGACACCTGTCCACAGAAGCAATCAATCAGATTCCAAACTCTCCACCATGGCCAAGACCAAAGAGCTCTCCAAGGATGTCAGGGACAAGATTGTAGACCTACACAAGGCTGGAATGGGCTACAAGACCATCGCCAAGCAACTTGGTGAGAAGGTGACAACAGTTGGTGCGATTATTCGCAAATGGAAGAAACACAAAATAAATGTCAATCTCCCTCGGTCTGGGGCTCCATGCAAGCTCTCATCTCGTGGAGTTGCAATGATCATGAGAACGGTGAGGAATCAGCCCAGAACTACACGGGAGGATCTTGTCAATGATCTCAAGGCAGCTGGGACCATAGTCACCAAGAAAACAATTGGTAACACACTACGCCGTGAAGGACTGAAATCCTGCAGCGCCCGCAAGGTCCCCCTGCTCAAGAAAGCACATATACATGCTCGTCTGAAGTTTGCCAATGAACATCTGAATGATTCAGAGGAGAACTGGGTGAAAGTGTTGTGGTCAGATGAGACCAAAATTGAGCTCTTTGGCATCAACTCAACTCGCCGTGTTTGGAGGAGGAGGAATGCTGCCTATGACCCCAAGAACACCATCCCCACCGTCAAACATGGAGGTGAAAACATTATGCTTTGGGGGTGTTTTTCTGCTAAGGGCACAGGACAACCTCACCGCATCAAAGGGACGATGGACGGGGTCATGTACCGTCAAATCTTTGGTGAGAACCTCCTTCCCTCAGCCAGGGCATTGAAAATGGGTCGTGGATGGGTATTCCAGCATGACAATGACCCAAAACACACGGCCAAGGCAACAAAGGAGTGGCTCAAGAAGAAGCACATTAAGGTCCTGGAGTGGCCTAGCCAGTCTCCAGACCTTAATCCCATAGAAAATCTGTGGAGGGAGCTGAAGGTTTGAGATGCCAAACGTCAGCCTCGAAACCTTAATGACTTGGAGAAGATATGCAAAGAGGAGTGAGACAAAATCCCTCCCTCCGGTAAAATGCCACCCTAACTCAAAATAATTTGTGATGAGACAGATGACATTTTTAATTGAGCAAGAGTAGTGGCAAGCAGGGAAAGTGTTGAGGGAGACATAAAGTGGTTTCTGTGAGAAGTGTTGTCCCGGGTGGTGGGTTACACCAAGTCACCCTAACAGGTAGGCCTACATTATATTCACTGCTTATGCAAGTTTTTTGGGACATACAATTCATCAATCTGTCCCTAACTAGTTAAAAGATCAGATTTGAGATCTAGCTAATGCAGATAAGCAACCCCATGCTTAAGCATATTTATTTATAGCCACTATGCTGCATCAGTTGGGCTACAGGTGATAATGCTTATTGCTAATAGCATACATGATAACATGGACCACCCCCCCCCCCCCCGCCTTCTGTACTGCCTTCCTAATGCAAAGTGCTCCTCTTTAATAACAGCGGGGCAGGTGGGAGAAAGAGGAGGAGGGTACCAGGTGGAAGGCAGACTACATCTGGTCAGCTATCTATGCTATCTAGTGGGAAGACTATTAAAGAGGAGCACTTTGCATATCTTATAATCTCCTGCTGCCTCCCTGCCTCAAACACACACCAAAAAGAGGATTCCCCTGCTTGAATACACATATCCCTCAGAGAGAGAGATGGAGGAGGGAAAGACAGCAGATGGTTTAGAAATAGCTTGAGTTTATAAAGTTAATCCTCTCACTTTTATCTCCTCCGTGACTGTCTTTCCCCGTTTTAGATTCCCCAGTTCTGTTCTTATGACGACCCAGGCATGATTGTGATTGAGTTAAGAACTACGTCTGCGTGGAGAAGATTCTAGATTCCTCCACAACAATGGAATGTGTCTGTCTGTGTAGAAGGATGAAACATGGAAGAACATTCCATAATTCCTTTTATTCCAAAACAATAATTATGCTACCACAGGCGCTGGTGAAATGATCAATTGCTCATTGAAGTAAATCATCTATTTTCAGCTCTGATACATCAAGGGGGGTGGGGGTTGTGTGTGTGCGAGAGACAGCGAGAGAGAGAAAGAAAAGGAAACCAGAGCATGGAGCTGCTGAAAAAGAAGCCAAATCCATTCTGAACTGGAGCCACTGCTGTTCTGTACTGCCTTCCTAACAATCCAACTGAATCATGTATTCAAATCGAATTATGCCTATGATGTGACTAAATCTACATTACTTCTATTGAATCTCTTCAGCAGGTTACAATTGCTGCAGACTTTAGGCCAAACCAAGAGATACCACTTCAGTCCAGGGGAGTAGGAGTGCTGATCTAAGATCAGTTTTCCCTTTTAGATCATAATGAATACGGTTATATTGACAGGGAGGACCTGATCCTAGATCAGGACTCCTACTCAGAAACTTTATGAATACTGACTCCCTCTCTGTAGAAGTCTGGTAAGGAGTCCTTATAAGACACTGATCTAAGGTCAGTTTGGCGTATTCACCCCTCTCATTCCCTCTATCGCCACCTCTCTCACCATTTCAGTCCTTTGCTCTCCCGTGCTCTCATCCCCTCTCCATTTCCGCCCCTAAACCACCACCTCCTCCCTAGGGCTGGGCGATATGGCATAAAAATCATATCTAGATTTTTTTCAAACTTATGGGCGTTTCACGATATATATATCTCACATTTTGTTTTCTCTAAATAAGCATTGTTGTACAATTAAAGGTCAAATACACTGCATTTCAAACAGTCAGCAATACTTTAATGAATTCAGGGCTTGTGAAGTTACACCTAGGCTAAATGTAAGCCTTCCACAACCATAAGACCCACTAAGAATGTAATTATTTTATCAAAATCTGTTTTTTTTATGCAATAATCACTGATCTGGCTTTCAAGTCTGTCTATGGAAATGCCCTTTGTTACAAATGTAACCAGAACCATGCATAATGTACATTCAGAAATAATGACTAACTTCTTGTAGCAGGCATTAGGCTATAGAAAATTAACACAGGTCTCACCAACAATCTCAAGCCCACGTGTAGGTGATTAGCCAGCTAAGCTTTATATTTTTAAGTTTAGCCAACTTGAATCTATTTTTTAGCTAACAAGGTTGAACAGTTGAATTGTTATGAACACACCCTTCTGTCTGTCTTCAACTGCTTGAAAAGCAAGTTAGCCTGCCCACTTTGTTCAGATGTTGAAATCAAGTGGCCTACCTTATTTCTCAGAATGAGAACGAGTTGCCAATTCCTTATACAAATTGTGTTTTATGATTATTGCACATCTATAAAACACAGATTAGACAGCTAGTATAACGGTCTTTGGATAAAATGCTGCTAGCGGTACCCCAATGCCGCGCGCAAAGAACTGAGCATTCATTTTGATACTCTCGTTTTAGTAGTGTCTGCTCTGCGGGAAATTTGAGTTAGTTCAGACATAAAAAGGGTATCGTTAGAAAAGTGAACTTCTCTATTACAGTAAAACAATGTCTCAATGTGTTCGTGTCCATATGACCAATTCTGTAGGACCAAACTTCAAATGCAAATAGAGAGTTGAAACCGCTTGTCAGAGAGGAATATGTGATCTCTCAACTTTGTTGGCATGAGAGGCATGGGGAAGACAAATATTTTTTTAAACAAACCCAATTGATCTACTTGGGACAAGCTAGCTAGCTACCGCCAAGAAGAGGACGAGTACCATTTGTGCCTTACTGAATATGCATGACGTTGTTCATTAGGAAAACACCCACTACGTAGTGCACTCGTCCAAACCAAAGTAATCTCTATAAACAATTATGTAAGTCAAGTCTACCAAACTTAGTGCACTCTGTTACAGATTCTAGTTTTGGAAACAGAAAACTGTATGGAGATCAAATGTTTAATTGATGAGAAAATTATCCCACTGCTGGCCACTGGGCTTCCTCTCACCACCATATTTGGTAGTGAGAGGAAACGCCAACCGGATGCTTCCGGTGAAATATCTGTCTCATTATTGTGGGGGAGAGCTTGGTGTGTGTGTAAACCATAAAGGAAGAGGCGAAGCGAGAGGTTTCACTCTCGCTAAAATCTGTCCAAAAAAAAAAAGCCAATGCGTTTCTATGGGCTTATTTTGGATCTAAGCTTGTCGCCAGCCTTCCCGCCTTTGGGACAACGACTCACATTGTTAGGGCGAAGACATACATCTCGTCATTATATAAAGATATCTGGTGTAAATCAAAAGGTGCACACAGCACAGAGGAGCGAAAGAGACGAGACCATAACAAAACCTTGATTGTTGCGATAGGCATTTGGAATAAAAAAAACTTTAATTTGATATATCGTCCAGTCCTACTACTCCCACTCTCTACGACTGTTGAGGACAGCCACAGACAGAGAGAGCGAGAGCTCGTGCGAGGCAAGTGAGACGAGCGCGCGAGCGAGAGAGCCAGGGGAGGGGAGGAAGGTAGTCTGAAGGTACACAACAAGCCGACAGACAGACACAGCCAAAGGACCCAGCTAGACAGGCTAAAAATACCCTAATGTGAGCACGTGTAGAGGACAGGCGCACTGAAATGTTCCACACACACACAGCTCCTAGACAGTTAGCCAGCAGTCCACTACAAAGAAACTAACACACACGCCCCCGCACCTTATACACACACTCTACTACAGAGCACTATCCTATTTCCGGCCTATGTTTGAAAAGGGGTTTTCCACTGTCTAGGGCCCAGCACTTGGCTGCTTGCTAAAACCTAGCTGGCTCCACAGTGAACCTTGTGCTGGCTCACACACAGGTTAAGGTGAGGACAGGGATTCTGCAGACAGTTTCTCTTTGCAATGGGGGCTCAGCCTATAGGGAGGAGGTCAGAGACCTGGCCGTGTGGTGCCAGGATAACAACCTCTCCCTCAACATGATCAAGACAAAGGAGATGATTGTGGATTACAGGAAAAAGAGGACCGAGCACACCCCTAGTCTCATCGACAGGGCTGTAGTGGAGCAGGTTGAGAGCTTCAAGTTCATTGGTGTCCACATAACCAACAAACTATCTTGGTCCAAACATACCAAGACAGTCATGAAGAGGGCACGACAAAGCCTATTCCCCCTCAGGAGACTGAAAATATTTGGCATGGGTCCTCAGTTCCTCAAAACGTTCTACAGCTGCACCAACAAGAGTATCCTGACTGGGTGCATCACTGCCTGGTATCGCAACTGCTCGGCCTCCGACCGCAAGGCACTACAGAGGGTAGTGCGTACGGCCCAGTACATTACTGGGGCCAAGCTTCCTGCCATCCAGGACCTCTATACCAAGCGGTGTCAGAGGAAGGCCCTAAAAATTGACAAAGACTCCAGCCACCCTAGTTCATAGACTGCTCTCTCTGCTACCGCACAGCAAGCGGTACCAGAGCGCCAAGTCTAGGTCCAAAAGGATTCTTAACAGCTTCTACCCCCAAGCCATAAGACTCCTGAACAGCTAATCAAATGGCTACCCGGACACCACCCCCTCTTTTACGCTGCTACTACTCTCTGTTTATTATCTGTACATATTACCTCAATTACCTTGACTAAACGGTACATTGACTCTGTACCGGTACCCCCTGAATATAGCCTCGCTACTGTTATTTTTACTGTTATTTTACTTATCTATTGTTTACTTAACACTTATTTTTCTTAACTGCATTGTTGGTTAAGGGCTTGTAAGCATGTCACTGTAAGGTCTACACCTGTTGTATTCAGCGCATGTGACAAATACAATTTGATTTGATTTAGTTGATGATCCCTGCTCTAAATATAAGTTATCATCAAGTCACAACAAGGCCGACTTCGAATGCAGACATCAGCGAATGCAATGCCGCGCCTGGGCCTGGATTCATCACCTTTGAATGGACAGCGCCT
Organism: Coregonus lavaretus; assembly: GCF_964263955.1. Classification (NCBI taxonomy): domain Eukaryota; kingdom Metazoa; phylum Chordata; class Actinopteri; order Salmoniformes; family Salmonidae; genus Coregonus; species Coregonus lavaretus. The sequence continues at coordinate 43,034,856 of NC_139994.1, forward strand.
CAAATGCAGCGCCAAAGCTCATCCGAAACAGGTATAGTCAGCGGAGCTCTGTGGTGCTGAATGGAAAGCGCATCCATCTTGTATTTTCTATAGGTCACCCCATTTTACTGTTAGATTTTTTTTTTTTACGTTTCTTGACCAGTTAATGAGGGTCGGTTAGTCGGCAGCAAAATCCTTAGTTGGTAACATGATCTGGACAACGATTTTGAGGTCAAAAATGGCCAGAACATTCCATGTTCCCGCAGAAACAGACTCAACCACACGAATGCCTGGCCGTCCTGTCTTCAGCCAGCTGTGCGTTCCACACACACCAAAAAAAGGTTTTTGGGTAATGACTGATTTAATTTTCGTGACTGTCTTCATCAACAACTGTCAGTTAAACTGTTATATGGTAATTGTGCCAACCCCCTCTCTAGGAAATGGCTTCAAAACACAATTTATTTTCTCCAATGACGTGTATATATCAGGCTAGGCTGATGATAGGGCTGCTGCCTGCAACTGTGGGGACACCAGTTACAATAAAACACCATGACACAACACCAGTTATGATACAACAGTTATGATACAATGTAATATAGCCTAGCTACAGCTAACTACTAAACATTTTGACAGCAGAGTAGAGTGGAGACACCAGTTCTTATACACCAGTCTAGCATTGTACTAAGCATTCTACACCAGTCTAGAGTTATACTAAGCATTTTAACAGCGCAACATCCTGTATTGCTATAGCAGAGTAGCATGGGGACACCCCTTATAATATGGATACCAGTTATGACAAAACTATAAAGCAATCCTTAGCATTGTAACAGCTGCAAAGATGTCTCCTCCTCTGCTTCCTGTAACATCTGTTCCAGAGGCTTGACTCATCAACTCTTTTTTTATACTTGAACTTCGCTTTCATTGATCCTGCTTCCTCAATGACCTTCAGTCTCTTCACATAGACAGTGGTGACATTACAGCAACAAATAATGGCACAATAGCCACTGGAACACGACTAGACCTCAAGCTCAAATGAAACTTGATTGTCCCTGAGGGAAATTGGTTTTGCAGTAAGAAAGGCAGATGCAACAACAACCATACCACATCATATGGCAGGTAGCCTAGCAGTTAAAGTTTTGGGCCAGTAACCAAAAGGTTGCTGGTCCGAATCCCCGAACCGACTAGGTGAAAAATCTGTCGACGTGCGCTTGAGCAAGGTAATTAACCCTAACTGCTCCTGTAAGTCGCTCTGGATAAGACAAAAAATGTAAATATTATGACCAGGAAGGAATGGCAAAGGCAACACGGGAGACAGGTATAAGCTACCACCACCCACCATGCTAACAAAATTAACGACCAGTGTCTACTGTCCAAACATGGACAGCGGAGGATAATCAATCATCCACAGAAATGTTTGACAAATGTCAGTTAAGATAGTGTCTGCTTGCTACAGCGAAATTCTAGCTAGGGAAGTGCCTACACTGTGATGGAATGCAACTATCTAGCGAGCTAGCTACATTATTGGTATGTCTGGTTTTGATCAAAACACTATGTGCACACACACACACAGAGAAACAGACAGACCGAGACACCACTCACACACAACAGAAATATGCAAGCAGGCAGAGACAGAGATACACCACCCCCCCCCCCCCCCCCCACACACACACACACACACACAGACACAGACCCCTCCCCCCCACACACACACACACACACACACACACGATACTCACAATCAAGGTGTTTCTTCTTGGGGGCGCTGACTTCGTGCGTCGTGGCCTTGCACACGGCTTTGCTGATAGCCGACCCGGTCATGCTGTGCTGTGCCGCGGCGATCCGATCCGTTATAGACTGTCCTGACATTGTGTTTCAATGTTTCGCTACAACCCCCACAATAATTAGCTAGATGATCAACACACACACACGGTCCAACGATTGGATATTAGCTGACGCGCGTAACACCAGTGATGACAAGTGTGTGGAGGTTTCAGGCCACGTCAATCGTTTCCTTGACAAAAAAATGTGGTATGACGTCTAGTCCATTGTCGTTGAAAAATGTATTTGTTGCAACATGTGTATTAGCTAACTAACGTTACCTAACTACGGTAACTTAGTTCAAATCCAGCGCACAATAATAATTTTAAACTAACTAACTGCCCTGGTACTCCTGAAAAGGCAAATCAGTGAGCAGTTAACTAACTCTCTATAATTAGCAAGGTAGCTATTCTGTATAATAAAACATCTAGCTAACAAATATGGGCTAGCTTGTGTTAACTTATATTTCCGTTGGAGCATTCAATCCAGGAAAGAGTCTCACTGTGCAATTTGTAAACATAAATGTCAGCTCGATGGCTACAAATAAACATAACTAGCTAACTAGCAGCCTAGATGCCAACGTTAAATTGGCGAAATAGCTAACGTTAGAGCAGTCCACTGCCTGGCGAGCTACCTATGTGCCCGGAATTCAAATCAAAGTTTAGCTAATTTAGCAACATTAGCTAGATAGCTTACTCGCTAGTAACAGTTATCTAGCTAACATCAAATCCTTCTTCTGAGTTCTTGACTTCAACTTCCACTGACGTTTTGTGTGTTTAGGCTACCTTGAACAGAGCAGACCCTCGGCTTCGAGCGACACATAACGACGAAGGGGAACCAAAATTAAACTGTCAAACTTGCCAACTTGTCTTGAACTTCAGACTAGAAGCAGACGGACCCAAGGGAGACAATACAGTAGCCCGCTGTCTAGCCTTCCTCCTAGCACTACCGCTCAAATCTAGCTAGCTGACGGCGGAGAACGTTGGTTCGGGGTGCTTTCTCAACCTGCTTCCTTCGAGTTTGGTGCCAGGAGTGGAACACCCCTTTGTGTTACGTAATTAGTCCGATATATCCATAAAATTGGCTTCAATTTTCTTTCAAACCCCAAATCTCAGTAACGTTAACCGACGCGTCTTGACATCCAACTCACATCGTCTGCTTTTTCTTTATTCTGGTTCTTGGATGTGTAGTGGCTGGTGCTTGGCTTTTCTCGCTGCCTATGTCCGGCAGACAAAATGGCAGCGTAGGAATCAGCTGATCTAAGAAATACTTGATTGGATGGGACTTGGAGAGTGGGCGAATTCGTTTTGCATGGCCAAGTGACCCAGCTGAATGCCTTTACACGTTTTAGAGTATACCCTTACTTCCATTGGTCCTTAAGTGTAATCTCCACTCAGCCGGGGCACCGGGCCATGCAAAACGAACTCGCCCAATGTGTCTGAAATTTAAGGTGGAAATGTGACGATAGTTGTGGAATGTCTGAGACAAATACAGAAATGTAGCAAGTTTTATTGGACAATTTTTTTTGTATAGTGTTTTTACCAAATCAAAATCTGACATTTTCATTCGAGGAAATATATGCGCTGTAAATATCATCTTTACAAAGTCATCTTTACAAATGTAAGGTTTCAATTATTTCTTAGACTTTGTCCTTGATTGACTCGTGAGCTCTAAATATGGCACATCCTATGCCTTAAAATCGTGAGAAACAAAATGATGTGCATTATTATTATCCTGCCTGCCAGTGCCATCTGTAAAGGCATTCAGTTAATGACGTTGGCACCAAATCTCCCCACTGACTTCAATTTAACGTATATTCCACGTTGGTTCAAGTAATTTTATTTGGTAATCCAATTGAACGTGTTCACGCATATAAATACTTAGGCATTGACGTCTGGTATGGATTTGACGTTTAAAAAAACATATAGATGAGCTGGTTAAGAAGCTAAGATTTAAAGTAGGCTTTTTCTACAGAAACAGATCGTGCGTTTCTCTAAGCAGTAGGAAGCAGATTATTCAGTAAACCTGTTTGTCTGTTCTTGATTATGGTGATATGATTTATCAAACTGCAGCTGCTACTACTCTTAAACCTTTGGATGCCATCTACCATAGTGCCCTTCGTTTTGTTACAGGTGACAGTTTTGATACTCATCACTGCATCCTTTATCATCAAAAGGTTGGCTGGACTTCGCTAAAGACCAGTATCTCTACATTACTCCCTTTTTGTTTACAAGGCCCTACTTTTTATTTTGATTGAACCTTTATTTAACTAGGCAAGTCAGTTAAGAACAAATTCTTATTTACAATGACGGCCTACCAAAAGGCAAAAGACCTTCTGTGGGGACTGGGATTAAAATTAAAATATAGGACAAAACATACATCACGACAAGAGAGACCACAACACTACATAAAGAGAGACCTAAGACAACAACATAGCATGACAGCAACACATGACAACACAGCGTGGTAGCAACACCACATGACAACATGGTAGCAGCACAAAACATGGTACAAACATTATTGGGCACAGAAAACAGCACAAAGGCAAGAAGGTAGAGACAACAATACATCACACGAAGCAGCCACAACTGTCAGTAGGAGTGTCCATGATTGAGTCTTTGAATGAAGAGATGGATTTAAAACTGTCCAGTTTGAGTGTTTTTTACAGCTTGTTCCAATCGCTAGCTGCAGCGAACTGAAAAGAGGAGCGACTCAGGGATGTGTGTGCTTTGGGGACCTTTAAGGAGCAGTTCTTTCTCTGTGGGTCTAACCCCAAGAAGCTCTGGAAAATGGTTAAAGACCTGGAGAATAAACCCTCCTCCTCACAGCTGCCCGTGTCCCTTAATGTTGATGATGTGGTTGTTACTGACAAGGAGCACATGCCTGAGCTCTTTAATCACCACTTCATTAAGTCAGGATTCCTATTTGACTCAGCCATGCCTCATTGCCCATCCAACATTACCTAATCTCCCACCCCTTCTAATGTGACTAGCCCCGATGCTCCTCCCTCTTTTTCCCATGCCCCGCTACAAAGTTTCTCCCTGCAGGCAGTCACTGAGTCTGAGGTGCTAAAGGAGCTCCTTAAACTTGACCAGGGGCGGTGTGTTCAATAGGGCGATATGGGCGACGCACTGCCAAACGGGAAAAGGAAGGGATTTTTTTTCTAATCAATTATATCACGGCAACAGTAGTTATCAGTGTTGTAATCTAGACGTCTGATCTGCCACAGTGCCACTAAATGTCCAATCAGGCTAAAGTCGTGCTTCAAATGCCCCCCCCCCCCCTTTTGGGGCGATTTCAGTCAGGTTGAAAATCGCCCAGAAGTCTGTCATAGACTCCCATGTAAAATCTATTTTTTTCAAATATCAGAGCTTTCAATACAATCTCTATGGGTTTCTGAGGGCTTGCACTTACGCGCTTTCGTCATACGTAACATATAACCATGAACGTAACTAAGAAAAGAGCGGGTAGCAGCGTCAATCAATTCACTACTTCTATCAAAATGGCTAGGCTTCAGTGCAACTCGATTGTGTCTTTGAAAGAAGTTCCTTTTTGTCGGCGAACAAATGAAGATAAATTGGCAACGAAACAATTAGGACCTCCCAGACCAAATTTAATAATTCAACAGGTTTCTACTAAAGGGGGGAAGTCCTACACCCGAGGATTTTCCAAAAATTGGTACGAACGAAAAACCTGGCTAGCAGGCTGCGATGTAGCTAATGCAGTCTTCTGCTACCCCCTGCTTACTCTTTCACCCTGAAGGCGGCACGGCAGACAGCACCGCTTGGACAGCGACTGGTGTGTAACGGACATGCACCATCTTTCAGGAAAGATTAAGAAACATGAGCTGTCAAAGACCCACATGGATAGCTGTTTGAGATTGTCTGCTTTGGGGAGAGTGAACATTCCCACTCAACTGGATGAGGGATACAGGCTAGCTGTCCGCCGCCACAACGATGAGGTTAGTGTTGATAATCACAAGTTTACTGGAGAACTGAAACTGACAAGGCTGACAAGATAGGACCCTTTTGTCCATTGTTATTGGATAGGAACAGAACTTATAACCAGCTCCTGACCTAAATAGATCTTAGCACAACATTTTACTCAACATATCATATTCCATATTCACTATAACAAATATATTTACTACGACATTAGCAAGAACCGCCACATCCTCAGCCGGCTAATCCAGTGTGTGAAGTTTTGCGGAGTGTTTGAGTTAGCTTTGCGAGGCAAAGATGAAACTGAGGGCTCCACCAACCCTGGTAAGCCAACACTTTTGAGATCAGTCAATAAATGCTTCTGGTATTGACTTATATGCTGCCCCTGTCTTCATGTTGTTGCTGGACATATCTTTTTTAAAATGTGTGTAGGTCACCTAAATCATCAGAAAAATTGCCCCCCCTGAGAATTTTTTCAGGAGCCGCCACTGAACTTGACCCCAAAAAAACATCTGGGTCAGATGGTTTAGATCCTTTCTTCTTTAAGGTTGCAGCCCCTGTCATCGCCAAGCCTATCTCTGACCTTTTAAACCTGTCTCTCCTCTCTGGGGAGGTTCCCATTGCTTGGAAGGCAGCCACGGTGTGTCCTTTATTTAACGGGGGAGATCAAGTAGATCCTAACTGTTATAGGCCAATTTCTATTTTGCCCTGTTTATCAAAAGTGTTGGAAAAACTTGTCAATAATCAACACGCCCCCATTCTCATCGACGGGGCTGTAGTGGAACAGGTTGAGAGCTTCAAGTTCCTTGGTGTCCACATCACCAACAAACTATCATGGTCTAAACACACCAAGACAGTCGTGAAGAGGGCACGACAAAGCCTATTCCCCCTCAGGAGACTGAAAAGATTTTGCATGGGTCCTCAGATCCTCAAAAAGTTCTACAGCTGCACCATCGAGAGCATCTAGACTGGTTGCATCACTGCCTGGTATGGCAACTGCTCGGCCTCCGACCGCAAGGCACTACAGGGGGTAATGCATACAGCCCAGCACATCACTGGGGCCAAGCTTCCTGCCATCCAGGACCTCTATACCAGGCAGTGTCAGAGGAAGGCCCTAAAAATGGCCAAAGACTCCAGCCACCCTAGTCATAGACTGTTCTCTCTCCTACCGCACGGCAAGCGGTACCGGAGCGCCAATTCTAGGTCCAAAAGGCTTCTTAACAGCTTCTACCCCCAAGCCATAAGACTCCTGAACAGCTAATCATGGCTACCCAGACTATTTGCATTGTCCCCCCACCCCACCCCACCCCCTCTTTTACACTGCTGCTACTCTCTGTTTATTATCTATGCATAGTCACTTTAACTCTACCCACATGTACATATTACCTCAATTACTTCGACTAACCTGTGCCCCTGCACATTGACTCTGTACCGGTACCCCCTGTATATAGCCTCCCTACTGTTATTTTATTTTACTGCTGTTCTTTCATTTTAATTTTAATGTATTTTTTACTTGTCTATTTTTTACTTAAGACTTATTTTTCTTAAAACTGCATTGTTGGTTAAGGGCTTGTAAGTAAGCATTTCACTGTAAGGTCTACACCTGTTGAATTCGGCGCATGTGGCAAATACAATTTCATTTGATTACCAACTCTGAGGTTTTAGAGCTACTTGGGAGTATGGCTAGATGGTACACTGTCCTTCTCTCAGCCCATATCAAAGCTGCAGGTTAAGGTTACATCTAGACTTGGTTTCCTCTATCGTAATCGCTCCTCTTTCACCCCAGCTGCCAAACTAACCCTGATTCAGCTGACCATCCTACCCATGCTAGATTACGGAGACGTAATTTATAGATCGGCAGGTAAGGGTGCTCTCGAGTAGCAAGATGTTCTTTATCATTCGGCCATCAGATTTGCCACCAATGCTCCTTATAGGACACATCACTGCACTCTATTCTCCACTGTAAACTGGTCATCTCTGTATACCCGTCGCAAGACCCACTGGTTGATGCTTATTTATAAAACCCTCTTAGGCCTCACTCCCCCCTATCTGCGATACCTACCGCAGCCCGCATCCTCCACATACAACACCCTGCCTGTCACATTCTGTTAAAATGTAAAGTTCCCATATTTGGGGACCCTATTATTATTATTATTTTTATTCAATTCAGTCTGAAAGCAGGGTGTCTGCGGAAAGCTGAGTATCTTGGCTATTGATCGGTACCTTCAAAATCTTTGGTGCGACTTACTACCATATATGGGCATACGAATATATACGGGCAGGCCGAGCCGATTACCTCATTTCGGCAGGGGAATGTTCAGTCCTGGCGTATGTTTGCGTAAATGGAAGCTTGAACAAGAAACAGTTCAAGAATAATCTCTGTTGTATGCGAGATACCCTCAACTATTTCAATGATCTCGTTAATTGCGTCGTTGGTTTACAATGAACGTGTCAAAGAACAAGGGATTTAGCAACACCCATTGACGAGTTATTTAATCTAACCCCGCAAAAAACTCAAAACAACTGGAAGCACGTGAACTGTCCTACTGGGAAGCGAGAAGAACTTCCAACGTTTATTGAGCACGTCGGAATCCGGGAGAAAGAGAGCGCGCTTGTTTGAAATGGAAAAGCGTCCCGGTAGATATTGATAAAGAACATTAAGATGAAGCAGCTGAGTTACAAGTGGGATGCTCTGTTGAGCATTTCATCCCGAGGGGTTTGTGCAGATTGTACAGAGATTGTGACAGCCGATTTAATGGCGTCCCTTGACAAGGCAAGAACAAGATGTATGTCAGGAGAAGTGTAGTATTATCATAAGGAGAGTTATACTTGGAATACGGAGGACGAATGGAGGGAAAAAGAGAGGCAGAGGAGGTCTGAGAGAGAGGGAGGAAAAGGGTGAGCTTGAGTTGGTTAAAAATGGCTGAAAAAAGGTTTGTTAAAGAAGAATGGTAGAAAGTGTAAGCAGAGTGAGTTGACAGGAGGAGAAATGGAAGTGAATGAGGGCGAAGTATCGGAGGTGTGGTGAAGTTCTCAGAGCCCAAGGCTTGCACTGAGGGTCAGGATAAAGATGAGTGAAGATTTTGGAAAAGTTCTCAGTTGCCTTTTGGCTGATCCATTTGTGGTTTCAGGGTGGGTGACAACAGATTTGAGTGCTGTGGAATCGGTGAGGGTAACTAGAAGTGGTCTTGTGATAATTGTTTGTGTTTCTGCTGGTCAGAGGGAGCAGGCGCTCAGTGTTAAACGAATGTGGGCAAGAGATTGTCTTGTTTTGTATGCTTTGTACAAAATAATAAAATGCAGGACGACAGGATCTATATAAACGTAGCTCTTTATTAACTAGCTATAACTTGCATGTCCATGTGTCTCTGGCCATGATCATCATAGAATGATCTCACAACCTGGGTGGTCTTAACCAATCATAGCACAGTATAATGCATCCAATTACAATTCAGTATGCTGACACATATGAATATTACATCCCCCTTCTTTTAAAAAAAGAAAAAATATGTAGAACAATAAAGCGTTTCTTTTGAATATATGCTCTGTAGTTTGAACTCGAGGTAAGTAACCATTTAAACTGCACCAACTGCATCAACATAACAGACAAACAATGATTCAGCATACTGTTACTTTTAGAACAAATATTTCTCAGCAACTCAGCTTTTCACTGTAGCAATGACATCTCAACATATCAAACAAATACCATACCAAAGCATTTCAAGTTAACTTTCAATAACAAGTTTACAGTCTGGAACTCTTTTAGGGCAGCGATCCGCCTACACCCTTTGACATTTCACAGGTCTAGGACAGCTCTAGGTGTCACGGTTTCGGCCGAGGCTGCCTCTCTCCCTTGTTCGGGCAGGCTTCGGCGTTCGTTGTCTCCGGAGTACTAGCTGCCACCGTTGTATGTTTCATGTTCGTTTGCTTCTGTCTAAGTGTTGTCACACCTGTTTTCATTCAGTGTCATTAGTGTCCTATTTAGTTCCCGTTGTGTGTGTCAGGTGTTGTGTAATATTGTTTTGTGTCAGATGTGTTTTCGCTCGGTTGAGCTTCTCTCCACTGCGCTGGAGTTATGCACCTGTTTGTGCGCTGTTCTGTTTCGTTTTCGCCTTCGTGCGTATTTCGCCTTCGGGCAAGAGTTGTCCGTTTTGCCGTGTTTTCGGCTCAATACAAGTTTGTTGGATTATCCGTCTGCGTCCTGCAATTGATTCCGCCACTACACCTACAGCACACCTTGACAGAATATTACACCACCTATGGAATCAGCAGGAGCCGCAGCAGCCCAGGCGACTCTGGAGGACAGGGTCCGGGAGCAAGGGGACCAGATCCTGCAGATGGGGACCGCCCTGCAGGAGGTGATCACCACCATCCGAGGCTGGGGGACGCCTCCACCGCCACCCTCCGTGCCAGCACCATCGGCCAGTCAGCCTAGTCCCGCACCAGAAACCCGAGGAGTCCGACTCTCGCTCCCGAGGGCTTACGATGGGACCGCAGCCGGGTGCCAGGGTTTCCTTCTCCAGGTGGAGCTGTACCTGGCCACCGTGCATCCGGCGCCCTCGGGACATGAGAGCGTGTCCGCCCTGATCTCCTGCCTGTCCGGGAAGGCGTTGGAGTGGGCCAACGCGGAGTGGAGGAGGATCGACGCGGACACCATCACGTACAGCGAGTTCTCCCGCCGCTTAAAGGCGGTGTTTGACCATCCCCCGGAGGGGAAAGCGGCGGGGGAGCGTCTGGTCTTCCTCCGGCAGGGGAGGAGGAGTGCTCAGGAGTTCGCCCTCGAATTCCGTACTCTAGCGGCAGATGCAGGGTGGAATGATCGGGCCCTCGTCGATCACTACAGGTGTAGTCTACGAGAGGACGTCCGTCGGGAGCTGGCCTGTAGGGACACCAGCCTCACGTTCGACCAGTTGGTCGACATGTCCATCAGGCTGGATAACCTGCTAGCTACCCGCGGGCGTTCCGAGGGGGGTCCGTCCATTTCACCCTCCAGCGCTTCCGAGCCGTGCCCCATGGAGCTCGGGGGTGCTGGCGCTAGAGAGAGGAGGGGTCGGCTTGCTAGGGGGTCCATCCCTTGCACCAACTGTGGTCGGGGAGGACACACCGCGGCTAGGTGCTGGGGATGGCCTCCTAGGGGAGAGGACGACAGGTCCCGCACTGGGGATTCCCTCCAGGTGAGTAGGCGCCCCACTCACCCAGAGCTCTCTGTTGCACATTTTTGTATGCCTGTGCGTTTTCCACAGGTAGCACCTCATTCCCAGCATAAGGCGCTGGTAGATTCAGGCGCGGCTGGGAATTTTATTGATAAAAAGTTTTGTTTAGCGTTAGGGATTCCCCTTCTTCCTGTTGATGTTCCTTTCCCCGTTCATGCCCTAGATAGCCGTCCGTTGGGTACGGGCTTGATCAGGGAGGTCACGGCGCCACTTAGGATGTGTGCGCAGGGGGGTCATCAGGAGATGATTCAGCTATTTCTGATTGACTCTCCTGCGTATCCGGTGGTGCTGGGCATGCCCTGGTTGAGTACCCATAACCCATCCATTTCGTGGCAGGAGAGGGCTCTGATGGAGTGGTCTGCTCAGTGTGTGGGTAGATGTTTGGGCGTTTCCGTAGGGGCTACCTCGGTGGAGAGTCCAAACCAGGTGCCCGCATTGCACGTTCCCCCTGAGTATGGGGATTTGGCTATTGCGTTTAGTAAGGCGAGGGCGACGCAGTTGCCGCCCCATAGGCAGGGAGATTGTGCGATAGACCTCCAGGCAGGAGCTGCGCTCCCACGGAGCCATGTGTATCCTCTGTCTCAAGAGGAGAAGAAAGCTATGGAGACTTACATAGACGAATCTCTGAGACAAGGATACATACGGCCTTCCACTTCCCCTGCGTCCTCGAGTTTATTTTTTGTGAAGAAAAAAGATGGTGGTTTGCGCCCGTGCATCGATTACCGTGGTCTCAATCAGATTACGGTGAAGTACAGTTATCCACTCCCGCTGATTGCGACCATGACTGAGTCGTTGCATGGGGCGCGTTTCTTCACAAAATTAGATCTCAGGAGCGCATACAACTTGGTGCGCATCAGGGAGGGCGATGAATGGAAGACAGCCTTTAGTACCACCTCGGGCCATTACGAGTATCTGGTCATGCCATACGGGTTGATGAACGCTCCGTCAGTTTTCCAATCATTCGTGGATGAGATCTTCAGGGACATGCAGGGGCAGGGGGTGGTTGTGTACATTGATGATATTCTCGTGTACTCGCCTACCCGTGTCGAGCATGTGGCCCTGGTGCGCAGAGTGTTGCGGAGGCTGGTGGAGCACGACCTGTATGTGAAGGCAGAGAAGTGTCTGTTTTTCCAGGAGTCGGTCTCCTTTTTGGGGTATCAGTTGTCTGCGTCAGGGGTGAAGATGGAGGTAGACCGGGTGTCGGCCGTGCGTAATTGGCAAACACCAACCACTGTGAAGGAGGTGCAGCAGTTTTTGGGGTTTGCGAATTACTACCGGAGGTTTATCCAGGGTTTTGGACAGGTGGCAGCTCCCATCACGTCTCTGTTGAAGGGTGGTCCGGTGCGTCTGCAGTGGTCGGCCGAGGCGGACAGGGCGTTTGGGAGGCTGAAGGACCTGTTTACCTCGGCCCCGGTGCTGGCGCATCCGGATCCCTCTTTGCCGTTCCAGGTAGAGGTGGACGCGTCAGAGGCCGGTCTAGGAGCCGTGCTTTCACAACGGTCTGGCGCGCCACCTAAACTCCGCCCCTGTGCTTTTTATTCTAAGAAGCTCAGTCCGGCGGAGCGGAACTATGACGTAGGGGACAGGGAGCTGTTAGCCGTGGTACAGGCCTTAAAGGTGTGGAGGCACTGGCTTGAGGGGGCTCAACACCCTTTCCTCATTTTGACGGACCACCGTAACCTGGAGTACATCCGGGCGGCGAGGAGGCTGAACCCTCGCCAGGCAAGATGGAATATGTTCTTGACCAGGTTTACTTTTAAGATCACGTACATCCCTGGGTCACAGAATGGTAAGGCAGATGCGCTGTCTCGGCGGTATGACACGGAGGAGAGGTCCGTGGAGCCCACTCCCATACTGCCGGAGTCGTGTCTGGTGGCACCGGTAGTGTGGGAGGTCGATGCTGAACTCGAGCGGGCGTTACGCACCGACCCTAGTCCACCACAGTGCCCGGAGGGTCGGAAGTACGTTCCGCTCGAGGTTCGGGATCGATTGATCTATTGGGCTCACACGTCACCCTCCTCTGGACATCCGGGTATCGGCCGGACAGTGCACTGTCTTAGTGCCAAGTACTGGTGGCCCACGTTGGCAAGGGATGTGAGGGTTTATGTTTCCTCCTGCTCGGTGTGCGCCCAGTGTAAGGCGCCTAGACATCTGCCTAGGGGTAAGTTACTACCCCTGCCCGTGCCACAACGACCATGGTCCCACCTCTCGGTGGATTTCCTTACTGACCTTCCTCCTTCACAGGGGAATACCACCATACTGGTCGTTGTGGACCGGTTTTCTAAGGCCTGTCGTTTGCTCCCCATGCCGGGCCTTCCTACCGCCCTGCAAACTGCCGAGGCCCTGTTCACCCATGTGTTCCGGCACTACGGGGTACCCGAGGATATTGTGTCTGATCGGGGTCCTCAATTTACCTCCAGAGTCTGGAGGGCCTTTATGGAGCGGTTGGGGGTCTCGGTGAGCCTCACCTCGGGTTACCACCCGGAGAGTAATGGGCAGGTGGAACGTGTAAACCAGGATGTGGGCAGGTTTCTTAGAACATACTGCCAGGACCAGCCGGAGGAGTGGGCAAGGTACGTTCCCTGGGCCGAAATGGCCCAGAATTCCCTACGCCATTCCTCCACTAACCTAACCCCTTTCCAATGCGTGTTAGGTTACCAGCCGGTTCTGGCACCCTGGCAGCAGAGCCAGATCGAGGCTCCTGCGGTGGATGAGTGGGCGAGGCGCTCGGAGGAGACATGGAACGCTGCACACGTCCACCTGCAGCGGGCCCTCCGACGTCATAAGGCGAGCTCTGATCTCCACCGCAGTGAGGGACCGGTGTACGCACCTGGTGATCGAGTCTGGCTCTCTACCAGGAACCTGCCCCTCCGCCTGCCCTGTCGGAAACTGGGTCGGCGGTTTGTAGGGCCATTTAAAGTCCTGGGAAGGTTGAACGAGGTGTGTTATAAATTACAGCTACCTGTTGAATATAAAAGTATTAACCCCTCGTTCCATGTGTCCCTTCTCAGGCCGGTGGTAGCTGGCCCACTCCAAGACAGTGAGATCAGGGAGACTCCTCCGCCCCCATTGGACATCGAAGGGGCACCGGCGTACTCCGTGAGGTCCATCTTGGATTCGAGACGTCGGATGGGGGGTCTCCAGTATCTAGTGGAGTGGGAGGGGTACGGTCCGGAGGAGCGGTGCTGGGTGCCGAGGGGAGACATTTTGGACCCGTCTCTCCTGACGGAATTCCATCGTGGACACCCGACGCGCCCGGCTCCGCGTCCTCCGGGTCGTCCCCGAGGCCGGAGTCAGCGCACGTCTGGAGCCGCGCGTCAAGGGTGGGGTACTGTCACGGTTTCGGCCGAGGCTGCCTCTCTCCCTTGTTCGGGCAGGCTTCGGCGTTCGTTGTCTCCGGAGTACTAGCTGCCACCGTTGTATGTTTCATGTTCGTTTGCTTCTGTCTAAGTGTTGTCACACCTGTTTTCATTCAGTGTCATTAGTGTCCTATTTAGTTCCCGTTGTGTGTGTCAGGTGTTGTGTAATATTGTTTTGTGTCAGATGTGTTTTCGCTCGGTTGAGCTTCTCTCCACTGCGCTGGAGTTACGCACCTGTTTGTGCGCTGTTCTGTTTCGTTTTCGCCTTCGTGCGTATTTCGCCTTCGGGCAAGAGTTGTCCGTTTTGCCGTGTTTTCGTCTCAATACAAGTTTGTTGGATTATCCGTCTGCGTCCTGCAATTGATTCCGCCACTACACCTACAGCACACCTTGACACTAGGCTTGACCTCTCTTCCTGACCTTATGTGATATGAAGCTGAGCATGCTTCTGTGTCAGTCAACAGTTCTTGTGGTGTTGCAGGTAATTATGGTGTATGTTGTGTTGTGTCTGTGTTTAGTCCACCCCGTTCTCTTTCAGGGGAACAGTTCATCTCGTCAGTGTGTTGTTCTTTTGTGTTCAGTAGGTGACGACGATTGCGGCGGTACACCGCTCCTTCTGCGGTGCGAACGAGATATGAACGTTCAGTGTCAGCTGGTTGGATGACGACTGCTGGCTTCCAGTAGCCATGTTCCTGGATTCTAACTGACTCTCCGTCGTTCAGTGGTGGCAGTGGTCTGGCTGACCTGTCGTAGTATCGCTTTTGCTGTTGTTGTCTCTGTGCACGTTTTGCATGCACTTCCTTGTAGCTGACGACCTCAGGTTGCAGCTGCTGGTTGGTGCTGGGAAGGATTGAGCGAAGTCTGCGGCTCATCAACAGCTGGGCTGGTGATTTGAAGTTGTCAACTTGAGTGTTGCGGTATTCAAGGAGACTGAGGTAGGGGTCTCTCTTGTCTGCTTTTGCTTTGTCCATGAGTGATTTAGCGATCTGCACAGATTTTTCAGCAAGGCCATTACTTTGAGGGTAATGTGGGCTTGTGGTGACGTGTGTGAACTCCCATGCTTTTGTGAAGGATTCAAACTCATTTGATTTGTAACAGGGCCCATTGTCAGATATTAAAGTCTCTACAATGCCATGCCTGGCAAAGGCTGCTTTCAGCTTGTGTATCACAGCTGCAGATGTGGTGCTGTGAAGCTTGTCGAGTTCGAAGTATCTGCTGTAGTAGTCCACTGTTATAATGTAGTCCTCGTTGTTCCACGTGAACAGATCGGTTGCCACGACCTGCCAGGGTCGGTCTGGGATACGGTGAGGTAACATTGGCTCTTTGGTGTTTGAGGGGCGTCGTTCAAGACAGGTGGGGCATTTACCAACCATGTCCTCTATTTGTTCGCACATTCCGGGCCAAAACAAAATGTCCCGTGCTCTCTGTTTGCACTTTTCCATGCCCATGTGTCCAGCATGGATCTTTGTCAAAATCTCTTCTCTGAGACTGGTAGGAATGATGATTTTCTCTCCTTTGAAAATTATTCCGTTGATCTATGATAGTTCGTCACGATGGTTCCAGAACTCTGAGACGCTCTGAGGGCATTTTCTCCTCTCCTCAGGCCATCCTGACTGTATGACTTTCCTCAGCTGTGTGAGTTGTGTGTCTTTTTCTGTTTCTGCTCGGATCTCCTTCAGTTTTGTGTCACTAACTGGTAAGTTGCTGTACACAGTGTGCACCTGCATGTCCATGCCTTCACTGAGGCTGCTGTCCTTGTAGGTAAGAAACTTCCTGGAGAGTGGGTCTGCGACAGGGATGTCTTTGCCTGGACGGTGAGTGATTGTGAAGTCGTATTTTTGTAGTTGAAGGATCATTCTCTGTAGCCTTGGCGGGGCTGCGGCTAACGGTTTCCTCATGATTGACTCGAGGGGCTTGTGGTCTGATTCCACAATGACTTGTCGTCCATAGACATACTGATGGAAACGCTTACATCCGAACAGAATGGCGTACAGCTCCTTTTCGATTTGAGCGTAGTTGATTTCACAGTCTGTGAGAGATTTGGAAGCGTAGCCGATGGGTTTTCCTTCTTGCAGTAGCACTGCCCCTAGTCCATACTTTGACGCGTCCACCTGGAGTCTGAGCTCTTTGTTGGGGTCGTAGTAGGCAAGGATTGGTCCTGGTTCTCTCGTGATCAAGTCTTTCACTTTCTGGAAAGCGATGTCGTGTTGGTTGTCCCAGAGCAACTCACTGGACTGCTTTAGCAGCTGACGCAGGGGTGCATTAGCATTGGAGAGGCTGGGCGCGAACTTGGCTAAGTAGTTGACCATGCCAAGCACTGTTTCCAGCTCTGCGCGGTTCTTTGGTGGCTCCATTTCCTTTATGGCTGAGATCTTCTGCGGATCTGGCTTGATTCCATTCGCTGTGAGAAGATGTCCGAAGTAGCTGACCTCTGTAGCGCCGACTGTGCTCTTCTCGGGGTTGAGCCGGACTCCTCTCTCGCGGGACCTTTGCAGCATCGCGTTGAGGTTTCTTTCGTGTTCCTCTTTGGTTCGACCATAGACAAGGATGTCGTCCACAATTGCCACGACTCCGTCGAGGCCTTCGTACACCTCGTCGATCTTTCGCTGAAACTCGTCTTGGGCTGAGATAATCCCAAAAGGCAGCCGACGGAACCTGTAGCGTCCAAACGGTGTGTTGAACGTTGTGAGCTTAGATGACTCTTCTGTGAGCTTGATAGCCCAGTAGCCTGATCTGGCGTCCATGACACTGAAGTAGCGTGCGCCCGCTAGCTTGTGTGTGATGCCATCTAGCGTCGGTAAGGGGTAATGGGGGCGTTTGATAGCCTTGTTCAAGTCTCTTGGGTCGAGACATACTCTGAGCTTGCCTGTGCGTGGTTTCTCCACCACCACTAACGCGTTGACCCAATCCTGCGGTTCTGTAACCTTGGTGACGATGTCAGATTGCTCCATGCTCTCCAACTCTTTCTTCAGACGGGCGCGGAGAGCAAGTGGAATCTTTCTCGGTGGGTAGACCACAGGGGTTGCGTCTGGGTCAAGGTGAATGGTACATTCTCCTGGGAATAGTCCTATTCCTGTAAAAACATCAGCAAACTCCTCCATGACATTCTCTATCTCTACTGGTGCTGTCACTGATAAAACTAGCTTGATAAGGTCCATGTCTAAACATGCTTTAAGACCTAGCACTGCAGGTGCTCGAGTGTCAACAACGTAAAAGTCCAACATCATGTCCCTTTCCTTGTATTTGCATTTGAGAGTGCATGTGCCTTTTACTGGGAGCTGTTCACCACCATAATCAGTCAGTCTGCGCGTGGTGGGCTGTAGCTCACACTCAGATGTCAAGCTTCTGTACTTACTCAGAGGAATAATGTTTACTTGTACACCAGTGTCTAGTTTGAATTTTAGCTCTGTGCCTTGTCTTCCTATCTCAATGTCAGCAAAGGCTTGCTCTGTCTCTGATATCTGACTTTTCTGTGTCACTGAATCAATAAACAGTTCATCAGCATTTGACTCTTTGATTGACATTTCATCTTCACTCACTGTATGTACTGTTTTTCCACGGTAAACTCTGCACACTTTTGCAAAGTGATTCCATTTTCCACATTTAGTACACTGTTTGCCTTTAGCTGGGCAATTCCCCTGTTCGCCATGCACTTTGTATCCACAATATCCACATGTTTTGGGGCGTTTGGAGTCTGTGTCGCTCTGTTTTGGAGTTCTGTCTGTCTCCGCTCTGAAACATGCTCTCTGCGCACTGGAGATGTGCTTTGATGTCTGCCTGACTGCGTGCACTGCTTGTTCACGTGATGCGCTCGTGCTGCCGCCTGAAATGGTTTTCATCTGAACCTGTGCTAGCTCGTGAGATCTGGCTATGTCGATAGATTTGTCCAGCGTTAACTCTGATCCAAAATTCAAAAGTTTCTCTCTCACTCGCGGTGAGTGTATTCCAAATACAATACGGTCCCTGACCATCTCATCCTTGTTTGCATAATCACAGTCTTTCTCAAGCAGACGCAGCTCAGTGACAAACTGTTCAAACGATTCGCTAGCGCCTTGTACTTTCTCATGGAATTTGTACCTAGCGAAAATTGTATTGGTCTTTGGCACAACATATGCTTCAAAACGATCGTAGTATGTTTTCAGTACCTTTGATTCAGCCTCGGTAAGTGTCCATGTGTTGTAAATGTCTCTCCCTTTTTCACCGATCCAGAGGAGCAGGTAGCTGCACTTTTCCTCTTCTCCTCATTCCTTCAGAGGACCCGTGAACATCAGCTCCACATGCTGTTTGAACTTACGCCATGCATCGGGTAGATTTGTAGACCCCCAATCCATTCGAGGTGAAGGAACTCCAGCAAAATCCATCTTTTAGTCCTTTTACTCTGACACCATGTCTTGTTTTGTATGCTTTGTACAAAATAATAAAATGCAGGACGACAGGATCTTTATAAACGTAGCTCTTTATTAACTAGCTATAACTTGCATGTCCATGTGTCTCTGGCCATGATCATCTTAGAATGACCTCAACCTGGGTGGTCTTAACCAATCCTAGCACAGTATAATGCATCCAATTACAATTCAGTATGCTGACACATATGAATATTACAGAGATGTGAATTGTTTTGCTCTCAAGAAAAGGGTGCCATTGAAAGGAGTCATTACTGGGATAGCGGTAAATGTCAAAGCTGACCAACTGAAGGGGAAGATTCCCGGTGTTTGTGATGCTCGTCGTTTGGTGCGACACAGACAGGGTGGCGTGAGTGGAGAAACAGAAGAGTCATTGTCTGTTCTTTTGAGTTTTGATGTTGAGTCTTTGCCCGACAAAGTGATGTTAGAATATATAAGTTATCCTGTACGAGCTTTTGTGCTGAATACATTACGTTGTTACAAGTGTCAAGCTTATGGGCATGTGGCAGCAGTGTGTAGGAGGGAGGTTCCTAGGTGTGAGAAATATGCAGAAGGACATGAGACAAAGGAATGTGTAGCATTGGGGAAAGTAGTGGTATGTGTTAATTGTAGGGGTGCCCATGGGGCTGGGGATCAGAAATGTCCCATGCAATAGAGGCAGGTTGAGGTTTCCAGGGTTAGAGTAGTGCAGAACTTGTCATATGCTGAGGCAGTGAAGAAAGTAGAGGAAGCTGGGTCAAGGAGGAGGGATCCTGAGAGGAGTGGTGTGAGTAGTAGATCTGTACCAGTACAGAGGGATAAACCAAGAAGTGATATACAGTACCAGTCAAAAGTTTGGACACCTACTCATTCAAGGGTTTTCCCTAATTTTTACATTGTAGAATAATAGTGAAGACATCAAAACTATGAAATAACACATATGGAATCATGTAGTAACCAAAAAAGTGTTAAACAAATCAAAATATATTTTATATTTGACTAATTCTTCAAATAGCCACCCTTTGCCTTGATGACAGCTTTGCACACTCTTGGAATTCTCTCAACCAGCTTCACCTGGAATGCTTTTCCAACAGTCTTGAAGGAGTTCCCACATATGCTGAGCACTTGTTGGCTGCCTTTCCTTCACTCTGCGGTCCGACTCATCCCAAACCATCTCAATTGGGTTGAGGTCGGGGGATTGTGGAGGCCAGGTCATCTGATGCAGCACTCCATCACTCTCCTTATTGGTCAAATAGCCCTTACACAGGCTGGAGGTGTGTTGGGTCATTGTCCTGTTGAAAAACAAATGATAGTCCCACTAAGCCCAAACCAGATGGGATGGCGTATCGCTGCAGAATGCTGTGGTAGCCATGCTGGTTAAGTGTGCCTTGAATTCTAAATAAATTACAGACAGTGTCACCAGCAAAGCACCCCCACACCATAACAACTCCTCCTCCATGCTTTACGGTGGGAACTACACATGCGGCGATCATCCGTTCACCCACACCGTGTCTAACAAAGACACGGCGGTTGGAACCAAAAATCTCAAATTTGGACTCCAGATCAAAGGACACATTTCTTGTGTTTCTTGGCCCAAGCAGGTCTCTTCTTATTATTGGTGTCGTTTAGTAGTGGTTTCATTGCAGCAATTCGACCATGAAGGCCTGATTCACACAGTCCCCTCTGAACAGTTGATGTTTGGATGTGTCTGTTACTTGAACTCTGTGAAGCATTTATTTGGGCTGCAATTTCTGAGGCTGGTAACTCTAATGAACTTATCCTCTGCAGCAGAGGTAACTCTCGGTCTTCCATTCCTGTGGCGGTCCTCATGAGAGCCAGTTTCATCATAGTGCTTGATGGTTTTTGCGACCGCACTTGAAGAAACTTTCAAAGTTCTTGAAATGTTCCGTATTGACTGACCTTCATGTCTTAAAGTAATGATGGACTGTCATTTCTCTTTGCTTATTTGAGCTGTTATTGCCATAATATGGACTTAGTCTTTTACCAAACAGGGCTATCTTCTGTATACCCCCACTACCTTGTCACAACACAACTGATTGGCTCAACCGCATTAAGAAGGAAATCAATTCCACAAATTAACTTTTAAGAAGGCACACCTGTTAATTGAAATGCATTCCAGGTGACTACCTCATGAAGCTGGTTGAGATAATGCCAAGAGTGTGCAAAGCTGTCATCAAGGCAAAGGGTGGCTATTTGAAGAATGTCAAATATATAATATATTTGGATTTGTTGAAAAACATTTTGGTTACTACATGATTCCATATATGTTATTTCATAGTTTTGATGTCTTCACTATTATACTACAATGTAAAAATAAAGAAAATTCCTTGAATGAGTAGGTGTGTCCAATTTTGGCATTTATAGCAATGGTTATCAACTGTACTGCAGGGATGGAATATACATTGGTGAAAATAGAGGTTGTGGTGGCAGCTGTAGAGAGGGATTTGGGTGTGCGAGACTTGACATCAGAAGAGTTACAGGGTGTGTTAAGTGGTGATGTCCCATCCTTTCAGGCTGTTGGCCTGAAATAGGACTAAATAGATTTAAATAGTGGAGTATGGTATTTTGTATTTATTTTTATGTTTTGTGAGTATAGTGTTAGATGGTAGGGTATTAGTATTATTATTATATATTATTTATTTAATTATTTATTATTATTATTTTTAAAGCAAAGTATAAGGGAGTTATACTCCAGGCTAGTAGGTGGCGGTAGTGCAACATTTATTGGATGCCAACCGCCGTTAAACCTCATCAAAGAAGAAGAAGATGACCTCATTTAAAGATGGCTGCTACCTACATTCCGGTTAGCGTTGTGAAGCATAAACAAAATAAACACGGAATATGTTGATATACACCGAAAGCCGGGACTCCACAGATCATGAGGATATGTTACTTGTCTGCCTGTGACCTACCGTTATTGATTACCAGTCCAGAGAGTCAAAATGTTTATTTTACACAACGTTTTCACCAAACAGCAAACATCTTACAAGGTAAGCTTCGATTTGGTCTGTGTTTGAGCTATAGCTACATGGGGGTATCAAATTAATCCTTAGGTTGGTAGGAACAAATGTAGCCTATTGTCAATGTTATCTGATGATGTATGACTTAATGGTAACATCAAATGTCCATGGAGTGACTATCTTTGCGCATCAACAATATGATGTCGACTGCTTACACGCTGTAGGAATCCATTACATAGGGGATTGGCTACTATGGCACCTTGACAGTCATGTAGCCAATGAGATGAGCTTTCCAGGGATATACAGTTGACCTGGGTGGGACAAAGCAAGGCCTAGAACCTTTTATGCGTAATGCAAACTATTGCTACTTGGCTCAGAGACGAGACGCACCGAGCATGCTACATTATATTGTAAACAGATTACATCGCTTTAATTTAATCGCTTTAGCATAAAAGATGGCTTCTCAAGGGGGGAAAAAAGGTAAAAACTAAGAATATCGAACAGGAACCTAAAAAGGCAGCTCTGAATAAGTATACCGACATAGAAGCTTTGAATAAAATACTGGAGTCGGACTCAGATCAGGGGAGAAATTTTGACAAAGAGGATTTCGACTCGGAAGATTGCTTTCTAGAAGGATTGGATCCACTTTTAGATCTGTAAGTCAATTATTTTCATGACTTTATATAGCTGTATTTCATTTTGTATAAGTTGTCTGCTTTTTGTGCTTTGGATTTAGTTTACATAGGCCTATGTAACAAGTAATTTCAATGTTATATAATTCCAAAGTAGTTATTGTCTATGTTTCATATTAGTTCACTTTTTGCTGTTCTAAGTTTCATCCTTGTAACTTTGGAGAGGCCACTAAATTTTCATTGTTTATTTGTGGTTCTCACCTCTGCCTTTGTCTCCAAAGTGTTTCTGTTTGCATTGTGTCCTTCACACCTTCTATGTGAGTCACTGTACAGATCAAGTTTAGGCTTGGTGTTTTTACTTTACAGTAATGTCGTTTTTCAAATTTAGTCAAATGTAATTCTGTGTCTTTTACAACAATATATCCCTTTATTTTATTCACCACAGAGTGGAGGATGCAGAGGATTTGGATGATGACGTTTGGGAGCCACCCCTCCCCAGCAAGCGCCCCCACCTGTCAAGACCAGGAAATGGTATAATACTTTTTCTACCACGTTGTGGACATTGCTACAGTAATTGCTTTCATTCTCCACAAGCAGATGGCCAAAGCAAAAGGTCAAACCCCTCTCTCCCAGTTGACTTCCAAGAGCAGCTGGTGTTGGAAATGGCTGAATTGGAGGCCCAAAGCAACCTCACAACCATCACAAGACCCCCCACTCAAGATGAGCGCCACTATCCAACACACATGCCAAAAGACAAAATGAAGAACTGCAAGCATTGCACAAAACACAGAGGGGAAAGGGTGAAATGCCAGATCTTCTGTCCGAAATGCCAGTTTGCTTCTTGTTTCCTGGCAGAGAGGGACTGCTTCAAAGACTATCACGACATGAACAAGCTACGGTGAAAGTGAAATCTAATTATTGTTGTGACGTGACATTAACATTAATCTTAAGGATGTGATCTCTAACTAACTATGTTTAATTGTTACCCGATTAAATTAATCATGTAGCAATTAACTCATTAGGATTTGGGGCACCAGGACAGTGGTTCTTTAAAGAGTTACCATCTCCCGAATTAAACATCTATAAACCGTCAACTTATTAATCATAACCTTGTATCATATCATCATTGTGAACGTCGTAACCTCCTTGCATCTGCAAAAACCCGAGCCTTACTTATGATTCAGTACTACACAAATTGGTTTAATTATTTATTTACTAGCTAATTAAATGGGAACACAGGATAAACATACACACTCTGCACCGGTTACTGACTGGAGAAAACAGGTCCCTACATGGCTTGGTAAAGAAGAGCGGAAGAGAGAGAGACACTTAACATTGCCATTCAGAAACGACTCTCCTTGATAGTAACCATATACTTTGCACACGAACCGCCGCCCGCTTTGAGTAAGAAATCATGAGTGTATTTACGTGAAATGTCTTAGTCTCTCAGGGATCTCTTGGTGAACCGGGCCGCCCTGGAAAGGGAGTTGGACCTTCTCGCGGCACGCTTGTAAGGCTCCGATTGTCCAAACAGGTTCCAACAACTCTTCTACTGTTGTTCTCTTCTTCGTAGTTGTCGGGTCTCCGATGACTTGTCGTGTATTCCTGAACAAAACTACAGAGTTGATTTTCCTTCCATTCGCTCTTGAAGATGCTTCTTTGAAAATAGGCTAGCCAGCCGTATCGATGATTCCCAGTGGGGTGATGGGCGTAACGAACGGGATGGCTTGAGCAGAGTAATAGGATGGGCATACTTAAATTAGCTTTCGAAGACACTTTACTTAGGACAGTTAATCAGCCGTACCAGTGATTGTCCGGGGAGGTGAGTTTATTCTCTCCACCTCGTGTTGAGATTCAAAGTTCCAACGATTTTAAACGTGTAGCTGCCGCTTTCACATTTTCTGGCCTGGTATGTTAATTCATAACCCATTCAATTTATACACTCTGCTCGAAAGGGCCGGTTCCGTCAGGCGGACACGCTCTCTGACCTCACTCGGGGGCGTGACGTCGTCCCCACAGTGACCGTACGTACATACCCCAACCAGAAGCCATAGATTACAGGCAACATCCGCACTGAGCTAAAGGGTAGAGCTGCCGCTTTCAAGGAGCAGGACTCTAACCCGGACGCTTATAAGAAATCCCGCTATGCCCTCCGACAAACCATCAAACAGGCAAAGAGTCAATACACGACTAAGATTGAATCGTACTACACCGGCTCCGACGCTCGTCGGATGTGGCAGGGCTTGCAAACTATTACAGACTACAAAGGGAAACACAGCCGCGAGCTGCCCAGTGACACGAGCCTACCAGATGAGCTAAATTACTTCTATGCTCGCTTCGAGGCAAGCAACACTAAAGCATGCATGAGAGCATCAGCTGTTCCGGACGACTGTGTGATCACGCTCTCTGTAGCCGATGTGAGTAACACCTTTAAACAGGTCAACATTCACAAGGCCACAGGGCCAGACGGATTACCAGGACGTGTACTCCGAGCATGCGCTGACCAACTGGCAAGTGTCTTCACTGACATTTTCAACCTGTCCCTGACTGAGTCTGTAATACCAACATGTTTCAAGCAGACCACCATAGTGCCTGTGCCCAAGAACACTAAGATAACCTGCCTAAATGACTACTGACCTGTAGCACTCCCGTCTGTAGCCATAAAGGGCTTTGAAAGGCTGGTCATGGCTCACATAAAAAAAAGAGGACTGAGCACTGATATCAGGCCACACCCAGCCATGATTACAGACACCTGTGTGTGTCCTTTGACACTATATAAACTAGTGACCCGCAGTGTTCGTCATTATACCCTGATGAAGACAGCTTGTCTGTCGAAACGTTGGTTATTAGGTTATTCCATTATGGCATCTGAGCTCTTAGTGTGCAGCTCTCCTTTTCTTTTTCAAGTGTTCTACATTAGCCAGCGCCTCGCCTAAATAGGTGTGCGTTTCTTTCGCCTCCCAAATGAATCTATTTTTTACTTAACACTTATTTGTATTAAAACTGCATCGTTGGTTAAGGGCTTGTAAGTAAGCATTTCACTGTAAGGTCTACACCTGTTGTATTCGGCGCATGTGACAAATACAATTTGATTTGATTTTGACTACTTACTGTGCAAAGCTTATGGAAAACAATTATCTTATAGCGTTCTCAAATCACATCCCTATCTTAACAAAAATACTTTCATAATTTTTCGTATTACATGCACAATGCATAGGATGGGCACTTGGTACATATAGTGGGTATACTTTCCAAGTTACAGTATTTCCTTTATAACATTTTTAATGACATCACAAAATAACAAACAGAATGACCTTAGTGTCCAACAGATCGCCTCTGACCATTCCCCACGTTCTATGTTAGAAATATTGTTCCAGTATATGCTTTTGAAAGTTTCAGCAGGAAAAAGTATGTTAAACAAAGACATTCCTTTGGGGATCTTGAGAGGGAGAGCCTGGGCCACGACAGGGTGTGAGCTGTTAAGGGTCTGATTGAAGTTATTCATTACAAACCTGATCTGACCTATTTGAGCTGTTCTTGCCACAATATGGACATGGTCTTTTACCAAATAGGCCTATCTTCTGTATATCCCCCTACCTTGTCACAACACAACTGATTGGCTCAAACACATTAAGAAGGAAAGAAATTCCACAAATTAACTTTTAACAAGGCACACCTGTTAATTGAAATGCATTCCAGGTGACTACCTCTTGAAGCTGGTTAAGAGAATGCCAAGAGTGAGCAAAGCTATCATCAAGGTAAAGGGTGGCTATTTGAAGAATCTCAAATACAAACTATATTTTGATTTGTTTAACACTTTTTTGGTTACTACATGATTCCATATGTGTTATGTCATAGTTTTGATGTCTTCACTATTATTCTACAATGTAAAGAAAAAGCCTTGAATGAGAAGGTGTGTCCAAACTTTTGACTGGTAGTGTATATCTGTTGCTTTTATATTGTTTTTGTAAACAGTTAATTTGAATGTGGGACCAATACATTGGATATGCCTAGGCTAAACATTCAGGCACTTTGTTGAGGTTGAAAAAATACTTGAATGTACCGTGGATACCCCTATATATCCCCTGACACCACCACCACATCCAGTGTGCAAAAACAGTGCAATTACTACATTCGGACACTTTGGAGAGGTTGAAAGGCCACTTGAATGTACCCTATAACACACAATGTTTGAGTGAGGTTGATATGGTAGACATTTTGTTTTTATACTGAACAAATAGCATTTAGGGATTGCAAATATGTAATAGCACTGGACATATCTAATTTACAGACATATGCCACTTTGGAGAGGTTTAGGGACACTTGGAAACATCCCGTGAGTACACCTGACACCACTTACTAAAACATCTGCCCATTTCTAGTTGTTAGGTCTATCAATCCCATTTTTTTTCTGTTGTTGTTCACATGTTGTGGAAGCCATCGGATGTGTTTCCAGCTCTGGGCATCAATAATTCACTTATAGCTTGTCAATGAAAGTTGACTTTCAAAATAAAAAACAAAGAAACGGTTATTCTGTGTGTGCTTGATCTTGTGTATTCTGAACTATGTAACTCCTATCTTCTGATCATTTCCTCAATCTCCCAGATGTCTTCTTTCTAAATATACCAAGTTTTTGCATGGCAGAATCATGTAATTACACATGAATAGCAGTTACTTTTGGGTATGTCTATTTAGGCAGAAATCAACATTTTGCCATTACATTTAAGAGGTTAAACCACCTGACCAAGTCCTAAAGCAATGGGACTCCCTAAATCTTTCTCAGATTATTACCAATCCCTCAAGGTATGACTCCAAACACCCAGAAAAGGCTACTCTCCTTGATGTTATACTCAC
The DNA here is from genome assembly GCF_964263955.1 of Coregonus lavaretus. Taxonomy (NCBI): domain Eukaryota; kingdom Metazoa; phylum Chordata; class Actinopteri; order Salmoniformes; family Salmonidae; genus Coregonus; species Coregonus lavaretus. The sequence continues at coordinate 43,062,015 of NC_139994.1, forward strand.
AAATAATCCTGATACAGTGCCTTGCAAAAGTATTCATCCCCCTTGGCGTTTTTCCATTTTGTTGCATTACAACCTGTAGCTCAATTGGTAGAGCATGGCGCTTGTAACGCCAGGGTAGTGGGTTCGATCCCCGGGACCACCCATACGTAAACATTTATGCACACATGACTGTAAGTCGCTTTGGATAAAACCGTCTGCTAAATGGCATATTATGATTATTTTTATTTGGATTTCATGTAATGGACATACACAAAATAGTCCAAATTGGTGAAGTGAAATGAAAAAAATTAATAACGGAAAAGTGGTGCGTGCATATGTATTCACCCCCTTTGCTATGAAGCCCCTAAATAAGATCTGGTGCAACCAATTACCTTCAGAAGTCACATAATTAGTTAAATAAATTCCACCTGTGTGCAATCTAAGTGTCACTTGATCTGTCACATGATCTATATATATATATATATAATATACACACCTGTTCTGAAAGGCCCCAGAGTCTGCAACGCCACTAAGCAAGAGGAACCACCAAGCAAGCGGCACCATGAAGACCAAGGAGCTCTCCAAACAGGTCAGGGACAAAGTTATGTAGAAGTACAGATCAGGGTTGGGTTATAAAAAAATATCCGAAACTTTGAACATCCCACGGAGCACCATTTAAATCCATTATTAAAAAATTGAAAGAATATGGCACCACAACAAACCTGCCAAGAGAGGGCCGCCCACCAAAACTCACGTACCAGGCAAGGAGGGCATTAATCAGAGGCAACAAAGAGACCAAAGATAACCCTGAAGGAGCTGCAAAGCTCCACAGCGGAGATTGGAGTATCTGTCCATAGGACCACTTTAAGCCGTACACTCCACAGAGCTGGGCTTTACGGAAGAGTTGCCAGAAAAAAGCCATTGCTTAATAAATAAATAAGCAAACATGTTTGGTGTTCACCAAAAGGCATGTGGGAGACTCCTCAAACATATGGAAGAAGGTACTCTGATCAGATGAGACTAACATTTTGCTTTTTGGCCATCCACGAAAACGCTATGTCTGGCGCAAACCCAGCACCTCTCATCACCTCGAGAACACCATCCCCACAGTGAAGCATGGTGGTGGCAGCATCATGTTGTGGGGATGTTTTTCATCGGCAGGGACTGGGAAACTGGTCAGAATTGAAGGAATGATGGATGGCACTAAATACAGGGAAGTTCTTGAGGGAAACCTATTTCAGTCTTCCAGAGATTTGAGACTGGGACGGAGGTTCACCTTCCAGCAGGACAATGACCCTAAGCATACTGCTAAAGCAACACTTTAGTGTTTTTTAAGGGGAAACATTTAAATGTCTTGGAATGGCCTAGTCAAACCCCAGACCTCAATCCAATTGAGAATCTGTGGTATGACTTAAAGATTGCTCTACACCAGCGGAACCCATCCAACTTGAAGGAGCTGGAGCAGTTTTGCCTTGAAGAATGGGAAATCCCAGTGGCTAGATGTGCCAAGCTTATAGAGACATACCCAAAGAGACTTGCACCTGTAATTGCTCCAAAAGGTGGCTCTACAAAGTATTGACTTTGGGGGGTGAATAGTTATGCACGCTCAAGTTTTCAGTTTTCTTTTCACAATAAAAAATATTTTGCATCTTCAAAGTGGTAGGCATGTTGTGTAAATCAAATGATACAAACCCCCAAAAAATCAATTTTAAGGCAACAAAATAGGAAAAATGCCAAGGGGGTGAATACCTTCGCAAGCCACTGTAAGTATCAGTCTGGTGTTTTCTGTAATGACCTTAGTGATCACTGTTTTACAGCCTGTGTTCGTAATGGCTGCTCAGTGAAACGACCTGTCCTGATTTGTCATAGACGCTTGCTAAAAAACTTGAATGAGCAAGCCTTCCTTCATGACCTGACCTCTGTAAATTGGTATAGAATCAGCTTGAGCCCCTTGGTCGAAGACACTTGGACCTTATTTTTTGATATTTTAAGTGGTATTGTTAACAAAAAAAAACAGGTTCTGCCCCTGGTTCGACTGTGATCTGGCAGAGTTACTCCATCTCAAGAATTCGGTGAAAGGCTCTGCACACGCATACGCAGGCTAACTGGCTCTCGCTCAGGCAAATGAGAAATGAGCGCACTCAGGCTATCCGGAAGGCCAAAGTTAGTTACCTTAAGTATGTCCCAGTTTAGGTCACCTAGCAGGACAAATTCAGACTTAGTGTAAGGGGCCAGGAGAGAGCTTAGGGCATGTAGGGTACAAGCCGGTGCTGATGGTGGACGATAACACCCAGCAACAGTCAACAAAGAGCTATTGAACGTTTTTAATGCTTAAAGCCAAAGCAAATCAAATTGTTTGGGGACAGACTTGGTGGAGACAACCGAGCACTGAAGGTGTTCCTTGGTAAAGATTGCTACTCAACCACCTTTGGAAGATCTGTCTTGCCGAAAAAGGTTATAACCAGAAAGGTTAACATCAGTGTTCAAAACACTCTTTCTTAACCACGTCTCAGTAATGACCAACACATCTGGATTGGAGCTGTGAACCCACACTTTCAATTGATACATTTTTGGGAGTAAGCTTCTAGTGTTAATGTGCAGAAAACCCAGGCTTTTACGAGAGCAGAAATCAGTGAAACAGATATCAGGGCACAATTCAGAACTGGGGCTAGCTACAGTACATGGACCAAAGTGTGCATGCACATATCCAGATATCATCAGCAGTAATACAATCAGGGCACGGCAGAGGACAGGGAGAGCTCTGCGGTGTTGATTTCTTATTACATTTGAATGTGCATCAGATGGCAACAAGATCATATTGTACAGCAATTTCATCAGGTAACATGAATACAAAGCCGGCGAGAGGTGGTTAGAATAGGAAGGGAGGCCAAGAGTCTGTGTAACCAATAGAGAGTCAGTCCCGAGTGTGGGAACAAACACAGTCTGTCCACGGTTGGGTAAACAAGCAAGTTCATAGTCAACAAAGCACGCAGGAGTCATGAGGCAAATAGCATAAAGCACAAGAAAAGTATATAACGACTTGGGGTTAGCCATTGTTAGTTCATAGAGTCTCTCGCCCCAACAAGATAACTTGAGAGAGTAGCTCTATGAGTCCAGTAGGCTATAAAAGTAATTTTAGGCCTATACTAGTTAATTAGTGTTTCTGAGTAAGCTCACACAATAAGCTTCACAAGTTATTTCACAAGTTACTTCATAAACTTCCGTCTTATCTAACTGTGCTGTTGAGGTATAGACACCTGAGTTGCCTAACCCGTTCACAGGATTGGTTAACTCTTGAGGTTCCTAGGGTCTTCTCCAACGAGCTAGGTACAAGTGGGGAAAAAAAGTATTTAGTCAGCCACCAATTGTGCAAGTTCTCCCACTTAAAAAGATGAGAGAGGCCTGTAATTTTCATCATAGGTACACGTCAACTATGACAGACACATTGAGAAGAAAAAAAATCCAGAAAATCACATTGTAGGATTTTTAATGAATTTATTTGCAAATTATGGTGGAAAATAAGTATTTGGTCACCTACAAACAAGCAAGATTTCTGGCTCTCACAGACCTGTAACTTCTTCTTTAAGAGGCTCCTCTGTCCTCCACTCGTTACCTGTATTAATGGCACCTGTTTGAACTTGTTATCAGTATAAAAGACACCTGTCCACAACCTCAAACAGTCACACTCCAAACTCCACTATGGCCAAGACCAAAGAGCTGTCAAAGGACACCAGAAACAAAATTGTAGACCTGCATCAGGCTGGGAAGACTGAATCTGCAATAGGTAAGCAGCTTGGTTTGAAGAAATCAACTGTGGGAGCAATTATTAGGAAATGGAAGACATACAAGACCACTGATAATCTCCCTCGATCTGGGGCTCCACGCAAGATCTCACCCCGTGGGGTCAAAATGATCACAAGAACGGTGAGCAAAAATCCCAGAACCACACGGGGGGACCTAGTGAATGACCTGCAGAGAGCTGGGACCAAAGTAACAAAGCCTACCATCAGTAACACACTACGCCGCCAGGGACTCAAATCCTGCAGTGCCAGACGTGTCCCCTTGCTTAAGCCAGTACATGTCCAGGCCCGTCTGAAGTTTGCTAGAGTGCATTTGGATGATCCAGAAGAGGATTGGGAAAATGTCATATGGTCAGATGAAACCAAAATATAACTTTTTGGTAAAAACTCAACTCGTCGTGTTTGGAGGACAAAGAATGCTGAGTTGCATCCAAAGAACACCATACCTACTGTGAAGCATGGGGGTGGAAACATCATGCTTTGGGGCTGTTTTTCTGCAAAGGGACCAGGACGACTGATCCGTGTAAAGGAAAGAATGAATGGGGCCATGTATCGTGAGATTTTGAGTGAAAACCTCCTTCCATCAGCAAGGGCATTGAAGATGAAACGTGGCTGAGTCTTTCAGCATGACAATGATCCCAAACACACCGCCCGGGCAACGAAGGAGTGGCTTCGTAAGAAGCATTTCAAGGTCCTGGAGTGGCCTAGCCAGTCTACAGATCTCAACCCCATAGAAAATCTTTGGAGGGAGTTGAAAGTCCATGTTGCCCAGCGACAGCCCCAAAACATCACTGCTCTAGAGGAGATCTGCATGGAGGAATGGGCCAAAATACAAGCAACAGTGTGTGAAAACCTTGTGAAGACTTACAGAAAACGTTTGACCTGTGTCATTGCCAACAAAGGGTATATAACAAAGTATTGAGAAACTTTTGTTATTGACCAAATACTTATTTTCCACCATAATCTGCAAATAAATTCATAAAAAATCCTACAATGTGATTTTCTGGATTTTTTTTTCTCATTTTGTCTGTCATAGTTGACGTGTACCTATGATGAAAATTACAGGCCTCTCTCATCTTTTTAAGTGGGAGAACATGCACAATTGGTGGCTGACTAAATACTTTTTTTCCCCACTGTAAATCTGTGTTTAGTTTTAAAGCACTGTATTGCTGGAACAAAATTCAAAATACATTTTACCTTCATGTTCTGGTGCCATTCGGGCAGTTTAGAGTACTGATTGGGGACATATTTGTGGAGGAATGTTTCTGTGTGATTTCATGATTTACTTGTGCTTCCCATTACTTTGTTTTTGTATTTTAATGTGTATGTGTATATTTTGTGTATAATGTGTATATTTATGTTGTATTGTTCAGGACACATTTGAAAAAGTGACCTAGGTCTCAATATGTCTTCCCTGGTAAAATAAAGTTAAAATAAAACATGTAAATGAGTGGAAAAAACGTTGATTCAACCAGTGTGTGCCCAGTGGGATATGGCAATTGTAGTGGTTGTTTCCCCGGTTGTATTTTAAAGTGGATGCAAGAAATTATCAGGCAGCCTCAGAATGTATTTTTTCCCGACTATTATCAAATCCATCCCCCTACCCCCATACTGGAGGCTTATGTATATTTATGTGATGATAATTGATATTAGGTCATTGTTTATTTTTGCCTGATTGAGTATCATATTATGTTGAAGAGAACACATTGGAAAGACTTTCTGTGTTTACTGAACAAGGTTGGATTCAGGTACACTCCCGGCAAATATGGACCGTTCTGCAGATCTAAGATCAATATTACAAAATGTATGTGTGTGTGCGCGTTGCATGCGCGTGTGCGTGCATGTGTGACGCCCACAAGGTTATGATATCACATTTTATGTAGAACATGTTTTGGAAATTGTTGTAATCCACCTTTATTTTGGGCGAGTCCTCCAAAGATTTCTATTTGGAATTGTTTATGTCTGTTGCCGCCAGCAGAGGGCGCGGTAGGAGAGCGAGCGCAGCGATTTGAGAAGTCTCCCCTCTAAGAGCCAATTTATGCTTGATCTGAAAATGTGGTCGGAGGTGCCATATGGATGGTCTGACACAAATGCGGAGCCTCCAGAGGCACGCAGAGGCCAAATTGAGCTCTGTACCGCATCGCTGTACATGTCTCAAATGTTGTAACAATGAGGAGGGCTCTGTATAGTTCCGCATTGACATGATTGATTGACGGTAGGTGAGGGCGGGAGGTCCTGTATAAACACAAACTCACTTCCTTGACAACTTGCTTTACAACAGCTCTACGCTGCTTGGCGAAGCGCAATAAGTATGAATGCCCTAACTTCTGCAGAGGCCATATCACCCGTAAATGCTGCACGGCCAATGCAGATATCAGATGCACCTTTAACTAGAGGAAGATGCCTGTGACAACTTTAACCGATTCCTCCTGTCTCCCTTTTATTTCTTCTGTTTAACATGAAAATGATGTACTGTACACAATCATATTATCTATAGGAAATGTTAGAGTTGAAATGGTTATCTGAGTGATACTTACATTTTATGTATAAATTATAATGTTGAAATGTGTAAATTTATCGAGTGAAAACTGTTAGCGATCTCACCATAGAGATGAATGGGTTTGTGGCTAAGCTAGGCTAGCCAATAGAATAACATTAGACAAAATGGCACCTGCTAATATTCTGTTTTGAACTTTTTTGATTTATAGCTCCTCAAAGATAATATTGTGGTTTCTTTTCTACTTCATTTATATTGTAAAGGCCCTAACATCTCCCCAACCAAGTGTGATATAAATTATTACAAAGTTGTACGTTTAGAGAAAAACTAAATACGCTAATGCTAAGCTAACCGTGCTAACACTAGCCTGTTAAGCTAGGCTGGACACGTTACATTTTTAACAATGCTTTTTTCTGTTAAATCAGTTCATTGCATCCGCCATGGAATCCAGTTTCATAATATTACCATATGTCCCAGCTTAGTGACTAGCTGGCTCAGTATTGAGATGGCTTTACTGGTTTATGTATTAATTTAGCTATACATTTTTATTGCAATATAGTGTATATTTCTGGTTATGATAAAAGGTTATGATAAATACTGAAACGTTTTATATTTCGAAATGCAAGTAAATTTATTAGTAGGACTATTTTGAAGGATGTAATCTATTGCGTCACTTCCAGTACTTTGTAGTTTGACTAAGGTCTCATGAGTTTCTAAAGGGAAAACAGACAAGTTGAATTTATTTCATTGTGGTTTCTCATAAGCAGTATAGAGTACCAGTCAAAAGTTTGGACACACCAACTCATTCAAGGGGTTTTCTTTATTTTTACGATTTTCTATATTGTAGAATAATAGTGAAGAAATCAAAACTATGAAATAACACACATGGAATCATGTAGTAACCAAAAAAGTGTTAAACAAATTCTTCAAATAGCCACGCTTTGCCTTGATGACAGCTTTGCACACTCCTGGCATTCTCTCAACCAGCTTCATGAGGAATGCTTTTCCAACAGTCTTGAAGGAGTTCCCACATATGCTGAGCACTTGTTGGCTGCTTTTCCTTCACTCTGCAGTCCGACTCATCCCAAACCATCTCAATTGGGTTGAGGTCGGGTGATTTGTGGAGGCCAGGTCATCTGATGAAGCACACCATCATTTACATTTACATTTACGTCATTTAGCAGACGCTCTTATCCAGAGCGACTTACAAATTGGTGCATTCACCTTATAGCCAGTGGGATAGCCACTTTACAATATGTATTTATTTTTTTGGGGGGGTGGGGTAAGGGGGGGGGGGGGGGGGGTAGAAGGATTACTTTATCCTATCCCAGGTATTCCTTAAAGAGGTGGGGTTTCAAGTGTCTCCGAAAGGTGGTGAGTGACTCCGCTGTCCTGGCGTCGTGAGGGAGCTTGTTCCACCATTGGGGTGCCAGAGCAGCGAACAGTTTTGACTGGGCTGAGCGGGAACTGTGCTTCCGCAGAGGTAGGGGGGCCAGCAGGCCAGAGGTGGATGAACGCAATGCCCTCGTTTGGGTGTAGGGACTGATCAGAGCCTGAAGGTACGGAGGTGCCGTTCCCCTCACAGCTCCGTAGGCAAGCACCATAGTCTTGTAGCAGATGCAAGCTTCAACTGGAAGCCAGTGGATTGTGCGGAGGAGTGGGGTGACGTGGTCAAATAGCCCTTACACAGCCTGGAGGTGTGTTTTGGGTCATTGGAAAAACAAATTATAGTCCCATTAAGCGCAAACCAGATCGGATGGCGTATCGCTGCAGAATGCTGTGGTAGCCATGCTGGTTAAGTGTGCCTTGAATTCTAAATAAATCACCGACAGTGTCACCAGCAAAGTACCATCACACCTCCTCCTCCATGCTTCATGGTGGGAACCACACATGCGGAGATCATCCGTTCACCTACTCTGCGTCTCACAAAGACACGGCGGTTGGAACCAAAAATCTCAAATCTGGACTCATCAGACCAAAGGACACATTTCCACCGGTCTAATGTCCTTTGCTCGTGTTTCTTGGCCCAATCAAGTCTCTTCTTCTTATTGGTGTCCTTTAGTAGTGGTTTCTTTGCAGCAATTTGACCATGAAGGCCTGATCCTCAGAACAGTTGATGTTGAGATGTGTTTCTTACTTGAACTTTGTGAAGCATTTATTTGGGCTGCAATCTGAGGTGTAGTTAACTATAATGAACTTATCCTCTTCCTTTCCTGTGGCGGTCCTCATGAGAGACAGTTTCATCATAGTGCTTGATGGTTTTTGCAACTGCACTTGAAGAAACTTTCAAAGTTCTTGAAATGTTCCATATTGACTGACCTTCATGTCTTAAAGTAATGATGGACTGTCGTTTCTCTTTGCTTATTTGAGCTGTTCTTGCCATAATATGGCTATCTAACCAAATAGGGCTATCTTCTGTATGCCACCCATACCTTGTCACAACACAACTGATTGGCTCAAAAGCATGAAGAAGGAAAGACATTCCACAAATTAACTTTTAAGAAGGCACACCTGTTAATTGAAATGCATTCCAGGTGACTAGCTCATGAAGCTGGTTGAGAGAATGCCAAGAGTGTGCAAAGCTGTTATCAAGGCAAAGGGTGGCTTTATAAAATATATTAAACACTTTTTTGGTTACTACATGATTCCATATGTGTTATTTCATCGTTTTGATGTCTTCACTATTATTCTGCAATGTAGAAAATAGTAAAAATAAAGAAAAACCCTTGAATGAGTAGGTGTGTCCAAACTTTTGACTGGTATTGTATATGTATTAGAATATTGTGATAGTAATTTGTACACATTATCTTTTGGAACTTTGAACTTTATATAGTAAAGAAAACAACATGAGTGCTTTATCAAATGAAAAGAGAATAAACACTAGAGGAAAAGCCTGTGACAACTTTAACTGTTTCCTCCGGTCTCCCTTTTATTTCTTCTGTTTAACAGAAACACAAAACTACCTGCACATTAGTTCCTGCCACCTGGGACCGGTAACAGATTTTTTGGGGCTCGTCCGGGATCGGCGCCACATGGAGGACGTTTGATCCAGCGATATATGAACCTCAGGGCATCAGCGTGAGACGACCTGAGCGAGGGGCTACGGGTGTGTCTAGCCAGCGGCAGGTACAGCGTGCAAAGGGGATCCTGGCCAAGGTCAGCACTACGTGTCCAAAGTGTCTGGAGCATGCATCGATAAGAGACTGCATACACTGACGGCTGATGAAATCTACCAGCTCGCCGAAAGCATCAGTCCAGTATCAGTTCTGGACCCAGCCAAACTTAGTGAGAGTGATGAGGAACATTGTTTAAAGTACATTTCAGCCCATATGAACTGTAAAACTCTTGCTATCTTGTTATAAGATATTAAAGATCTTGTTATCTTGCTCGAGCAGATAAGGGTGTGTTACTGTTTATGTTTTTGACAGATTCTATTGATGAGATCATTCAGAATCTGTGTTATTACAGAGGTTGAGGTGCTAGCACAGCCATCATTGCCAACTCATGTAGCTGACCCTGCTGACACATCAGGGGCAAAGTATCAAAGGATGTTGGCCAGTTATGAGGAGTTGGGTACAAAACTCCACACACTTAAGACACACAGAGAGAGAGAAGAGCAGCACTGAAATCTTCCAGGAGCTGATGTGTACCAAGCAGCACGACCATGAGACACCCCAGCAGTTCCTTTACAGAATGACTGGACTAAAGCAAACAGGCCAAGACGCACATCAGGTATGACGCATACACTGTCCAGAACGTGTTTCTCCATACAGTCTCCCAGGGCCTCGGCACCAAGCACAGTGGCACATGTCCAGATTTGAGATCCCTCCTCTTAGACAACACTGTTTCCGACTAATCCCTCCTGCGGCATGTGATCAAGATCACAAGTGATGAGAGTGAGAGACAACGGAGGCTAGGTCAGCCCTCACATCTTAAAGTGGCCCATGCACACAGCGCTCAGCTGGAGAACAGGGGAGAGGAAGGAGTTAATGTGAAGACGGACAAGACCATCCAGCAGCTCAGTGCTCAGGTTGAGGCCTTAACCAACTTTATTGACTCCCTGAAACAGCAGCAGTTTCAGCCACAGTTTCGGAGAAAGCAACAGTCCCAGCCACAGCTCCAGAGACTGCCACAGTTCAAGAGAAGAGGGAGGCAATCCCGCTGTCCGAAGTGTGAAGAACAGGGCGTCACTATGTGTAGCCATTGTTTTGTCTGTGGAGAAGACGGGCACCGAGCTGTGAGTTGCCTGAAGAAGCCCAAGTTTCAGGGAAACGGGCACCGGTCATTGCAGAGGGACAACCAGTGACCGGCCCCCATAGACAGTCCTATCCTGTTAGTGCTCACATCCCAAAACCAGGTCAAGTTCACTCCAACAGCGCAGCTCCTCCACACTTACCTGTCCCTGTCCAGTCCACCCAAAGGAGAGTGGCCAGCTTGTCTGAGACAAATGCCTTCTCAAATGTAACATGAATGGCTATCCTGTGAGTGTTTTACTTGACATTGGCACCCAAGTGAACATCCTCAACAACATCTGGAGAGAGAAATACTTACCCAATGTTGAAGTCCGCCCCCTGGCTGAGATCATCAACCCTCAAAACCTTGACGTCAGGGACGTCCAGAAAGACCCAATACCCTTTGACAGTTGGGTTGAAGTCACAATAAACCTACCTGGCAATGACAACCCCAGTCTGGCTATACAGATGCGCTTCCTTGTGAGCAGCATAGACTTGGGGAGGCCCGGTAAGACAAGGGGTGGTGGTCTGTGTATATTTGTAAACAACAGCTGGTGCACAAAATCAAATACTAAGGAAGTCTCGAGGTTTTGCTCGCCTGAGGTAGAGTATCTTATGATAAGCTGTAGACCACACTATTTACCAAGAGAGTTTTCATCTATATTTTTCATAGCTGTCTATTTACCACCACAAACCAATGCTGGCATTAAGATTGCACTGAATGAGTTGTACAAGGCCATTAATCAACAGGAAAACGCTCATCCAGATGCAGCGCTCCTAGTGGCCGGGACTTTAATGCAGGGAAACTTAAATCCGTTCTACCTAATTTCTACCAGCATGTTAAATGTGCAACCAGAGGGAAAAAAACTCTAGACCACCTTTACTCCACACACAGAGACGCATACAAAGCTCTCCCTCGCCCTCCATTTGGCAAATCTGACAATAACTCTATCCTCCTGATTCCTGCTTATAAGCAAAAACTAAAGCAGGAAGCACCAGTGACTCGGTTAATAAAAAAGTGGTCAGATGACGCAGATGCTAAGCTACAGGACTGTTTTGCTAGCACAGACTGGAACATGTTCCGGGATTCTTCAGACAGCATTGAGGAGTACACCACATCAGTCACTGGCTTCATCAATAAGTGCATCGATGATGTCGTCCCCACAGTGACCGTACGTACATACCCCAACCAGAAGCCATGGATTACAGGAAACATCCGCACTGAGCTAAAGGGTAGAGCTGCCGCTTTCAAGGAACGGGACTCTAACCCGGACGCTTATAAGAAATCCCGCTATGACCTCCGACGAACCATCAAACAGGCAAAGAGTCAATACAGGTCTAAGATTGAATCGTACTACACTGGCTCTGACGCTCGTCGGATGTGGCAGGGCTTGAAAACTATTACAGACTACAAAGGGAAGCACAGCCGCGAGCTGCCCAGTGACACAAGCCTACCAGACGAGCTAAACCACTTCTATGCTCGCTTCGAGGCAAGCAACACTGAAGCATGCATGAGAGCACCAGCTGTTCCGGATGACTATGTGATCACGCTCTCCGTAGCCGATGTGAGTAAGACTTTTAAGCAGGTCAACATTCACAAGGCCGCAGGGCCAGACGGATTACCAGGACGTGTACTCCGAGCATGTGCTGACCAACTGGCAAGTGTCTTCACTGACATTTTCAACATGTCCCTGACTGAGTCTGTAATACCAACATGTTTCAAGCAGACCACCATAGTCCCCGTGCCCAAGGACTCTAAGATAACCTGCCTAAATGACTACCGACCCGTAGCACTGACGTCTGTAGCCATGAAGTGCTTTGAAAGGCTGGTCATGGCTCACATCAACAGCATTATCCCAGAAACCCTAGACCCACTCCAATTTGCATACCGCCCCAACAGATTCACAGATGATGCAATCTCTATTGCACTCCACACTGCCCTTTCCCACCTGGACAAGAGGAACACCTACGTGAGAATGCTATTCATTGACTACAGCTCAGCATTCAACACCATAGTGCCCTCTAAGCTCATCACTAAGCTAAGGATCCTGGGACTAAACACCTCCCTCTGCAACTGGATCCTGGACTTCCTGACGGGCCGCCCCCAGGTGGTAAGGGTAGGTAACAACACATCTGCCACACTGATCCTCAACACAGGGGCTCCTCAGGGGTGCGTGCTCAGTCCCCTCCTGTACTCTCTGTTCACCCATGACTGCATGGCCAGGCACGACTCCAACACCATCATTTAAGTTTGCCGACGACACAACAGTGGTAGGCCTGATCACCGACAACGATGAGACAGCCTATAGGGAGGAGGTCAGAGATCTGGCCGTGTGGTGCCAGGACAACAACCTCTCCCTCAACGTGACCAAGACAAAGGAGATGATTGTGGACTACAGGAAAAAAAAGAGGACTGAGCACGCCCCCATTCTCATTGACGGGGCTGTAGTGGAACAGGTTGAGAGCTTCAAGTTCCTTGGTGTCCACATCACCAACGAACTATCATGGTCCAAACACACCAAGACAGTCGTGAAGAGGGCACGACAAAGCCTATTCCCCCTCAGGAGACTAAAAAGATTTGGCATGGGTCCTCAGATCCTCAAAAAATTCTACAGCTGCACCATCGAGAGCATCCTGACTGGTTGCATCACCGCCTGGTATGGCAACTGCTTGGCCTCCGACCGCAAGGCACTACAGAGGGTAGTGCGTACGGCCCAGTACATCACTGGGGCAAAGCTTCCTGCCATCCAGGACCTCTATACCAGGCGGTGTCAGAGGAAGGCCCTCAAAATTGTCAAAGACTCCAGCCACCCTAGTCATAGACTGTTCTCTCTGCTACCGCACGGCAAGCGGTACCGGAGTGCCAAGTCTAGGTCCAAAAGACTTCTCAACAGCTTCTACCCCCAAGCCATAAGACTCCTGAACAGCTAATCATGGCTACCCGGACTATTTGCACTGCCCCCCCACCCCATCCTTTTTACGCTGCTGCTACTCTGTTAAGTATTTATGCATAGTCACTTTAACTCTACCCACATGTACATATTACCTCAACTACCTCAACTAGCCGGTGCCCCCGCACATTGACTCTGCAACGGTACCCCCCTGTATATATAGCCTCCCTACTGTCACTTTATTTTACTTCTGCTCTTTTTTTTCTCAACACTTTTTTTTGTTGTTGTTGTTTTATTTTTACTTTTTTTGTTTAAAATAAATGCACTGTTGGTTAAGGGCTGTAAGTAAGCATTTCACTGTAATGTCTGCACCTGTTGTATTCGGCGCATGTGACCAATAACATTTGATTTGATTTGAGTTGATTGTAGGGTTCAATGTGGTCCAAGAGCTGATCGGGGGAAGAAAGAGTGAAACCCAGATCCTGTACACCATGGCCAGCCTTCTCAGTGCAGCAATGGAGATTGAAGAGGAGAACGCTAACACCATGGTCAAACTCATCCAGACCCAGAACATTCCCGATGAGCCAGCTCTGGTGAAAGTAGGGTTACAGGATGCTATTATCCACCCTGGCCCCGTCGCTCACGTCAAATGCTGAGTGCCAGCCAGCTTCAGACCAGTAGTGCTATTCAAACCCAATGAAGAGAGTGCACAGTTGGAGCCGCTGGATGTTGGTGAAGGGCTGATGGAGATCCACAACACTGAAAACCCCTATGTTAAAGTTCCTATTGGCAACCACATTATACACATCACCCTGCCTCGAAGAACAGCCATAGGGAGTATCCAAACAATCACCAAGATAATTGACACAGACCAAGTAGAGTACCAGGAGGCCATTGTGGAAATCAACAGTGTTGACTCGTCAACCAACTCCAAAGGCGACAGAGGTGATACAGCAGCCTTTTGGCACCCTCCTGTCGACCACAGCCACCTGGAGAAAGAACAGCAAGAGCTGTTGAAGAACATGCTGTACGAAGAGTCTGCAGCCTTCGCACGTGGAGATGAAGACATCGGGTGTATTCCCAGTCTACAGATGGCCATCAACCTTAAGGATGACATCCCTGTTCAGAGAGCGTACATCTCTGTTCCGAAGCCACTTTACAAAGAGGTCAAATTATATATCCAGGACCTGCTGCTAAGAGGGTGGATGGTCAAGTCCAAATCACCGTACTCTGCACCTGTTGTGTGTGTCCGCAAGAAAGACAGGACCCTACGACTGTGCATCTACTACAGGCTACTCAATCATACTAGACCATACCAGACCGGCACACTCTGCCTCAGATTCAAGACCAATACCCTAGGAGGCTACAGCTGGTTCCCAATCCTGGACCAAGGGAAGGCCTACCACCAAGGCTTCATGGCAGAAGGCTCCCGCCATCTCACCGCCTTCATCACTCAGTGGGGTCTATCAGTGGGTGAGGAGCCTCTTGGGCTGATGAACACTCCTGCAACATTCCAGAGGAGCATGGAGGAGATGCTGGACTTATTGCGTGACGAGTGCTGTATCCCTTACCTGGATGACGTTCTCTGCTACACCAAGTCCTTTGAAGATCATGTGGATGGAATGCAGAGAGTTCTGAGAGCCTACAATGCCATGGGGTGAAGCTGGGACCAACCAAGTGTGAGCTGTAAAGGACGGCTGTTGTCTGCAGATGGAGTCAGGATCGACCCGAAAGACTTGGACGCAGTCCGAGCCCTGAGAGATCAAACCCCCAACACCATCGGAGGTGTTCGCAAACTGCTGGGATTCCTAAACTACTATCGAAACTACATCCAGGACTTCTCCAGAGTAGCTAAACCACTCTATGAACTACTCCAAGTGAAAAGTCACACAGCAGAAGTGTCAGCTGGCAATCCACGGAAGGATGAGAGGAAAGGTGTCCATTTGCCATCCAGAACTCCAGTGAGATGGACAGAGGAACACCAGACTATCCTTGAGAGGCTCATCAACACCCTATAGAATCCACCTGTACTGGCCTATCTCGACATTGACCAACCCACCACACTCTACACCTACGCCTCAGAACAAGGTCTTGGAGCTGTCCTTTACCAACGGCAGAATGGGAAGCTCTGAGTCGTCAGGTATGGTTCAAGAACCCTCATGCCTGCGGAGAAGAACTACCACTTTCACTCAAGTTCCTTGCATTGAAGTGGGCTGTGTGTCAGGATTTCAGAGACTACCTCTTCTACGCCCCACATTTCACAATCTACACGGACAACAACCCGCTGACATACGTCATGAGCACTGCCAAGCTCAATGAAGTGGGCCACAGATGGGTTGGAGAACTCGCTGACTTCCGCTTCGATATCAGATACAGACCAGGCAAAGTCAATATCGACGGAGACACCCTCTCTCGTTGTCCCGTGGATATCACCAAGTACGTGGCAGAATGCACCAAAGAGCTGCCAGGGGAAGTGGTCCGTGCAATATGGGAAGGGAGCCAAGCAGCAAAAAGGAAAGATGTGGCTTGGATGGCAGCCCTCAACACCACCCCAGCGAACCCTTGTCAAATAAAATCAAATCAAGCTTTATTTATACAGCACATTTCAGACATGGAATGCAACGCAATGTGCTTTACAGGAAAACATGAATAAAAAACTATGGAAATAAAAGCTGAAATATTTACTACACAACAAACAACATAAGATAAAAAAACCAAAAGAATGACAAAAACTGAACAACTAAAAAGCACCCTGAGGAAAAGCAAAGCTTACACTTACCCTATACACTGAGTATACCAAGCATTAGGAACACCTTCCTAATATTGAGTTGCACCCTCCCCTTTTGCCCTCAGAAAAGCCTCAATTCGTTGGGTCATGGATACTACAAGGTGTCGAAAGTGTTCCAGAGGGATGCTGGCCCATTTTGACTCCAATGCTTCTCAAAGTTGTGTCAAGTTGGCTGGATGTCCTTTGGGTGGTGGACCATTCTTGATACACACGGGAAACTGTTGAGCGTGAAAAACCCTGCAGCGTTGCAGTTCTTGATACAAACCAGTGCGCCTGGCACCTGCTACCATACCCCATTCAAAGGCACTTAAATATTTTGTCTTGCCCATTCACCCTCTGAATGGCACACATACACAATCCATGTCTCAATTGTCTCAAGCCTTAAAAATTATTCTTTAAACTGTCTCCTCCCCTTCATCTACACTGATTGAAGTGGATTTAACAAGTGCCATCAATAAGGGATCATAGCTTTCACCTGCATTCACCCGGTCAGTCTGTCATGGATTTCCATTGGGAATTGTTTATGCTTGTTGCCGCCAGCAGGGGGTGGTGTAGGAGCATGAGTGCAGCGGTTTGTGACATCTCCCCTCCAACACTAGAGGAAGACGCATGTGACAATTTTAACCGTTTCCTCCTGTCTCCCTTTTATTTCTTCTGTTTAACAGAACACAACATTATCTACACATTAGTCCCCACCACCTGGGACCTGTAACATCCTCCCGGCAAGTATGGACTGTTCTGCAGATCTAAGATCAATATTATAAAATGTGTGTGTGTGAGTTTATGCGTGTGCATGTGTGTGTGTGTTAGGCTTGGGCGGTATCCAGATTTTCATATTGTCAAACTGTCCTTCTCTTATCCTGGGGTTTACGGTATTACCGGCATAGCACACAAGGGGGCGCTATAAACACAAGAAAAGCCCATTGGGCCTCTATTCCCCTCCTGCTCCGTGGCTTGATGACTCATTGCGAGCTCACAGAAGAGGGCTCCGGGCAGCTGAGCGGAAATGGAGGAAAACTAGACTCCCTGCGGACCTGTCATCTTTTCACTCCCTCCTCTCTACATTCTCTTCCTCTGTTTCCGCTGCCAAAGCCACTTTCTACCACTCTGAATTTCAAGCCTCTGCCTCTAACCCTAGGATGCTCTTTGCCACCTTCTCCTCCCTGCTGAATCCTCCTCCTCCTCCCCCTTCCTCTCCCTCTCTGTGGATGACTTCGTCAACCATTTTGAAAAGAAGGTTGACGACATCCGATCCTCATTTATTAAGTCAAATGACACCGCTGGTCCTGCTCACACTGCCCTACCCTATGCTTTGACTTCTTTCTCCCCTCTCTCTCCAGATGAAATCATGCGACTTGTGACGGCCGGCCGCCCAACAACCTGCCCGCTTGACCCTATCCCCTCCTCTCTTCTCCAGACCATTTCCGGAGACCTTCTCCCTTACCTCACCTCGCTCATCAACTCATCCTTGACCGCTGGCCATGTCCCTTCCGTCTTCAAGAGAGCGAGAGTTGCACCCCTCCTCAAAAAACCTACACTCGATCCCTCCGATGTCAACAACTACAGACCAGTATGCCTTCTTTCTTTTCTCTCCAAAACTCTTGAGCGTGCCGTCTCTAGCCAACTCTCCTGCTATCTCTCTCAGAATAACCATCTTGATCCAAACCAGTCAGGTTTAAAGACTGGTCATTCAACTGAGACTGCTCTTCTCTGTGTCACGGAGGCTCTCCGCACTGCTAAAGCTAACGCTCTCTCCTCTGCTCTTATCCTTCTAGACCTATCCGCTGCCTTTGATACTGTGAACCATCAGATCCTCCTCTCCACCCTCTCCGAGTTGGGCATCTCCGGCGCTGCTCACTCTTGGATTGCGTCCTACCTGACAGGTCGCTCCTACCAGGTGGCGTGGCGAGAATCTGTCTCCGCACCATGCGCTCTCACCACTGTTGTCCCCCAGGGCTCAGTTCTAGGCCCTCTCCTATCCTCTCTATACACCAAGTCACTTGGCTCTGTCATATCCTCACATTGTCTCTCCTATCATTGCTACGCAGACAACACACAATTCATTTTCTCCTTTCCCCCTTCTGATAACCAGGTGGCGAATCGCATCTCTGCATGTCTGGCAGACATATCAGTGTGGATGTCGGATCACCACCTCAAGCTGAACCTCGGCAAGACGGAGCTGCTCTTCCTCCCGGGGAAGGACTGCCCGCTCCATGATCTCGCCATCACGGTTGACAACTCCATTGTGTCCTCCTCCCAGAGTGCAAAGAACCTTGGCGTGACCCTGGACAACACCCAGTCGTTCTCCGCTAACATCAAAGCGGTGACCCGATCCTGCAGGTTCATGCTCTACAACATTTGCAGAGTAGACCCTACCTTACACAGAAAGCGGCACAGGTCCTAATCCAGGAACTTGTCATCTCCCGTCTGGATTACTGCAACTCGCTGTTGGCTGGGCTCCCTGCCTGTGCCATTAAACCCCTACAACTTATCCAGAACGCTGCAGCCCGTCTGGTGTTCAACCTTCCCAAGTTCTCTCATGTCACCCCGCTCCTCCGCACACTCCACTGGCTTCCAGTTGAGGCTCGCATCTACTACAAGACCATGGCGCTTGCCTATGGAGCTGTGGGGGGAACAGCACCTCCTTACCTTCAGGCTCTGATCAGACCCTACACCCAAATGAGGGCACTACGTTCATCCACCTCTGGCCTGCTAGCTCCCCTACCTCTACAGAAGCACAGTTCCCACTCAGCCCAGTCAAAGCTATTCGCTGCTCTGGCACCCCAATGGTGGAACAAGCTCCCCCACGACGCCAGGACAGCGGAGTCACTGACCACCTTCCGGAGACACTTGAAACCCTACCTCTTTAAGGAATACCTGGAATAGTATAAAGTAATAATTATCACAAGTTGACTGCAGGTATTAACTTAAAAAGTAGCTGCAAATATTAATATTTATTGAAAAACTTTTTCCAAATACCCCAGTATACGGTATATACGGTATACCGCCCAAGCCTAGTGTGTGTGCGATTCCTGTGATCACCCGTACGTATAATGTATGCACGCATGACTGTAAGTTGCTTTGAATGAAAGCATCTGCTAAATGGCATGTGTGTGTGTGACATTGACCTAGAGGTGTGTACTCTAGCAGAGAGATAATATTTCCAGGAAATGCCTTGCAAAAGTATTCATCCCCCTTGGCGTTTTTCCTATTTTGTTGCATTACAACCTGTAATTTAAATGGATTTTTATTTGGATTTAATGTAATGGACATACACAAAATAGTCCAAATTGGTGAAGTGAAATTAAAAAAATAACTTGTTTCAAAAAATTCTAAAAAATAAATTACGGAAAAGTGGTGCGTGCATATGTATTCACCCCCTTTGCTATGAAGCCCCTAAATAAGATCTGGTGCAACCAATTACCTTCAGAAGTCATATAATGAGTTAAATAAAGTCCACCTGTGTGCAATCTAAGTGTCACATGATCTCAGTATATATACACCTGTTCTGAAAGGCCCCAGTGTCTGCAACACCACTAAGCAAGGGGCACCACCAAGCAAGCGGCACCATGAAGACCAAGGAGCTCTCCAAACAGGTCAGGGACAAAGTTGAGGAGAAGTGGCCAAACAGTTATATTTTTGTTTCATCAGACCAGAGGACATTTCTCCAAAAAGTATGATCTTTGTCCCCATGTGCAGTTGCAAACCGTAGTCTGGCTTTTTTATGGCGGTTCTTCCTTGCTGAGTGGCCTTTCAGGTTATGTCGATTTATGGACTCGTTTTACTGTGGATATAGATACTTTTGTACCTGTTTCCTCCAGCATCTTCACAAGGTCCTTTGCTGTTGTTCTAACATTGATTTGCACTTTTCGCACCAAAGTACGTTCATCTCTAGGAGACAGAACGTGTCTCCTTCCTGAGCGGTATGACGGCTGCGTAGTCCCATGGTGTTTATACTTGCGTACTATTGTTTGTACAGATGAACGTGGTACCAAGGATGAACCAGACTTGTGGAGGTCTAAAAAAAAAAATCTGAGGTCTTGGCTGATTTCTTTTGATTTTCCCATGATGTCAAGCAAAGAGGCACTGAGTTTGAAGGTAGGCCTTGAAATACATCCACAGGTACACCTCCAATTTACTCAAATGATGTCAATTAGCCTATCATAATCTTCTAAAGCCATGACATCATTTTCTGGAATTTTAAAGGCACAGTCAACTTAGTGTATGTAAACTTCTGACCCACTGGAATTGTGATACAGTGAATTATAACTTGTGTCATGCACAAAGTAGATGTCCTAACCGACTTGCCAAAACTATAGTTTGTTAACAAGAAATTGGTGGAGTGGTTGAAAAATGAGTTTTAATGACAAAGGTTACAGGGTAGAAAAATTTGAAATTGAAAAATTTAAACTCAGTTTCTAGTTTTCCATTTCACGAGTGGATCAGAAAATGTAGAAATTGAACATTTAAACAATTTTTTTATTATTCAATTTGATCATTGGTTTGATAAGTGTAACATGCACCCACCACAAATAGGCTTATATGATGTCAATGTTTACTGGTATTTACATAACATATATTTCAAAAGTCACCAATAAACATAAATAAATTATACATTTCACCTTCAACCAATACAAAAAGGTATCAGACAAATGTTGAATGTTCCTTCCTCTTCCAACATTCCAAAGTTCTATTCCAAAGATCCATTCTCCCCCAAACAGTTGGAGGACAACCCCATCTAGAGGTATGAGAGTAGAACATTTCCATGGCAACTACATGTGAGCCAGTAGCCCATGACAACAAGCAGCAGCAGTCAGGTTCCATCCCCTGAGAGTTCTATAGGTAGCTGTCAATCACGTCTGAATAGCCCACTTATGTTATTCTGTCATACTGGTATGTCAACAATATTAACTTAATGACACTTGACTGCACGGTGGCCTGGTGCAGTCACAACAACCTGGAACTCAACACAGACAAAACCGTGGAGATGGTTGACTTCAGAAGACACTGGCTGGTCATCGGCTGCCACCTGTCCTCCGTCGAGGTCACGACTGCAAATTACATTTTATTCATCACATGCTTTGTAAACAAACGGTGTGGACTAACAGTGAAATGCTTGAAATCCTTCCAAGGCAAGAAAGCGTGCAGGAAAGATCATCGCCGACCCCGGTCACCCCCTTTTCCAAAAACGATCCTCTGGCAGGCGGTTGAGGTCAATCATGACCAAAACCACGCGCCACCTGAACAGTTTCTTTCCCCGTGCTGTGACCCTCACCAACAGGCCATCTGGCCCATAGAGACTATAGGACTATACACTCTACAGTGCTCACCGCATCAAGCAATCTGTACACAAAATGAGGATATATTTATACTGTAAATTTGTACATCCACTGTATATCCACTTGCGATGACGCTGGGCCAATAGTGCGCTGCCTCATGGGTCTTCCGGTCGCGGCCGGCTGCGACTCAGCCCGGGATCGAACCCGGATCTGTAGTGATGCCTCAAGCACTGCGATGCAGTGCCTTAGACCGCTGCGCTAATCGGGAGGCCCACTCCTCGATTAACTTTTACCGTTTTCAAAAGGAGGTGAGAGAGGATGCAGGAGGTGAGCAAACCTAATTGATAAAAGGCCCTAGCATCATCCTTCTCTAACCTAATAATTACACGCTCCCATACACCTTTATCCACCTGCAAATGATCGGGCCTAATTGGTGGGAGGGGCTTGCACTTAGCACATTAACCATTGACTATCTACACACGAAAAACACACTGATAAACAATTAAATAGACTGCTTGGGTGAAATGGTTAGAACAAATTCAACTATGGAAATTATAAGAAATGGAATGAATACTGGACATGAAATTCACATACACAACATTGATAGAAAGGATAATAAAACAGTGTCTTTGGGGTGAAGATCATATCTTCACACCACTGTATATTTGTATATCCACTGCTCATTATCTTATAGCTAGCTCTATGTTGACTTTACATATTGTATATAATGTATGTAAACTTTTTGTAAACTCTTCTCTATTCTGCCTCTAGATGCTGTCTAGCACTAGCAGAACCATATCACAAAGTAAAATTCAGAGTATCTGTAAATGTACTTGGCAAATAAAGGTGATTCTGATTCTGATTGACACACTATTGAAGAGAAAGAGGCCTTTGACATTCTAACACTTGACAATTCCCATGCTTTAATTGAATGTTTGACTCCAAAACCACGTTAGTGTCAAAAGCAGTCTGTTATGCTATTTGGAATAGGCAGGTAGAATAGTATTGAATCTAAATATCTGGCAATCATGTAATTTGTGTCAAAGGTCTTTATTATCTCTTCAAAATCAAATCTCTCTATTTGGATGAAAACATCTAGTCCAATCAGTCCATGATGATGTACCCTGAACAAAAATATAAATGCAACATGTAAAGTGTTGGTCCCATGTTTCATGAGCAGAATTAAAATACCCCAGAAATGTTCCATATGCACAAAAAGCTTATTTCTCAAAAATGTTGTGCACAAATTTGTTTACTGTCATGAGCCTCTCACTCCACCGGGTTACCACCTTAGTTTCTTCCACTCTGCTCACCACTCTCTCTACTCAGCCTAACTAGCTCCACCTGTCCCTGCTCTGCTCTGCTCTAATTACTCTGCCAGCTGCGCTGCATTACCCACTACCTCTCCCAGTATTTAAGGCCCTGTCTTTCAGCTCTCCGGTGTCAGATCGTCTGCAAAGCTCACACCCGGAACCTGTTTGCTCGCGCTTCTGGCTCACCCTGGTTTTGTGACCCCGGACCTGCCTGATTTTTGGATACTCGTCTGCCCCAGGAGATCCAGACCTGCTTCTGCCATTACGACTCCTGACTACTCTTCATTCCCGGTAACTCTGACCAGCCTTCTGCCTTGCTACTACGTATTTTGGATTTCCCTTGAACTGTACTGCTGCCTTGTTTCATTCCGCCCTGTTGTGTCTGTGTCTCCCCCCCCCCAGGACTTCTGGACCACCCACCACCGGCTTCATAGGACGCATCGCTGCCACTGGGGGGGGCACAGACCCAGCACATTGGACGGGATCCCTGTTACCCCTGGAGCCTTCATTCACTCCCTACTTCCCTTTTCCCTTAAGTTTAATAAACTTTCTGGTGTGACGCAATTGTGGTCCTCTGGTCGTCTGTCTGAACCGTGACAGTACGATCTGACCATTATGGACTCAGCGCACACTTTCCCCGACATGGAAACCGATGAGCATGAGCAGCAGTTCCAGCAGCAGCAACAACAACTCGCCATGATCATTCAACTCCTCACCAACCTGACCCCAGCCAGTCTGCCCACCAGCCCTGCCCCCGAGTTACCTGCCCCGGTCATTGCAGCCGCTGCTCCGGAACCCAAGATTGGAAACCCCGAGCGGTTCAACGGCGATTCAACCCAGGTCCGGCCATTCCTGACTAGCTGCCGACTTCAGTTCTCCTTGCAGCCACGGACCTTCGCCACGGAGGGGGCTAAAGTTGGGTATGCCATCACTCACCTGACGGGCCGAGCTCGACTCTGGGGAACAGCAGAGTTCGAACGTCAAACCCCCGCATGTGCAACCTTCGACCTGTTTGCTGAGGAGATGCTGAAGGTGTTTGACCTGGATTCACCAACCGCAGAGGCGTCTCGTGAACTGTTCAGTATTCGACAAGGCAGACGTACAGTCGCAGACCATTCCATCGACTTCCGAACCCTGGCTAGACGAAGTTCTTGGAACACACCATCGTTGGTGGACGCGTTCTTCCATAGTTTGGCTGACTATATCAAGGACGAGTTGGTCTCCCATGAACTGCCTTCCACTCTTGATGAAGCCATCGCACTGACCGTCAGGATCGACAGAAGGATACAGACCCGTCGTCGTGAGAGGGGGCGCCAAGGTCCACCTACTACCGGCATTCGGAGAGGTCCGACTGGGCTCCTGTCATCTACTGCCACTCACCCAGGTCAGCTTGATCAGTCTGAGCCTATGGAGATTGGGCGAGCCTCTCTCACTCCTGCAGAGCGCCAGCGACGCTTCACCTCAAACCTCTGCCTCTATTGTGGAGGTGATGGACATCGTGTGGTAACCTGCCCTTTAAAGGGCCGAAGCTCACCGGGCATAGGGGGAGTCCGGTTGAGTTCAATGACCATCCAGTCCTCCGACCGCAAACCCCTGCTGCAAGTTCACCTCCGCCTCTCTGACTCAACTCACACCCTGGCTGCTCTGGTGGATTCTGGCGCCGAAGCCAACATAATGGACATCAAGCTGGCACGCCAACTGGGACTGGAGAACCTCCGTTTGACACCTCCTATTCCTGCCCGGGCACTGGACGGACACTTACTCGGATCGGTCACTCATGTCACGGCCCCGGTCTCGATGGGTCTGTCCGGAAACCATCAAGAAACTATCCAGTTTCACCTGCTCCCCTCTCCAGGCCAACCCCTTATCCTGGGTTACCCATGGCTCCGCCGGCACAACCCTCAGCTCGACTGGGTGACCGGGGTGATCAGGGAGTGGGGAGAGGACTGCCACCGAACCTGCCTGCTTGCTGCCGCACTACCCCCTCGGCCAGTACCTACTAACTCCGCTCCTGACCTCTCCAATGTCCCAGAATGCTACCATGGTCTCAGAGAGGTGTTTAACAAAGCAAGAGCCACATCTCTGCCCCCTCACCGACCGTACGACTGTGCCATCGACCTCCTCCCTGGAACAGCCCCTCCAAAGGGTCGTCTTTATTCGTTGTCTGCTCCTGAAAGAAAGTCCATGGAGGACTACATCAATGGCTCTCTGTCCGCAGGATTAATCCGTTCATCTTCATCTCCTGCTGGTGCTGGCTTCTTCTTTGTGGGGAGGAAGGACGGATCTCTTCGCCCCTGCATCGACTACAGGGGACTCAACGACATCACAGTGAAAAACCGTTACCCTCTGCCTCTGCTCACCTCTGCTTTTGAGTTGCTCCAGGGAGCCACTGTTTTTACCAAGTTGGATCTCAGAAACGCTTACCACCTAGTGCGGATCCGGGAGGGAGATGAATGGAAAACCGCATTCAATACACCAACAGGCCACTACGAGTATCTGGTTATGCCTTTTGGCCTCACCAATGCTCCTGCTGTGTTCCAGGCTCTAGTGAATGATGTACTGCGGGACATGTTAAACAAGTTTGTCTTCGTTTACCTGGATGACATCTTAATCTACTCCAGAAACCTGTCTGAACACACCCGCCATGTCCAGCAAGTCCTTCATCGTCTTCTGGAGAATTCCCTCTACGCCAAGGCAGAGAAATGTGAGTTTCACGTCAAGACAGTGGCCTTCCTGGGGTACATAGTGGCAGAGGGAAGTATCCAAATGGATCCTGCCAAAGTATCAGCAGTCACTTCATGGCCAGTTCCGGAGAACAGAAAGAAGCTGCAACAGTTTCTGGGGTTTGCTAACTTCTATAGAAAGTTTATCCGGAACTACAGTACCGTTGCTGCCCCTCTCACTGCTCTAACCAGCACCAAGCAACCCTTCACCTGGACCCCAGCAGCCGACAAAGCCTTCAGTACCCTCAAGGTGAGGTTCACCTCCGCTCCCATCCTCCAGATGCCTGATGTGGACCGGCAATTCATTGTGGAGGTGGACGCCTCGGATGTGGGAGTTGGTGCTGTGATTTCTCAGTGGGCTGCGGAGGATAGGAAGCTCCATCCCTGTGCCTTTTTCTCACGTCGGTTGTCCCCCTCTGAGTGCAATTACGACATAGGGAACCGTGAGCTGTTGGCTGTGAAGCTTGCCTTGGAGGAGTGGCGTCACTGGCTGGAGGGGTCCACCATTCCATTTCTCGTTTGGACCGATCATAAGAACTTGGAGTACATCCGCACGGCCAAACGGTTGAACTCCAGGCAGTCCCGCTGGGCCCTGTTCTTCACCAGGTTTAATTTCACTCTGTCATACCGGCCTGGATCACGCAACACCAAGCCAGACGCCCTCTCCCGTCAATTCCAGAAGGATGACACCCCCTCCAAGGACCCTGTGTCGATTCTGCCAAGTCCCTGCATCGTTGCAGCTCTGACCTGGGCTGTTGAGGAACAGGTGCTGGAGGCTCTCCGTAACCAGCCAGGTCCCAGCACTTGCCCAGCTGACCGCCTTTTTGTCCCCGAAGACCTGAGGTCCCAGGTCGTTCAGTGGGGACATGACTCCCGCCTAGCTTGTCACCCTGGCTCCACCCGCACTTACAACCTGCTCGCCCAGAGGTTCTGGTGGCCCTCTCTGAGGAAGGATGTACGGGAATTCGTCCAAGCCTGCCCCATCTGCAACCAACACAAGTCGTCCTGCCAGCCCCCAGCCGGATTGCTGCAGCCCCTGCCTGTGCCCAGACGTCCCTGGTCTCACATCGCCCTTGACTTTGTCACGGGGCTGCCCCCTTCAAGTGGCATGACCGTCATTCTCACCATAGTTGACCGTTTCAGCAAGATGGCACACTTCATTCCCCTCCCCAAGCTCCCAACCGCCAAGGAGACCGCCCAGGTGGTCCTGGAACACGTCTTCCGGATCCACGGACTGCCAAAGGATGTAGTTTCTGACCGTGGTCCACAATTCTCCTCCGCTTTTTGGAAGGAGTTCTGTCACCTGCTGGGAGCCACAGTCAGTCTGACTTCCGGATTCCATCCCCAATCCAATGGGCAGTCAGAGCGGGCTAATCAGGAGCTCGAGAAGGCACTGCGATGCATGACTTCACGCAACCCCCACTCCTGGTCGCAGCAATTGACATGGGTGGAGTACGCACACAATTCTCTGACCTGCTCTGCCATCGGTATGTCCCCTTTCCAATGTGTTTATGGATACCAGCCTCCTCTATTTGCCAGCCAGGAAGAGGAGGTTACTTGCCCATCTGCACTTGCTTTTGCCCGTCGATGTCGCCGCACCTGGTCACAAGCCCGAGCCACACTCCTCAGATCCGTTGCCAGCTACACTACCGGGGCCAACCGTCGGAGAATTCCTGCTCCCACCTACCATGTTGGTCAAAGGGTGTGGTTGTCAGCGAAGAACCTGCCACTCAGGGTGGAGTCGCAGAAGCTGGCACCTCGGTTCATTGGCCCATTCCCTATCATAAGAGTGATTAGCCCAACTGCTGTCCGGCTCCAACTGCCTAATTCCCTGAGGGTGCACCCCACTTTCCATGTGTCTAAGATTAAGCCCATCCATGAGAGTCCGCTGGTCCCTGCTGCGCCTTGTCCTCCTCCTCCACGGCTCGTCGATGGTGGTCTGGTTTACACCGTCCGCCGCCTGCTTCGGTCCAGACGGAGGGGTAGGGGTCTCCAGTACCTCATTGACTGGGAGGGCTATGGACCTGAGGAAAGGACCTGGGTGCCAGCTAGTCGGATTGTGGATAGGACTCTCATCACCGCTTTCCACCAACGGCATCCTGATCAACCTGCAATCCGTAGGGGCCGCCCCAGAGGGGTCCCTAACCGTCCTGCCCGCTCGGCTTCCTGTCCTGTGCCTGATCCTGTCTCGGGACCTGTCCCATCTCCCGACCACGGCCCTCCGGCTTCCTCCGAGGATGAGGACGTTCACTCGGACCGTTCGGAGGAGTTCTAGCCCTCCTCCGGCTCCCCTCCTCCCGCCCGGCGTGGTGTTGCTCTTGGGACTTCTGGGGCCGTCCCTTGGGGGGGGGGGTTCTGTCATGAGCCTCTCACTCCACCGGGTTACCACCTTAGTTTCTTCCACTCTGCTCACCACTCTCTCTACTCAGCCTAACTAGCTCCACCTGTCCCTGCTCTGCTCTGCTCTAATTACTCTGCCAGCTGCGCTGCATTACCCACTACCTCTCCCAGTATTTAAGGCCCTGTCTTTCAGCTCTCCGGTGTCAGATCGTCTGCAAAGCTCACACCCGGAACCTGTTTGCTCGCGCTTCTGGCTCACCCTGGTTTTGTGACCCCGGACCTGCCTGATTTTTGGATACTCGTCTGCCCCAGGAGATCCAGACCTGCTTCTGCCATTACGACTCCTGACTACTCTTCATTCCCGGTAACTCTGACCAGCCTTCTGCCTTGCTACTACGTATTTTGGATTTCCCTTGAACTGTACTGCTGCCTTGTTTCATTCCGCCCTGTTGTGTCTGTGTCTCCCCCCCCCCAGGACTTCTGGACCACCCACCACCGGCTTCATAGGACGCATCGCTGCCACTGGGGGGGGCACAGACCCAGCACATTGGACGGGATCCCTGTTACCCCTGGAGCCTTCATTCACTCCCTACTTCCCTTTTCCCTTAAGTTTAATAAACTTTCTGGTGTGACGCAATTGTGGTCCTCTGGTCGTCTGTCTGAACCGTGACATTTACATCTCTGTTAGTTAGCGTTTCTCCTTTGCCAAGATAACCCATCCACCTGACAGGTATGGCATATCAAGAAGCTGATTAAACAGCATGATCATTACACAGGTGCACCTTGTGCTGGGGACAATAAAAGGCCACTCTAAAATGTGCAGTTTTGTCACACAATGCCATAGATGTCTCAAGTTTTGAGGGAAGGTGCAATTGGCATGCTGACTGCAGGAATGTCCACCAGAGCTGTTGCCAATTTAATGTTAATTTCTCTACCATAAGCCACCTCGAAAGTCGTTTTAGAGAATTTGGCAATACATCCAACCTGCCTCACAACCCCAGTTCCCGCCAATATCCAGCAACTTCGCACAGCCATTGAAGAGGAATGGGACAACATTCCACAGGCCACAATCAACAGCCTGATCAACTCTATGCGAAGGAGATGTGTCGCACAGCATGAGGCAAATGGTGGTCACACCAGATACCTACTGGTTTTCTGATCCACGCCACTAGTTTTTCTTAAGGTATATGTGACCAACAGATGCATATCTGTATTCCCAGTCATGTAAAATCCATAAATTAGGGCCTAATGAATTTATTTCAATTGACTGATTTCCTTAAATGAACTGTATCTCATTAAATCTTTTAAATTGTAGCATGTTGCGTTTATTTTTGTTCAGTGTAACTTCAGCGCCAACCTTGATTATCAAGTCATTCATGCATCCTCATGAATAGGCCTACACTCTTTGAAAAAAGGGTTGCAAAAGGGTTCTTCGGCTGTCCCCATAGCGGAACCTTTTTGGGTTCCATGTAGAACCCTCTGTGGAAAGTGTTCTACATGGAACCCAAAAAGGTTCTACCTGGTACCAAAAATGGTTATTCCAAGGGTTCTCCAATGGGGACAGCCAAAGAACCCTTTAAGTTTCTAGATAGCACCTTGTTTTTCTAAAAGTGTACTCGAGTGTACTCCCCTCTATCACTTAAGGTCCGCCTCAATATATCAATAGATAGACTGGAAGAGGGGCGCTAAATGTCACGATGTGCATTAATTAACAACACTACACCGGAGAGTCTCAGTAGCCTATACCTCAATATAAGTTGTGGCTGATGTACCAAAAAACTAAGTTTGTATCTGTCTTTTAAAACCCTTGTTTTTAATGAGCATCATTTTGATACCATAATATTTGTTCACAGAAGCAAAACCGGGCTCCCTATTTTCTCTTTTTAGTATTTTATTTTAGTTCTATTCTTTTTTTTCACTCCATATACAAACGTAAATGTACGAACAACAACTTACAGACGCACACAAACAATGACTACATCTCATCTGCCCAGACCCGCATGATCACGCCCCCATCCCTAGTGCCTGCATTATTTTTTGCCACTTGGCCTTAAGCTGTATCAATTTGTTTTTCTCGGTCACCCATGCTATTTCAGTATTTCAATAATAAATAATTAGATTTTTCCATTCTGTTAATGATGGCGGATTCATTGGTTTCCAAGGTTTTACTATACGTTTTTTCAAGATGAGAATTGGGTGTCAGTGCCATTGGGTGTCTCACTACACCCCAATTTGCCATGTCTTGAAATATGCAGACAGACGGATTAAAAGTATGTTTACATTGTAATACTTCTGACAGCCAACTTTCTAGCTCCGCCCACAACTTCCAGACTTTATAGCATTCCCAGAAAGCATGGATAATTGAGTCATTATTAGAGTAGTTTCACACTTAAGACATGACTCTGCCGTTGTGCTGTAGAATTTGTGAATTTTGTCTCTTGCAAAAAAAATCTATACATTAGTTTATACTGGATTAAACGTACATTTTCGTTAACTGTAATTTCGTTAGTTAGTCGGAACCCCCTACCCCAGATAGCATATGAACAGGTCATAAGCCATGCCAAAAAAATAATAGAATTACAGGAAATTAGCTGTAAAACTGCAAAGTCAAAATGTATAGAATAGCAGAACATTTGCTTTAAAAATAAAAAATTATCTGAGCCTCATTGCAAAATGTTTAGAATAGCATGAGATTAGCTATAAAACTGCACATTTTACACAACACCGAGAGAGCCTCAATAGGTAAATGCCTCAATATGCAGGGGCACCAAAGTAGCAGGGGCACCAAATGTCACATTAATTTACACTACACCTGAGAAAGCCTCAGACTCGGGGCCAACCACTATGGGCTGGCAGCAGCCTACACAGATGTAACGCAGCACGCACAGGTAGATGATCCCAGATAGTCCCACGGTTAGACACAGGAGTAGGAGACTGAGGTAAGACTTGGTAGGTGGGCCAAGTAGGCCAGATGGCATCTGGGTCAGAGGGAGTGAGATGTCGTCGTTGGTGTTGAGTATGGGTGGAGGAAGTTTAGGGTTTTGTGCTGGGAAAAGAGAAAAGGGCAGGAAGGAAAGGAAGAGAGAGGGAGAGAGAATGGGTTGGGGTGAAATGAGAGAAACAGAGAGAGAGAATGAAAGGGAGGAAGAGAGAGAGGGGTAGAGAGAGTAATTGAGAAAAGGGGAAAATAGAAAATAGAAAATAGGAGGTTAGGAAATTGAAAACATTGGGGGGCGAGTGGAGAAACAGAGGAAGGAGAAAATAAAGCGAGGGATAAGTAGAAAAGCGAGCAAGAGAGAAAAGGATGTGAAATTGAGGTTGGGGGGCAAAAGGTAACAGATAGAAAAACAGACAGTGAGACAGAAAAACAATTTGGGCAGGGACATGGGCTACTACATTTATCTAATGGTTAGTGAAGTAGATCAATTCTATTAGCATTACATAATAAGAAAATGTGTGTACTCTGAATGTTTCCAATGGCAGTATATCGGAGGAACAATGCGTCCCAAATCGCACCCTATTCCATATATAGTGCCCTACTTTTGACTAGGGCCCAGTCCCAAATGGCACCCTATTCCCTATATAGTGCCCTACTTTTGACTAGGGCCCAGTCCCAAATCGCACCCTATTCCCTATATAGTGCCCTACTTTTGACTAGGGCCCAGTCCCAAATCGCACCCTACTTCCTATATAGTGCCCATACTTTTGACTAGGGCTCAGTCCCAAATGGCACCCTATTCCCTATATAGTGCCCTACTTTTGACTAGGGCCCAGTCTATAATTTTAATGGTAGGTTTATTTGAACAGTGAGAGACAGAATAACAACAAACAAATCCAGAAAAATGCATGTCAAAAATGTTATAAATTGATTTGCATTTTAATGAGGGAAATAAGCATTTGACTCCTCTGCAAAACATCACTTAGTACTTGGTGGCAAAACCCTTGTTGGCAATCACAGAAGTCAGATGTTTCTTGTAGTTGGCCACGAGGTTTGCACACATCTCAGGAAGGATTTTGTTCCACTCCTCTTTGCAGATCTTCTCCAAGTCATTAAGATTTCGAGGCTGACGTTTGGCAACTCAAACCTTCAGCTCCCTCCACAGATTTTCTATGGGATTAAGGTCTGGAGACTGGCTAGGCCACTCCAGGACCTTAATGTGCTTCTTCTTGAGCCACTCCTTTGTTGCCTTGGCCATGTGTTTTGGGTCATTGTCATACTGGAATACCCATCCACGACCCATTTTCAATGCCCTGGCTGAGGGAAGGAGGTTCTCACCCAAGATTTGACGGTACATGGCCCCGTCCATTGTCCCTTTGATGCGGTGAAGTTGTCCTGTCCCCTTAGCAGAAAAACACCCCCAAAGCATAATGTTTCCACCTCCATGTCTGACGATGGGGATGGTGTTCTTGGGGTCATAGGCAGCATTCCTCCTCCTCCAAACAAGGCGAGTTGAGTTGATGCCAAAGAGCTCGATTTTGGTCTCATCTGACCACAACACTTTCACCTAGTTCTCCTCTGAATCATTCAGATGTTCATTGGCAAACTTCAGACGGGCATGTACAGTGGGGAAAAAAAGCCAGAAATCTTGCTTGTTTGTAGGTGACCAAATACTTATTTTCCACCATAATTTGCAAATAAATTCATTTAAAAAAATTCCCCACTGTATATGTGCTTTCTTGAGCAGGGGGACCTTGCGGGCGCTGCAAGATTTCAGTCCTTCACGGCGTAGTGTGTTTCCAATTGTTTTCTTGGTGACTATGGTCCCAGCTGCCTTGAGATCATTGACAAGATCTTCCCGTGTAGTTCTGGGCTGATTCTTCACCGTTCTCATGATCATTGCAACTCCACGAGGTGAGATCTTGCATGGAGCCCCAGGCCGAGGGAGATTGACAGTTATTTTGTGTTTCTTCCATTTGCGAATAATCGCACCAACTGTTGTCATCTTCTCACCAAGCTGCATGGCGATGGTCTTGTAGCCTATTCCAGCCTTGTGTAGGTCTACTGTCACGCCCTGGCTCTGGGACTCTGTTATGTTGAGCCAGGGTGTGTTGTTTCTAGGTGTTTTGTGTGCTAGGTTTATTATCTAGTTCATTTGTTTCTATGTTGGCCGGTGTGGTTCTCAATCAGAGGCAACGTGAATCAGCTGTTGCTTGTTGTCTCTGATTGGGAACTATACTTAGGCAGCCTGTTTTCCACAGTGTGTTGTGGGATCTTGTTCCGTTTGGTTTGTGTAACCGTAGGACTTCACGTTTCGTATCGTTTGTTGTTTTGTTCTCTAATAAATAGTATGTTCACTCATCACGCTGCGCATTGGGCCACTTCTTCTCAGGACGATCGTGACAGAAGATCCCACCATAACTGGACCAAGCAGCGTGTCCAGGAGCCAACGCCAGAGAGGGCTCTAAAGGATATCAACCTCGACTGGGTCAAGCCGCGGGAGGAGGAGAGAGGTTGGACTTGGGAGCAGAGGAGCGAGAGTCTGGCGAGAGCCATGGAGGCCTGGCCCACGGGGAGGAGAGACGCCCAGAAAATGTTTAGGGGGGGGGCTCACGCCGTGGACGACGGGGCAGCAGGAGGCCGGGATAGAGTGGTTCAGCGGGTTGGCAAAGGAGGCCGCCAGGTTACGGGAGTCACTGGTCACCAGGGGGAAGGAGAATGTAGAGGCACGGCGAGAGGTACTGGGGTGTGTTGCCAGTCCGGTCCGGCCCGTTCCTGATCCCCGCGTAGGGCCAGTGGTGTGTGTCCCCAGTACGGTCCGGCTTGTTCCTGTCCCTCGCACCAAGCCTGTGGTGCGCGTCGTCAGCCCGGTCCGGCCTGTTCCTGCTCCCCGCACCAAGCCTGTGGTGCGCGTCGCCAGCCCGGCCCGGCCCGTTCCTGCTCCCCGCACCAAGCCTGTGGTGCGCTTCGTCAGCCCGGTCCGGCCCGTTCCTGCTCCCCGAACCAAGCCTGTGGTGCGCTTCGTCAGCCCGGTTCGGCCCGTCCCTGCTCCCCGCACCAAGCCTGTGGTGCGCTTCGTCAGCCCGGTTCGGCCTGTCCCTGCTCCCCGCACCAAGCCTGTGGTGCGCGTCGTCAGTCCGGCACAGCCCGTGCCTGGGTCACCGGTGCCTGGTCAGGTACCGGTCAGCTGCTCCACATCGGAGCCTAAGCAATCCGCTCCACCGATGTCCAGTCCAGCTCCAGCCAGCAGGGCCAGACCGGAGGGTGGTGGTCAAGCCCGGAGCCGGAACCGCCTCCGAGGAGTAATGCCCACCCGACCCTTTCCTGTTCGGTTTATGTTTGGCGCGGTCGCAGTCCGCGCCTTTGGGTGGGGGGTACTGTCACGCCCTGGCTCTGGGACTCTGTTATGTTGAGCCAGGGTGTGTTGTTTCTAGGTGTTTTGTGTGCTAGGTTTATTATTTAGTTCATTTGTTTCTATGTTGGCCGGTGTGGTTCTCAATCAGAGGCAACGTGAATCAGCTGTTGCTTGTTGTCTCTGATTGGGAACCATAATTAGGCAGCCTGTTTTCCACAGTGTGTTGTGGGATCTTGTTCCGTTTGGTTTGTGTAACCGTAGGACTTCACGTTTCGTATCGTTTGTTGTTTTGTTCTCTAATAAATAGTATGTTTACTCATCACGCTGCGCATTGGGCCACTTCTTCTCAGGACGATCGTGACATCTACAATCCTGTCCCTGACATCCTTGGAGAGCTCTTTGGTCTTGGCCATGGTGGAGAGTTTGGAATCTGATTGATTGATTGCTTCTGTGGACAGGTGTCTTTTATACAGGTAACAAACTGAGATTAGGAGCACTCCCTTTAAGTGTGTGCTCCTAATCTCAGCTCGTTACCTGTATAGAAGACACCTGGGAGCCAGAAATCTTTCTGATTGAGAGGGGGTCAAATACTTATTTCCCTCATTAAAATGCAAATCAATTTATAACATTTTTGACATGCGTTTTTCAGGATTGTTTTGTTGTTATTCTGTCTCTCACTGTTCAAATAAACCTACCATTAAAATTATAGACTGATAATTTCTTTGTCAGTGGGCAAACGTACAAAATCAGCAGGGGATCAAATACTTTTTACCCTCACTGTATATTGTACCATACTATACGAGAAGTAGCCTGGTCCATGATCTGTTAGTGCTATAATGCCAACCCCATTGCTGACTGTCATGGTTAAAGGTAAAATCCACTCAAACAATATGCATCATAATGATGTGGCCAGTGACAATATCTTGAAAACTTTACTGCTGACATACATAACATTTTGGGACACTATTAACAGTGGAATAATGAAAAAAATACAAAAATATAGTTTTAGTTGATTTTCCCTTTGAGCCAAACATGTTCAGCATGACAATGAGTGACAAGGAGTTGGCATTTTAGCACAAACAGACTGGCACTCAGGCTATATGAAATGGCATGATAGCACATACAGACTGGTACTCAGGCTATATGAGATGGCATTATAGCACAAACAGACTGGCACTCAGGCTATATGAGATGGCATGATAGCACAAACAGACTGGCACTCAGGCTATATGAGATGGCATGATAGCACAAACAGACTGGCACTCAGGCTATATGAGATGGCATGATAGCACAAACAGACTGGCACTCAGGCTATATGAGATGGCACTGACATTTGGCACAAACAGACTGGCACTAAAGCTGTAAGAGAGGCACAGACTCACCTGTATTAAATGGTAGAATCATCATCAGCATCAACCACACCCCTTTAGACAACATCTTGGAGGAATACTTTTATCTATGCAGATATAATAAAACATATTATATCATATTATCCTGCAGATATATAAACATATTATTAACATAGACCAATTACATCTGAAGAGATGAATTATTTTTCATACACAAAAGGTTAATATTAAAAGGAATGTATAGCTATGTAGATGTCTCGATCAATATAAAAAGGATATACTTAGAAATATTGTTTGAAATCAAATATTAGAAACAGACAGACTGAGACAGTCAGACCAATAGAGATACAGTATCAACAGAAAATTACGTTTATATTAAAATTCAACAGTAAAAATAATTTGGTGTCTTTTCCACTCTCTTCTGCTGTCACATCAATACCACTTTCCACCTCGTTTCTAGAATCAAGGTAGTCTAGTCATGTCACTCGTAAATTGGTCCAATTAGTCCTCTTTTATGCTATGTGAAAAATCGACAAGAAATCAGCCCTCCAAATGCTATAGCCTACCACAACAAGTCCTCACAATCTTCCACCCGCCCGCATCGTCCGCAAGAGCATTTTGTAGTGTTTACCAACAGCACAGCTGCACTTCAGAGAGGCAAGGAGGAGGAGGGATATGGGTGTGAATAATAGAAAACAAATGGCTACTAATCTAACACAAGTCTTGGATTATGCCACACAGCCTCAGAGTGGATTGAAGTGCCCAATGCCTTTGCCTGCAGGTAGGCTGATGCATGGTTTTTCTCACCTCCTCCTCAAGGTCCTAAAACACTTTGTTTTGTCTCAATAAGACTTAAGATCCACATTAATTTTAGCTGTGTACACAGTTAATTTTATAGGCTACACACGTTGTACACACTTAATTTTGATTGTCCCCTACATTTACATACATGCATATCAACCATTTATAGCCTAATATTGTGTTTCCACTCCACGCTTATTCACAACATCAAGGCATCTACAGTACCAGTCAAAAGGTTGGACACACCTACTCATTCAAGGGTTTTTCTTTATTTTTACTATTTTCTACATTGTAGAATAATAGTGAAGACATCAAAACTATGAAATAACACATGGAATCATGTATCCAAAAAAGTGTTAAACAAATCAAAATATATTTTATATTTGAGATTCTTCAAACAGCCACCCTTTGCCTTGATGACAGCTTTGCACACTCTTGGCATTCTCTCAACCAGCTTCACCTGGAATGCTTTTCCAATAGTCTTGAAGGAGTTCCCACATATGCTGAGCACTTGTTGGCTGCTTTTCCTTCACTCTGCCATCGACTCATCCCAAACCATCTCAATTGGGTTGAGGTTGGGTGATTGGGGATGCCAGGTCATCTGATGCAGCACTCCATCACTCTCCTTCTTGGTAAAATAGCCCTTACACAGCCTGGAGGTGTGTTGGGTCATTGTCCTGTTGAAAAACAAATGATAGTCCCACTAAGCCCAAACCAGATGCTGTGGTAGCCATGCTGGTTAAGTGTGCCTTGAATTCTAATTAAATCACTGACAGTGTCACCAGCAAAGCACCCCCACACCATAACACCTCCTCCTCCATGCTTTACGGTGGGAACTACACATGCAGAGATCATCCGTTCCCCCACACCGCATCTCACAAAGCCACGGCGGTTGGAACCAAAAATCTCAAATTTGGACTCCAGACCAAAGGACACATTTCCACCGGTCTAATGTCCATTGCCCGTGTTTCTTGGCCCAAGGAGGTCTCTTCTTCTTATTGGTGTCCTTTAATAGTGGTTTCTTTGCAGCAATTCGACCATGAAGGCCTGATTCACACAGTCGCCTCTTAACAGTTGATGTTGAGATGTGTCTGTGACTTAAACTCTGTGAAGCATTTATTTGGGCTGCAATTTCTGAGGCTGATAACTCTAATGAACTTATCCTCTGCAGCAGAGTTAACTCTGGGTCTTCGGTTCCTGTGGCCGTCCTCATGAGAGCCAGTTTCATCATAGCGCTTGATGGTTTTTGCGACTGCAGTTGAAGAAACTTTAAAAGTTCTTGAAATGTTCCGTATTGACTGTCATTCATGTCTTAAAGTAATGATGGACTGTCGTTTCTCTTTGCTTATTTGAGCTGTTCTTGCCATAATATGGACTTGGTCTTTTACCAAATAGGGCTATCTTCTGTAGAGTTTGTATTTGTTCTCCTAGTTTCCTAACCACAAACCAATCAGTTATTCTTTGGATTGGTTGGCTTGGCTATAACAATGTGACCGAAACGACAAGGGCTAGCAAGCTGGGTTCGGATCGCTCCCAAAAGATGCTCACGTTTGTTGTCTTGTATGTCTCAGCTCGGCGCATGCTCTGGCTGCCCTTGCTTGAATCAGTTTGTGTGCGGGACTAGGGAACGGTGTCAGTAACAGTGGCTTGCCCTCGGCTTGCCCTCCACGGCTGCACGCAGGTTCCCTTGACAATCGTGTAGCATTCTTGAGGAAGCTTGGTGTTTCCAATAGGGACTTCCTCCCCCGGATGCCGGATGGATTGGGTCTTTGGTCGGAGCAAATGTCTTGTGTGCCTGGGCCGCTGGGCGTGGTGCATGCGATAGCTGTCCTCGCTCAACCCGGCTCCTGTGGCTCTGTTGCCATTACAGGAGGCTACTCGAAGGTAGAGGGTGGCCAGGTTCAGTGGGTACTCCCGGCTGCCTGGGCCTGCCTCTTCCCAGACTCTGTCCATGAAGGGTCCAGTCCCTCCTCTGTGAGATGGTCCTACGTAGACTTTCGAGACCAGCTAAACAAGCACTGCAAGGCGAGCCAGCTGCTGCTACTAGCTATTCCTGCCTCACCACGGTGGAAATGCTTGTGTAGCTCTCTTGTTCAGTCACTTGGTTATTCTAAACTGACCGGTCCCACCTCACGGTGCTGCAGTGAAATACATTTTCAAGACCAAAGGAAGACGCCACCCACACTGCTTTCTTCGGCTAAGCTTTGTGCTAGCTCAGGTTTGGCTACTAGCCCCTGGGCAAATGCCAGGTAGCTGGCTACTAACTTAGACTAAAAGCCTCATGGCTAACATTGGCTAGCATACAGTATATAAGCTTACTAGCTTTCCACCCGGCGTTATGGCAACCCATTCCTATTTTAAATTCCTGGAGTTGGAGGGAGTGGAGGAAGGAGGGTCTTGCGTGAGGAGGGTCTTGCATGCACCTTCGATGAGGGAGCAGCCCCCGAGCACTCGGGTAACCCCTGGAGTCTGAGCCACCTGTGCTCCCCTCCATAAAAACATTACTGTGACAACACTGCACCCATGTTTGGTTAGAACTGAACGGGGTAATACATCAGCCGTTGCCGGAGTTCCCTGTGCCCATGGAGGTCCGGGCTTCATTCAGGCTAAACAGTTTCAAGGAAGCATAAGGTTTGTTGGAAGTTTATCCATTTTGATGCCCCCTCTGTTACCCCGAGTTCCATGGTGCTCACGGAGTTCAAGGGGTAGTTCTCCCCAGGGGAGAGTAATAAGACAAGCAACTCGCTCTCTGTCAACAAGGAGGCACCCCTCCCCAATGTTGGCTCGTTACTGGGATGCGTCACTGATTCCTGCCTGTAGCTCACTAGTCCCTATGAGGTGCCTAGTGATACAGGTTATGGACTCTATAGGCGATTGGTTGTTGGTCTCAGAGTCAAGGGAACAAGCAGGGTTGGACACAACCATGCTATTATCCCACACACAGGTTCTGTGGTTTGTATTTTTATTTTATTTTTTCACCTTTATTTAACCAGGTAGGCCAGTTGAGAACAAGTTCTCATTTACAACTGCGACCTGGCCAAGATAAAGCGAAGCAGTGCGATAAAAACAACAACAACACAGAGTTACATATGGGACAAACAAAAACATACAGTCAATAACACAATAGAAAAATATAAAATCTATATACAGTGTGTGCAAATGTAGTAAGTTATGGAGGTAAGGCAAGAAATAGGCCATAGTGCAAAATAATTACAATTTAGTATTAACACTGGAGTGATAGATGTGCAGAAGATGATGTGCAAATAGAGATACTGGGGTGCAAATGAGCAAAATAAATAACAATATGGGGATGAGGTAGTTGGGTGGGCTAATTACAGATGGGCTGTGTACAGGTGCAGTGATCGTTAAGCTGCACAACTGATGCTTAAAGTTAGTGAGGGAGATTCTTATCTCCAGCTTCAGAGACTTTTGCAGTTCGTTCCAGTCATTGGCAGCAGAGAACTGGAAAGAATGACGGCCAAAGGAGGTGTTGACTTTGGGGATGACCAGTGAGATATACCTGCTGGAGCGCATACTACGGGTGGGTGTTGCAATGGTGACCAATGAGCTAAGATAAAGCAGGGATTTGCCTAGCAGTGATTTATAGATGACCTGGAGCCAGTGGGTTTGGCGACGAATATGTAGTGAGGGCCAGCCAACGAGAGCGTACAGGTCACAATGGTGGGTAGTATATGGGGCTTTGGTGACAAAACGGATGGCACTGTTATAGACTACATCCAATTTGCTGAGTAGAGTGTTGGAGGCTATTTTGTAAATGACATCGCCGAAGTCAAGGATTGGTAGGATAGTCAGTTTTACGAGGGCATGTTTGGCAGCATGAGGGAAGGAGGCTTTGTTGCGAAATAAGAAGCAGATTCTAGATTTAACTTTGGATTGGAGATGCTTAATGTGAGTCTGGAAGGAGAGTTTACGGTCTAACCAGACACCTAGGTATTTGTAGTTGTCCACATATTCTAAGTCAGACCCGCCAAGAGTAGTGATTCTAGTCGGGCGGGCGGGTGCAAGCAGCGTTCGATTGAAGAGCATGCATTAAGTTTTACTAGCGTTTAAGAGCAATTGGAGGCTACGGAAGGAGTGTTGTATGGCCTTGAAGCTCATTTTGAGGTTTGTTAACACATTGTCCAATGAAGGGCCAGATGTATACAAAATGGTGTCGTCTGCGTAGAGGTGGATCTGAGAGTCACCAGCACCAAGAGCGACATCATTGATATACACAGAGAATAGAATGAACCCCGAAATGAGCTGTCGGTCTCCAGCTCAACGCTTTTCATGCCTGGGAATTGGATTCAATTACAAATTGCCCGTCTGTTACCACAGAAGGGGTCTGTTTTTCAGAGTTGTCTGTCCCATTTCCAGCTAGATACTAAGGTGCTTTGTGGCCAGTACCTATGACTGTTGGGTATGATAACCTACATGATAACGTTTTTTTCCCTGGGTCTATTTTTAATGGGTGTGTAGTGTATTAGGATTATGTCTTTGTTAATGGTTTTTAAGTGGAACTGAAAGAATGTTGATTTTAGTATCAAGAGGGAATGTTTTAGTGTAACGCCACATACAACAGACAGGAAGTGTGTTGTAGACAGGGGATTGGACAGTAGAGGGAGCCACCCACATCTTGGGGAGAGTATATATACTGGGGGAAAAACGAAGGAGAGGGCAGAGCGACCATTGCAATCTGAGGCG
The DNA here is from genome assembly GCF_964263955.1 of Coregonus lavaretus. Lineage (NCBI taxonomy): Eukaryota > Metazoa > Chordata > Actinopteri > Salmoniformes > Salmonidae > Coregonus > Coregonus lavaretus. The sequence goes on from NC_139994.1 coordinate 43,103,004, forward strand.
TCGCTCTCCGGGTGGGCATGACACCTGTAACTTATGCTGAAAGCTTGTGATATGAATAAACCTTATGATCAAAGTTCAGTATGAGCGGACTCCTTTGTTTATCAGCAATAATTGCCAGCATTCACCCGATACGACAAATGGCGCCCAACGTGGGGCTGGTCTGCAAATCTTCTTTGTTGCATTCGTTGCCGCCAAGCTAACTCGTTCTGAAGTAATGGCCAGACAAGGGTGAGTTTTCCTCACAGCTTTGGAAGTTGTTAGTTTGGATGCTATGTGATTGTACACTGGAGGGATGTACCATTAGGACCGAAATGTGCCTCGTGTGGCGTTATTGCTGAGAACGGGGGGTCTGGCTAATCATTATAAAAAATTTAAAACAGCGCAAAAGTGGGTAGAGCCTATATATTGGCTATAGAGATGTGTTGCTTGAATAGGAAGTCAAGAACAATCGGGGCCAGGATATGTATACAAGTTAGGACATTGCAGGATTTGATAAGCCCTCGGAACAAACGAGGCGACCATAGGGTGGGCCATAAATCCTGGTAACGCGCTATGTGTTGTCAGGTCAGTCTTGGACTGGGGTTGGGTTATAGATTTATTGTAAGTTGCTGCTCATCTTCTATCCGACGGGGTATCTGTTTGGGGGTGACCGCTCATAAAATATCCATACTCACGGCAGCCTAAAGTTAGAAAAAAGGAAAAAGTAATTAAAGACGCAATGTCAGGTGCATTGTTTTCATGCTACATGGTGCATACAGGCTAAGGCTAAATGCTAATGCTAATATGCTGCATGCTAACATGTGACCGTGGAGGTCCACTGCGATAGAATAAAGCCTCTTAAATTATGTTTGTATGTGGAATTTCGGTTCTATGTTTTGTGAGCGCTGTTAAATGTTGTTCGACTATGAGGGGAAAACGGAGGTACAGCAGGACTGTTAACCGTCTATTTGGGGTTGGGGAGCGATCTAAGAATCTCCCTTCCACGGTGAAAAAGTATTTTTTTTAATGTATTGCGCATGCGTTTAATTTTACGACACTACACTACAAAACGTGGGAGTTGGAGTTTATTGCACCAGATTATGAGACGTTGGTTTACGGTACTAAACTACAACACGGTGGGTACTAAAACTACAACAGGGGGATTGTGGGTAAAGTGTCATATTTCTGTTGGGCTTTGCTGCAGGGGGAGACAGAGAAACACAGACGAGGGAACAAAGAGGAAAGATTTGAAAATGAATTAAATCTTCTAGTTTAAAGCGGCTGTTGTTTGAAAATGAAACTATTTGTTGAGATGTAGTGAATTTATAAATTAGATATATGTTGACGAATTATAATGAATTAAATTAAATGACGGATTAAAATAAAATAAAAATGTTTTTGAGCGATCTATTTAGTCCTGAGTTAAGTCTTAAAGCGAATGTGAGTGGGGGAATATTGAATATGGTTGAAATAACTCAGTGATTGCATTAACTACAAAAATCTTTTTGTGTCTCTGTTCTTTTGTCATATGAGAGGAACAATGGAGAGAGAAAGAGAGGGGGTGCTGACGTACACGTCACGTGACGCGACAGAGGATCGACAAAAAGGTTTTGGTACTGGTCTCGTTGCAAAATCTTCCCCTACAGGATATTTGATGTTATGACAATTTCACATAGGCTTGGCAAATACTGATTCATAAAAAATTGCATTTTAGAGTCTCTGGCATCACTTGGGTTTGATTGGAGTTGTGTTGGGAATCAAGGACTGACATTATTCTGTAAAATTAAGATAATTAGGTGCTTATAGAGCAAGGGGGTTTATGGGAATTGTAGTAATGGTAAGGTTAGAGGCTTTGTTTTTAGGATTGTAGTCTGAAGTTGACTACTTGCATTTTCTTTCCTGATGGGTTGTGGTAAGATAGCCACTAATTGATAAATGGGTAAGATAGGATATAGAAATAAAAAATTGGGTTTAATTATTCATAATTTTTAATTGATTTTTTAATTGGTTTTTATTTTAATTAGAAATGGTTTTTGAATAAAAAAATTTATTGAATTTTTTCATATTCATATTTTTATTGATTGATTTAAAAAAAAAAAAAAAAAAAAATTGTTGGGTTGTTTAGTTTATATTAATAATTAACGGGGGGAAGCCATAGGCTATATAGTCTAAAATAAAATAAGTCACAATAAAGGAATATAAAAGGGTTGTTATAATGGGGAGAAAGGACAGCAAGGCTATGAAAGTCATTACACCGGTTGGTATAGTACAAAATAGTAATCCTTTAACTAAAGTATTGCTAGGTTATCCGGCAAATGAAACAAAAGTTGCCCTTCATTCTCAAACAAAAACTGATAAAAGATTCCAGCGATAAGATAAACAGAGGTATAGAGAAAAGGCTAAAGGAAGAGAAGGCGACAGAAAAACTAATGGCAGAAGTTAGTACACCTTTCTCACACACGGATTCAGCAAAAAGACACCCACCTTACGAGAAGGAAGTAGAGCTTAGGGATGTTTATCCTCAGCTTCCAGGGATCATCCAGCAGGGTGATTATTACATCAGAGATGAAGATGAACGAATAATAGATAGAGGACAAGCAGAAACGACCAGAAAGATGAATCCAAAACTCCAGAAGTAAGAAAAAACCGAGATGTCTGGAAACTAAGAGAAGAATACATTGAGGTCAAGGAAAGGCCAATAGTAAGAAGATGATGGAAGATGATATTTTGAGGACAGAACTTAGAATATAAGCTTTTGAAGAAGCCTGATATGTCAACAGCAAGAAAGAACAGGATCAAGAAACTCTCAGAGAACTCAATCATACAACTGGTGGAGAAGGAGAAGAGAAGCTTTGGTTATGAAGAATCAGAGTGAACCAAATCAACAATCACTGTTACAGCTTCAACTGAACAAGATCAAATGCAATTGTACCAGCCACCAAGGGGGGTACCAGTTATCCATATCCACAGCCAGTTTCTGGACAGACACAGAATTGGAGAGGAAGAGGACGAGAAGACTTAGAAGGAGGAGGAAGATTTCAGCTACACTTCCAGCAACTTTCAGAAGAGTGTTATAATTGTGGACAGGTTGGTCACTTTACCTGTGAGTGCAATAAGTCAGGAGGAAACATCAGAGGGAATTTCAGAGGAAGATACAGAAGCCAGTCAAGATCATCTGGAGGACCGGTGAACCCCTATAGGGGGCCGGAGCAAAGAGTCTAGAGCCTAGAAGATACGAAGGGGGGTGTCAGCTGATAGCACCGATTAGAGAAGAAGGGAAAATATCCAACAATTGAAGTGAAAAACAGAGGACTATGAGAAGTGATAGTGAATAGTGGAAAAGCTTTTATCTGTGTTCAGCCTAAAGAGGTTAAACATCTCACTATGTAAAATTAACTAATTAGGATAGGGATTTGAGGTAGTAAAACAGCTAATTACTCTTAAGGAACCAATTGAGCTCTGCTATAAAAATCAAAGAGAAATTAAAATAGACATACTAATATTAGAACATATACCTATTGCATTGTTGGAAAGAGATGCATTGTGTAAATTGAACTGTACAATAAGATGTACACTAGACGGCTTTCCGATGACCCACTGACGGGAGAGGTTGTGTTTTCTCTAGCAGGAGGTAAGCTTGGCTTCTTATATCGTGTTGAGTAAAGCTTAAACCATGTATTTAGATTGTAGGTAGGTATTGTAGTTAGGTATTATAGGTAGTTTACTCAGGTAGTTATTGTAGGTAATTATTGTAGGTAAGGACTGTATTCGGCGGACCCCGGCGAAGCACGAGGCTAGCTTACCCACTACTTGGACCAACAAAGCTAGCTAGCTAGCGGGTAGCTACCGGTAACTTTTAGCAACTTTTAGCAACTGTGGTTAGCTGTTTCCAATGTTATTTCACGCTTAAGAGTGCCTGTAATTGAGCCAGCTAGCTGCCACCTTCAGCTGTTTTTCTAACCTCATTATCATTAACGTTAGGTGGTTGGTAGCTGCTGTACTTAATTTCGGCTACTGATTGCAGTCTGCCAGTTTGGCTTTATACATAGCTTGGGCTTTGTCGAGTAAGGCTTAAACTATGTATTTAGATTGTAGTTAGGTACTATAGGTAGGCATCGTGGGCTGTATATTATTAAGTAGTATAGGTAGGCATCGTGGGCTGTTGTGGATAGCTGTTGTGTAGTTATTGTAGGTTACTTTTGTATTCGGCGGTGCCGGGTGTAGCACGAAGCTAGCTAGCTAACTCACCTCCTGGATTAGCTGGCGAGTTGCTATTAGCAACGGTTGCAACTAAAAACAATATCCTTTTAAACAGCTACATTCGTTCGCAGCGATGCCGTTTTTCAAACAAAGTCAACACAGTAGCCATTGCTAGCCAGCCAACACTACCAGCTGGCTGTACTGTGGTAGCTAAATACAATATCTTTGTGCTAGCTACCCAACGTTTAATCATTGCTGCGTTATGAAAGGTAAGCTTGGCTTCTTATATGGTGTTGAGTTAAGCTTAAACCATGTATTTAGATTGTAGGTAGGTATTGTAGTTTGGTATTATAGGTAGCTTACTCAGGTAGTTATTGAAGGTTATTGTAGGTAATTATTGTAGGTAAGGACTGTATTCGGTGGACCCCGGCGAAGCACGAGGCTAGCTTACCCACTACTTGGACCAACAAAGCTAGCTAGCTAGCGGGTAGCTACTGGTAACTTTTTGCAACTGTGGTTAATTGTTTCCAATGTTATTTCATGCTTAAGAGTACCTGTGATTGAGCCAGCTAGCTGCTACCATTCAGCTGTTTTTCTAACCTCATCCGAGGCATTAACGTTAGGTGGTTGGTAGCTGCTGTACTTAATTACAGCTACTGATAACAGTCTGCTGTAGTTTACAACAATTCTAATTTCTAAAGTGGAAGTTGGGAGAGTTTTACTCGGGTGGTTCAGTGAAACAATTATAGTTTCTGAGGTGGAAGTTGGGAGAGTTATATATATATTTTTTTTTTGGTGAGGGAGGCCTGCTCTCTCCTTTCCCTGATGTTCAGTTCATTTCATTCCGATCTCCTCTGCATTATTGTAGCCATCTGCTGCAGCCTGTCAACTATGCCTCTGCCTATCCCTGTTCTCTCCTCTCCGCACAGGCTACACAAACGCCTCACACCGCGTGGCTGCTGCCTCTCTAACCTGGTGGTCCCTGCACGCACCACACACCTGGAGTTCCAGGTCTCAGGCAGCCTCTGGAACTGCCGTTCTGCCGCCAACAAGGCTGACTTCATCCCAGCCTATGCTACCCTCCAGTCCCTCAACTTCCTGGCGCTGACGGAAACATGGATTACCACTGAAAACACTGCTACTCCTACTGCTCTCTCCTCGTCTGACCATGTGTTCTCGCATACCCCGAGAGCATCTGGTCAGAGGGGTGGTGGCACAGGAATCCTCATCTCTCCCAAGTGGTCATTCTCAATTTTTCCCCTAACCCATCTGTCTATCTCCTCATTTGAATTCCACGCTGTCACAGTCACTAGCCCATTTAAGCTTAATATCCTTGTCATCTATCGCCCTCCAGGTTCCCTTGGAGAGTTCATCAATGAGCTTGACGCCTTGATAAGTTCCTTTCCTGAGGATGGCTCACCCTTCACAGTTTTGGGGGATTTCAACCTCCCCACGTCTACATTTGACTCATTTCTCTCTGCCTCCTTCTTTCCACTCCTCTCCTCTTTTGACCTCACCCTCTCACCATCCCCCCCCACTCACAAGGCAGGCAATACGCTTGACTTCATCTTTACTAGATGTTGCTCTTCTACTAATCTCACTGCAACTCCCCTCCATGTCTCCGACCACTACTTTGTATCCTTTTCTCTCTCGCTCTCCTCCAACACTACTCACTCTGCCCCTACACAGATGGTAACGCGCCGCCGCAACCTTCGCTCTCTCTCTCCCACTACTCTCTCCTCTTCCATCCTATCATCTCTTCCCTCTGCTCAATCCTTCTCCCTCCAATCTCCTGATTCTGCCTCCTCAACCCTCCTCTCCTCCCTTTCTGCATCCTTTGACTCCCTGTGTCCCCTATCCTCCCGGCCGGCTCGGTCCTCCCCTCCAGCTCTGTGGCTTGATGACTCATTGCGAGCTCACAGAACAGAGCTCCGGGCAGCTGAGCGGAAATGGAAGAAAACTAAACTCCCTGCCGACCTGGCATCTTTTCACTCCCTCCTCTCTACATTTTCTTCATCTGTTTCTGCTGCTAAGGCCACTTTCTACCACTCTAAATTCCAAGCATCTGCCTCTAACCCTAGGAAGCTATTTGCCACATTCTCCTCACTGCTGAATTCCCCCCCCCCTCCCTCTCTGTGGATGACTTTGTCAACCACTTTGAAAAGAAGGTTGACGACATCCGATCCTCGTTTGTTAAGTCTAATGACACTGCTGGTCCTGCTCACACTGCCCTACCCTATGCTTTGACTTCTTTCTCCCCTCTCTCTCCAGATAAAATCTTGCGACTAGTGACTGCAGGCCGCCCAACAACCTGCCCGCTTGACCCCATCCCCTCCTCTCTTCTCCAGACCATCTCCGGTGACCTTCTCCCCTACCTCACCTCGCTGATCAACTCATCCTTGACCGCTGGCCATGTCCCTTCCGTCTTCAAGAGAGCGAGAGTTGCACCCCTTCTCAAAAAACCAACACTCGATCCCACTGATGTCAACAACTACAGACCAGTATCCCTTCTTTCTTTTCTTTCCAAAACTATTGAGTGTGCCGTCTTTAGCCAACTCTCTTGCTATCTCTCTCAGAATGACCTTCTTGATCCAAACCAGTCAGGTTTCAGGACTGGTCATTCAACTGAGACTGCTCTTCTCTGTGTCACGGAGGCTCTCCGCACTGCTAAAGCTAACTCTCTCTCCTCTGCTCTTGTCCTTCTAGACCTGTCTGCTGCCTTTGATACAGTGAACCATCAGATCCTCCTCTCCACCCTCTCCGAGCTGGGCATCTCCGGCGCGGCTCACTCCTGGATTGCGTCCTACCTGACCGGTAGCTCCTACCAAGTGGCGTGGCGAGAAGCTGTCTCCGCACCACGTGCTCTCACCACTGGTGTCCCCCAGGGCTCAGTTCTAGGCCCTCTCCTTTTCTCCCTATACACCAAGTCACTTGGCTCTGTCATATCCTCACATGGCCTCTCCTATCATTGCTACGCTGACGATACACAACTAATCTTCTCCTTTCCCCCTTCTGATAACCAGGTGGCGAATCGCATCTCTGCATGTCTGGCCGACATATCAGTGTGGATGACGGATCACCACCTCAAGCTGAACCCTGGCAAGACGGAGCTGCTCTTCCTCCCGGGGAAGGACTGCCCGTTCCATGATCTCGCCATCACGGTTGACAACTCCGTTGTGTCCTCCTCCCAGAGTGCGAAGAGCCTTGGCGTGACCCTGGACAATACCCTGTCGTTCTCCGCTAACATCAAGGCGGTGACCCGATCCTGCAGGTTCATGCTCTACAACATTCGGAGAGTACGACCCTGCCTTACACAGGAAGCGGCACAGGTCCTAATCCAGGCACTTGTCATCTCCCGTCTGGATTACTGCAACTCGCTGTTGGCTGGGCTCCCTGCCTGTGCCATTAAACCCCTACAACTCATCCAGAATGCCGCAGCCCGTCTGGTGTTCAACCTTCCCAAGTTCTCTCACGTCACCCCCCTCCTCCGCACACTCCACTGGCTTCCAGTTGAAGCTCGCATCCGTTACAAGACCATGGTGCTTGCCTATGGAGCAGTGAGGGGAACGGCACCTCCGTACCTTCAGGCTCTGATCAGTCCCTACACCCAGGCGAGGGCATTGCTTTCATCCACCTCTGGCCTGCTGGCTCCCCTTCCTCTGCGGAAGCATAGTTCCCGCTCAGCCCAGTCAAAGCTGTTCGCTGCTCTGGCACCCCAATGGTGGAACAAGCTCCCTCACGACGCCAGGACAGCGGAGTCACTCACCACCTTCCGGAGACATTTGAAACCCCACCTCTTTAAGGAACACCTGGGATAGGATAAAGTAATCCTTCTACCCCCCGCCCCCCCCAAAAAAAGTATAATTGTAAAGTGGTTATCCCACTGGCTATAGGGTGAATGCACCAATTTGTAGTCTTTCTGGATAAGAGCGTCTGCTAAATGACGTAAATGTGCCCTTGAGCAAGGCACTTAACCCTAATTGCTCCTATAAGTCGCTCTGGATAAGAGCGTCTGCTAAATGACTAAAATGTAAATGTAAAATGTAAAATGTAAAAAGTAGGGTTTTTGGGAATCATATTGGCTTAAAAAGATAATATCATAGGAAGGATGATAATCTATTAGACTGCCTATTAGACAATCTGTCTGGAAAATAAAGTTAAAAGGGGTGACTGTTATTCTGGGTTACATTCTTACACCAAGAGATTTCAGGCTAGGCTAAAAGGTGTTTAGTTGTTTGCCAAGTCTGTGTGTGAAGAAGTCAGAAGCAGGTGGGGATTTCCCAATCACATATTCTAAAAATTGGTGGTAAAGGGATTTTGTGAATAAATCAGTGGAAAAAGGTTTTTAAAGGTTAGGAGAAAAGATTAGATTACAAAAAGTTAGGAGAACTAGGGTTGAAGGAACTCTAAGACAGTAAGCTAAGTTTCAAAGGTAGAGTAGGAAGAGAGAGTGAATGTAAGTTACATTTACGTCATTTGACACTAGTGGTGATAGATGGAAGTACAAGCAAAGAGTTCAAAGCTTTGGGGAAAATGGATGAAGTAACTAAGGACATTAACACTTCAGTCTATTAAAACAACAGTGAGAAGCAATTTAACTCTTTCAACATTGATAGTTATTAAAGCCATAAATATATCGCATTTGATTATAAGGGAACCAATAGCTCCAGCACCAATTTTAGAGGAAAATACTTATTAGGGTTAGGATGGGGACGTTCCTCCCACATGGAGAGATAATTATGGAGAAGAAGTATTGTTATCAGGACCAGATGTAGAAGCTGTTGCACCTAATCAAAGGAGGTATAGTTTGTACAACAATATGAAGTGGAAGAGGGTTATGAGTGATTGTTCACTTATTTTGCGTAAATGATAAGAGAAGATTAGGGAGAATATGTGTACTTATCTAGTGCAAGCATAAACATTTGTTCCGGTTAAGAATTATTGGTTAAAGGGCTATGTAATTCGTAAAGTGATGCTTATAATGGAAGATTTGAAGTCTGTTGAAGTTTCCACAGTCACCAAAGGAGTTCAGGAAGAATATGTTACAGTAGTCACTCCAACAGTAAATAATGCACATAGGATATCGGTAGCTTTCCCACTAGAAATAATTAAGGTTAATATATCAACTAAATCAACTACTTTAATGGTAACTTTGGAAAGGGATTAATGATACGATGGCAATAGCAAATGTAGGAAGTATGACACCGACACCGACAACAACTTTTCTGAAATTAAAGGTGGTAGCAAGAGAGACTCAGGGGTTTATGATACGGATAGAGAGTCAATATAGATTCATCTGAAATAGTGAAGGATACTATCATGGAGGTACAGGATGAGGTCTTTGATTTTAATGACAGACAAGGAGAGGTATCTGATCAGTACCGCTCGTTAGGGAAGAGAGAAACTAAATGGATGGGTTTGATTCTTCTGTTGTGAAAATTAGAGATAGATGGGCAGGTAGGAATCTTTGGTTCCAGCAGCTCATTCTGTAAGATCAGTGAGGAATCTTGAGGGTCCATGTCTGTTGAGAATTCCAGCCAAACATTTTAGAGACGGTCGCTCGACCTCTATCAAGTATGTGTCAATCTTATGCTTTGTCATGACTGTTGTATCAGCAACAACAATCAGTAACAGATAAAATAATGTTGTTGTCAAAACATTTGTTTAAGCCTAGGTTTAGGTGTTCTTGGTTAAATGAATTACCCTATGGGAATTTGTTAGATGGGAAGTAAAATCAGGTAACAGCAAACCCTGAAGCATTGGAGGTGAAACCATTGAGGGCTAAAAGTTGTTTTGTTCTAATAAAACATATGATGTAAGGGGTATGTTTATGGGAATATCAGATTGTGATGATTATATGATAACTTTGGGTAAGCATGACCTTAAGGGTAGTAATGAGAAATATGTTACTTTTTATGTTCCAGTTAGTAAGAAGAGCAGGACTTTGATGGTTAAAAGATTAGCTTTTGCCTGACAATGTGACTATGGGAAATTTTAGAGATATTTTGAGGGTTTGTGGTGATAAAGTATATATATTCTTACCCTATGGATGGATAGGATGTTGTTACATGTCAACGTTGAAGCTTCCATATGAGGTTTCTACCATTAAAAGAGGGGTAGCACCGAACACAGATCAATCTGAATCTAGGGTTGAAAATAGGGTGAAAAGAGACATGGCGACATGTCATAGTCTTCAAGCCTATCATTGAAGGATGAGTCCAAGAGAGAAGGGGGGACTTTTTCCATGGTATGGTGTAACATTTGGGAAGATCATATTGATAATATTAGTTATACTTTGAGTCCAGATAGTTCAGATCATATCACGAGTGTTATAGATGCGTTGAAGAATATAAGGGATGCATTTGGTAGATCTGAAGGAGCTGGATGGTCAGCGAAGACTTGGTTGCAAGATCAGTTAGGCCCAGTAGGAGCAGTGATGGATTAGATTTTAATGGCAGCTTTGGTAGCACTGTGTGTGATGTTTGTAATGTGTTACTGACCTTTGAGAAAGTTATGATATTGAGATAGGTTGGAGTAGTGATGCCTGGAGACAACACTCAGATGCCGTTGTTGACTGTTCCTGATCTGGATGAAGATGGACAAGTGGAACTGAATGGATAAATATCCTTTTTGATGTTTTCATCATTTTTTCATTTTTTTTTTCAATATTAGTGTGATTTTAGTATGATTTTATGAATCAAAGGGGGGAATAGGATAATGTGATTCATACATCATTTATATATCATTTTTATATTCTTAGTTGATATCATTTATATATCATTTTTATATTCTTAGTTGATCTTGATGTTTAATTTGAAAGTGTTTGTTTTGCAAAAGATACTGTTTGGTCTTTTCTTTTCTTCCAGAAGCATTTGGGGGAAAAGGTAGAGATTGAAATACTCAAACAAGGACAATATGAAGGGACAATATGAAAGGACAATGACTGGAGGAGATGGAACAAAGAAGGTGTGGAAAGATTCCGATTCCATCATCAACAATACATTGGAAGAGGAGACTACGGAGGAGATGAAGTGTAGTGGACTACATTCCAGTGTCTGCAATGAAATATAGACATATTTGCATGTGTAATACATAATTTGTGTCATATTCTTAGTTATTAATTTTTGTAGAATGATATTTGATGTTATTGGATACATGTGGGGATCTTAGATGTTTTTGTTTATTTCGTTGATGCTTAGGGACAGGGAGTCTAGGCAGGGAGAGGTCCACTACAGGGTCCAATGGGTTGACCAGCCTTAGAGTGGACATTTTTTGGATAGTATTTTGTTTACAGGGCCTTACATGTGTATTTAATTGCATCATAGTTTCAAATACATTTATAAAGAGTTATGGATTCATTGGGAGTACCTAGGTGGTTGCCTGGGGCAGAGGGACCGTGAGAGAATTTTACTGTCTTGATTGATAACGAAGGTTGCCGGACAGTTTTTCGCTCTCACACTCCATAAAGATTTGTTCATATTTCATAGTAATGTATTCACACTTCATAAACAGTTATTCATATTTCATAGAAAGGTATATACACTCTAGAGAAGAATGTTTTTTGGTTTAAGGTTAAAAATACTCAATAAGATAAATTGGTACTTGTCATAATCCTATTCTGTTTGTTTTCGAGACTTTTAGTTAGTCTCGAAGGGGGGAAATGTAGTGTATTAGGATTATGTCTTTGTTCATGGTTTTTAAGTGGAACTGAAAGAATGTTGATTTTAGTATCAAGAGGGAATGTTTTAGTGTAACGCCACATACAACAGACAGGAAGTGTGTTGTAGACAGGGGATTGGACAGTAGAGGGAGCCACCCACATCTTGGGGAGATTATATATACTGGGGGAAAAACGAAGGAGAGGGCAGAGCGACCATTGCAATCTGAGGCGTCGCTCTCCGGGTGGGCATGACACCTGTAACTTATGCTGAAAGCTTGTGATATGAATAAACCTTATGATCAAAGTTCAGTATGAGCGGACTCCTTTGTTTATCAGCAATAATTGCCAGCATTCACCCGATACGACAGGTGCGGGCAGTTCAGCCGGTTACCGGGACGTATCTTACCGCCAAAACCGAGTAAGGCTTGTGGTGACAACAGTACCCCCAGGTGGCACTGCCAATCGGGGTACGTCACCGTACCTAGAGTGGGCCGGGCTTCAGGCAAACCTTGGCGCATAAACACAGTTGTTTCAACCCCTAGTGTTCACAGGTGTCAAAAGTGTTGTGTCTCCCACATGTGAGTTCATTGAAAAGTGTACTTTCTCCACATTCAGACACACGGTTTTCAAGAGTGGTGGAAATTGAAAAATAACCAATCTCTCCCAGTCCACAAGGTGGCATCCCGCCCCTTCAGATGGCACTTCACAGGAGGCTCGCTGTCTGCTCCGACCAATGGCACGCATAGGCATTGTCACCCACGCTTCATCAGTATCATCACGTCGACTGTTCCCGAAGCCTCAGCACCTGTTTTGAGGGAGAAAATATCCTCCTATCCCCAGAAGCAGGGAATCCGAGTGGTTCCTATGTCCAAGATCCAGGATGGATGATACAGCCTGTATTTCCTGGTTCCGAAAGGGGACGGGACTTTGTGTCCCATTCTAAATCTACCTGCTCTCAACAAGCACCTCAGAGTCTACAAATTCAGAATGCTCACGAGCCGCCGGCTATTACAGTCGATTGGCTGGTGGCAGCAGAGTCGAGGGAGCAAGCAGTGTTACACACATCCATGCTACTGTCCCGTATTCAGTCTCTAGGCTTCATAGGAAACCAGAGAAAGAGGTGTCTAACTTCATCTCAGCGTATTCCATTTCTGGGTCTCGAGCTAGACTCACTTGCTTTTCTATCCCCACAGTGTCTGGGTTCCGGCTCTGCTTAGCCAAATTTTGGCTGGTTCACACAATGCGTTTTCGCCAGTGCCTACACCTACTGGGGATGATGGCGTCTGTGATAGAAGTCATTCCCCTGGGGCTTTTGTTGATGCAGCCTTTCCAGCTCTGACTGCAAGCCAATCATCTCGTAGCCTAAGCAAGTGGCTTCGGGTGTCCCTGTCAGGCCTACGGGCCCTGGCCCAGTGGTGGGACCCTCTGCTATAGTCGGGGGGCTCCCACGGGCTGAGTTGTATCCCACAAGGGGATCACGACAGACGCATCCCCCCGAGAGTGGGGTGCGCTCTACGAAGGCAACTTGATTCGGGGGTATTTAACATTTACCATTTTAGTCATTTAGCAGACACTCTTATCCAGAGCGACTTACAGGAGCAATTAGGGTTAAGTGCCTTGGTCAAGGGCACATCGACAGATTTTTTCACCTAGACGGCTCGGGGTATGGACAGTGGTGCGGCGTGCACGGCATATCAGTTACCTGGAGCTCCTAACGGTATATCTGGCGCTCAGGCATTTCGTCTTGCATTTGTTGGGCCGGCTTGTGCTGGTCAGAACCAAAAATATGTCATTGGTGGCGTGCATCAACAGACAGGTAGCGACTCGGTCTCTCTCCCTCCTAACCTTGGCGCACTCCCCATTGCTGGGGAGCAGTGCGGACATGCTCTCGCTTCGGGGACCCACGTCCCCAATTGCCTCAACTCGGGTGCTGTTCTTCTATCCAGGGGGTCCCTCTCTCCCAGGAGTGAAGGCTACACCCCTGGGTGGTCTCCCAGAGATGGGAAATGTTGGCAGGGCCATATGGCAGGGCATATGCAAAGAGATACAAGGGGACCGACTCCTCATTACCTAGATAATTAGTTAACACTCAGTGACCAATATACATGCCAAGCATACTCGTACTGACACACACTCACAAACCGACACAAACATAACAGTATACACATACTTGTTAGTTATGTGACAATAGAGAACCCTTACAATACTCATCAAAAGTCACTGCACTTGATCTGTACCACACATACACACACACATACAAACACGTACACACGCACTCACACAAGCGCGTACATACACACACAACTACACCCAGTGGCCAATTTATTAAGTACACCCATCTAGTACCAGGTCGGACCCCCTTTCCCTCCAGAACAGCCTGAATTCTTTGGGGCATGGAAACGTTGTTCAATTGGATTCAAGGGACCTAACGTGTGCCAGGAAAACATTCTCAACACCATTACACCACCGCCACCAGCCTGTACCATTGACACCAGGAAGGATGGGGCCATGGACTCATGCTGCTTCCACCAAATCCTGACTCTGCCATCAGCATGACGCAATAGGAACAGGGATTCGTCGGACTAGCCAATGTTTTTCCACTCCTCAATTGTCCAGTGTTGGTGATCGCGTGCTCACTGGAGTTGCTTCTTCTTGCTTTTAGCTGATAGGAGTGGAGCCCGGAGTGGTCGTCTGCTGCAATAGCCCATCCGAGACAAGGGCAGACAAGTTGTGCGTTCTGAGATGCCGTTCTGCACACCACTGTTGTACTGTGCCGTTATTTGCCTGTTTGTGACCCACCTGTTTTCTTGCACGATTCTTGCCATTCTCCTTCGACCTCTCATCAATGAGCTGTTTTCGCCCACAGGACTACCACTGACTGGATGTTTTTTGTTTGCCGCACCATTCTTGGTAAACCCTAGACACTGTCGTGTGTGAAAAGCCCTGGAGGCCGGACGTTTCTGAAATACTGAATCCGGCGTGCCTGGAACCGACGATCATACCTATCCTGAATCTGTGTGTCAGAAAAAAAAATTACTTATCACGGCCATGAAAGCTGCCAGAGCGCATGGGGACATTGCTTACATCCGCTTTGACAGGGTCATTGTCCACCCTCCCTCACAAAAGCCTGGAATGAGAGAGCCGAGCCTATAGGTTAGTAGCTTCAACCCCGCAGCACACACACACTTACACACACCAACTGATTAATGGACTGCTGAATGTTTTTTTTCTCTATTGCTTTGTTTGTTATTTTCCATATTATGTCTATCTCTGAGAAGCTACCCAGGAAAGGGCTGAAAATAGCCCATATTAATATATGTAGCCTTAGAAATAAGGTTAATGAAATCAATAACTTGCTAACATCCGCTAACATTCAGATACAGTATTAGCCATTTCTGAGACTCACTTAGATAATTAATTTGATGATACAGCATTAGCAACACAAGGCTATAACATCTATAGAAGAGACAGAAATGCTTATGGGGGAGGGGTTGCTATATACTGTATATTCAGAGCCATATCCCTGTAATGCTTAGAGAAGATCTCATGTCAAGTGTTATTGAAGTGCTGTGGTTGCAGTTCACCTGCCTCATCTAAAGCCTATTCGTTTGGGGTGTTGCTATAGGCCATCAAGTGCTGACAATCAGTATCTCAATGATGTGTGTGAAATGCTTGATAGTACATGTGTTGTAAACAGAGGTCTACTTTCTTTGGGACCTGAATATTGACTGGTTTCCATCAAGCTGTCTGCTCAAGAGGAAGCTTCTCACTGTAACCAGTGTCTGTAATCTGGTTCAGGTTATTAATCAACCTACCAGGGTGTTTACAAACACAACAGGAACAAGATCATCGACATGTATTGATCACATTTTTACTAATACTGTAGAACTTTGTTCTAAGGCTGTATCAGTACCCATTGGATGCAGTGAGAAAAAGTAAAAAAAACTGGGCCTAAAATAGTGTATAAGAGATCATACAAAAGATTTTACTGTGATTTATGTGGATGATGTAAAAAATATTTGTTGTCTGATGTGATTAATAAGGAGCATCCAGACACTGCACTTGATGAATTAATGAAATTGCTTCTTCCAATTATTGATAAACATGCACCTGTTAAGAACCTGACTGTTAAAACTGTTAAGGCTCCATGGATTGATGAGGAATTGAAAAACTGTATGCTTGGAAGAGATGGGGCAAAAGGAGTGGCTAATAAGTCTGGCTGCACATCTGACTGGCTGACTTACTGCAAATTGAGAAATGATGTGACAAAACTCAACAAAAACAAGAAGAAACTGTATTATGACGCCAAGATCAATGACATAAAGAATGATGGAATAAAACTTTGGAGTACTTTAAATGGAATTAAAGAAAGACAAATTCAACTCCATCTTTCATCAAATCAGATGGCTCATTCATCACAAAACCATTTGATGTTGGTAATTATTTGTATGATTACTTCATTGGCAAAGTGGGAAAACATAGGCAGGAAATGCCAACAACGAACAGTGAGCCATCGTATTCATGCATAAAAAAATAATAATAATGAAAGAAAAGCATTGAAAGTTTGAAAAGTTAGTGTGGGAGAGGTGGAAAAAAATATTGTTATCAATCAATAATGACAAACCTCCTGTCATTGACAACTTAGATGGAAAGCTACTGAGGATAGTATCTGACTCTATGGCCACTCCTATCTGTCATATATTTAATCTGAGGAAGGTTTGTCCTCAGGCCTGGAGGGAAGTCAAAGTCCTTCCGCTAAACAAGAGTGGTAAATCGGCCTTTACTGGTTCTAACAGCAGATCTATCAGCTTGCTGCCAGCTCTTAGCAAACTGTTGGAAAAAATGGTGTTTGACCAAATACAATGCTATTTCTCTGTGAACAAACTGACAACAGATTTTCAGCATGCTTATAGAGAAGGGAACTCAACATGTACTGCACTGACACAAATTACTGATGATTGGCTGAAATAAATAGACATTAAGAAGATTGTGGGAGCTGTACTGTTAGATATTATTGACCATAACGTATGTTTTACGGCTTTTCAACCTCTGCCATATCATGGATTCAGAGGTATCATTCTAATAGAACTCCAAGCATTTTCTTTAACGGAAGCTTCTCTATTGTTAAACATGTAGGGTGTGGTGTGCCACAGGACAGCTCTTTAGGCCCTCTACTCTTTTCTATTTTTACCAATGATCTGCCACTGGCATTAAACAAAGCCCGTGTGTCCATGCATGCTGATGATTCAACCATATACACGTGTCAGCAACCACAGCTAATGAAGTCACTGAAACCCCTTAACAAGGAGTTGAGGTCAGTTTTGGGACCTTATATAGACAGGTGTGTGCCTTTCCAAATCATGTTAAATCAATTGAATTTACAACAAGTGGACTCCAATCAAGTTGTAAAAACATCTCAAGGATGATCAATGGAAACAGGATGCACCTGAGCTCAATTTCGAGTCTCATAGCAAAGTGTCTGAATACTTAAGTAAATAAGTTATTTCTGTTTTTTATTTTTAATACATGTGCAAAAATTTCTCGACCTGCTTTCGCTTTGTCATTACGGGGTATTATGTGTAGATTGCTGAGGATTTTTTTTTACAATCCATTTTAGGATAAGGCTATAATGTAACAATGTGGAAAAAGTCAAGGAGTCTAAATACTTTCCGTAAAGATGGAGAAGTCTGTCCATAATAAAGAGATGCTCTGCTTTTTTGACACCACACTCCAAAAAGCAAGTCCTGCAGGCTCTAGTTTTGTCTTATCTTGATTATTGTCCAGTCATGTGGTCAAGTGCTGCAAAGAAAGGCCTAGTTAAGCTGCAGCTGGCCCAGAACAGAGCGGCGTGCGTGTCTTGCTCTTCATTGTAATCAGAGGGCTAATATAAATACTATGCATGCCAGTCTCTCTTGGCTAAGAGTTGAGGTTGCATTACTTCTTATTTTTATAAGAAACATGAATGTTCCAAGTTTGCATAGTAAACTTACACACAGCTCTGACACACACACACTTACCCCATCAGACATGCCACCAGGGTTCTTTTCACAGTCCCCAAATCCAGAACAAATTCAAGAAAGCGTACAGTTCTATATAGAGCCATTATTGTATGGAGCTCCCTTCCATCTCATATTGCTCAAATGAAAAGCAAACCTGGTTTCAGAAAACAGATAAAGCAACACCTCAGGGCACAATGCCTCTCCCCTATTTGACCTAGATATTTTGTGTGTTTGTATTGATATGTAGCTATGTGTGCCGTTTTTAAATTTATGTAGCTCTGTCCTTGAGCTGTTCTTGTCTATTAATGTTCTGAATTATGTCATGTTTCATGTTTTGTGTGGAGCACAGGAAGAGTGGCTGCAGCGTTCGCAACAGCTAATGGGGATCTTAATATAATACCCCAAAAATACCAAAATACCACACTCAAAGTTGCTTAGGTCACTCGTTTTGCCCATTCTAACGTTCAATTGAACAGTAACTGAGCATCTGCCTCTAACCCTAGGAAGCTCTTTGCCACCTTCTCCTCCCTGCTGAATCCTCCTCCCCCTCCCCCCTCCTCCCTCTCTGTGGATGACTTCGTCAACCATTTTGAAAAGAAGGTTGACGACATCCGATCCTCGTTTGTTAAGTCAAATGACACTGCTGGTCCTGCACACACTGCCCTACCCTATGCTTTGACTTCTTTCTCCCCTCTCTCTCCAGATTAAATCTTGCGACTTGTGACAGCCGGCCGCCCAACAATCTGCCCGCTTGACCCTATCCCCTCCTCTCTTCTCCAGACCATCTCCGGTGACCTTCTCCCTTACCTCACCTCGCTCATCAACTCATCCTTGACCGCTTGCTATGTCCCTTCCTTCTTCAAGAGAGCGAGAGTTGCACCCCTTCTCAAAAAAACAACACTCGATCCCTCCGTTGTCAACAACTACAGACCAGTATCCCTTCTTTCTTTTCTCTCCAAAACTCTTGAGCGTGCCGTCTTTAGCCAACTCTCTTGCTATCTCTCTCAGAATTACCTTCTTGATCCAAACCAGTCAGGTTTCAAGACTGGTCATTCAACTGAGACTGCTCTTCTCTGTGTCACGGAGGCTCTCCGCACTGCTAAAGCTAACTCTCTCTCTCCTCTGCTCTTGTCCTTCTAGACCTGTCTGCTGCCTTTGATACTGTGAACCATCAGATCCTCCTCTCCACCCTCTCCGAGTTGGGCATCTCCGGCGCGGCTCACTCTTGGATTGCGTCCTACCTGACCGGTCGCTCCTACCAAGTGGCGTGGCGAGAAGCTGTCTCCGCACCACGTGCTCTCACCACTGGTTTCCCCCAGGGCTCAGTTCTAGGCCCTCTCCTATTCTCGCTATACACCAAGTCACTTGGCTCTGTCATATCCTCACATGGCCTCTCCTATCATTGCTACGCAGACGACACACAACTAATCTTCTGGCAGACATATCAGTGTGGATGACGGATCACCATCTCAAGCTGAACCTCGGCAAGACAGAGCTGCTCTTCCTCCCGGGGAAGGACTGCCCGTTCCATGATCTCGCCATCACGGTTGACAACTCCGTTGTGTCCTCCTCCCAGAGTGCGAAGAGCCTTGGCGTGACCCTGGACAACACCCTGTCGTTCTCCGCTAACATCAAGGCAGTGACCCGATCCTGTAGGTTCATGCTCTACAACATTCGGAGAGTACGACCCTGCCTTACACAGGAAACGGCACAGGTCCTAATCCAGGCACTTGTCATCTCCCGTCTGGATTACTGCAACTCGCTGTTGGCTGGGCTCCCTGCCTGTGCCATTAAGCCCCTACAACTCATCCAGAATGCCGCAGCCCGTCTGGTGTTCAACCTTCCCAAGTTCTCTCACGTCACCCCGCTCCTCCGCACACTCCACTGGCTTCCAGTTGAAGCTCGCATCTGCTACAAGACCATGGTGCTTGCCTACGGAGCTGTGAGGGGAACGGCACCTCCGTACCTTCAGGCTCTGATCAGTCCCTACACCCAAACGAGGGCATTGCGTTCATCCACCTCTGGCCTGCTGGCCCCCCTACCTCTGCGGAAGCACAGTTCCCGCTCAGCCCAGTCAAAACTGTTTGCTGCTCTGGCACCCCAATGGTGGAACAAGCTCCTGTTAGGCCTACTGCTGCTAGGTAGCTCTCTCTCTGCTCTCCCCCTCCCCTCTGTCTGTCCTTGATTGCAGGAGTGAAGTCTGGTGTGCGGGAGTCAGGGTTCCAGCTGCAGCTCATTCACCATAATCACCTCAGCCTTTAAGACCCGGTCAAACTTGTCACTCATCGTCAGATCATAGTCAAGACGACCATGTTAGTCTCGCTGTTGACTCAACCTGTTTGTTTTCGCTCTTTGTGTTTTTGGCCTGTTCTATTTACTTTTCTCCTGTGCCACAGATTATTGGAACCTGACTCCTGCCTCCGCTTCACTCCTGCCACCACCATCCTGCTTTCCACTACCGGACCTCCCTTTTGGACTCACCACGGACACTAGGACATTACGGTACCACACCTGCCCTGACCTGGATCTGTTACCCTCCCTGTAACCTGGACTTGCTCTTCCCCTATTATTGGAAACCTGGACTAATTGAACATTGTAAATAAACCTGTTAAACCTTCTCTGGCTTGGTGTAGTTGTCTGCATTTGGGTTCAAATCCAGTTAAATCATGACTGTATGATCTGACCAACATGAACCCAGCAGACAGTAGCTCGGATACCACCCCAGAGTGCACTCAAATTCGGACTGCCATAGCCAATCAGGGCATTTTACTTGGCCAACATGATACCCTGTTTAAGACTATTGCTGAGAACAGTCAGGTGCTGTTTAATCAGGTTCAATTACTCACCAATCAAGTGTCTGCCCTTACTACCCAAGTTAATAATGCACCCCTCGGGCATGGCATACAAACTGCTCCTTCTCCTGCTCCACCTGTTTTTCCTACCCCTTCAGCCCAGATCAGAGAGCCTTTTGTTCCTGCTCCAGAGCGCTATGACGGGAACATGGGAACCTGTGGCGATTTTTTGACTCAATGCTCGTTAGTGTTTGAACAACAGCCCCTCACCTACGCCTCAAAGAGCCCGTATTGCCTACCTTATCAACTCTACTAGTGGTTCCGCTCGTGCCTGGGGATCCGCGGTCTGGGAGAGTCAGTCGGACATTTGCAACGCTTACGTTGCCTTCACCACTGAGATGAGGAAGGTTTTTGACCACCCCGTACGGGGCAAGGAGGCTGCGAAACGGTTGTTTTCTCTTCGGCAGGGGGCTCGCAGTGTGGCGGAGATGGCAGTGGAGTTTCGGACTTTAGCGGCAGTGAGTGGTTGGAATGACGAGGCATTACAAGGAGTGTTCATCAATGCTTTGTCTGAGACTTTAAAATATGAATTGGTGTCATATGATGAATCGCCTACGCTGGATAATCTTATTTCACTCACCATCAGGTTGGATAATCGGATTCGGGAGCGCCGCCGGGAGAGGAGTGTTAGTTCCAAGCAACCTGTCTGTCGTCAACAAACTCCTCCCCGCATCTTCCCTACGGAGAAAGCCGTGTCTTCCCGAGTCGATACGAGGAGCACTGAACCCGAAGCCATGGAGGTGGGTCGTGCACGGTTGTCCTCAGAGGAGCGTGCACGTCGTATTCAGGCTCGGGTCTGCCTGTATTGTGGAGAAGCTGGTCATTTCGTTCCTTCCTGCCCAGTTCGTCCGGGAAAAGGGCCGGCTCATCATTATTGGGAGAAGTTTTGGTGAGCCGAGCAGCGGATTCTTCCTCTTCTCCCCGCATTCTGCTCCAGGCATCCCTCCAGTGGCAGTCCCAGAATTTCTCTGTTAGTGCGCTGGTTGACTCTGGTGCCGATGAAAGCTTTTTGGATAGAGAGTGGGCTCAACAAATGGATTTGGAGACTGTTCCTATGGACTGTCCGCTGCAGGCTAAGGGTCTAAATGGACAATTGTTGACCCGTATTACTCATCAGACTGTTCCTGTTTGTCTCAGAGTGTCGGGTAATCATCAGGAGAACATTCAATTCCATATAATCGACTGCCCACAGACCCCCCTGGTCCTTGGTATCCCCTGGCTCATAAGACACAATCCACACATTGATTGGGTGACAGGTAGAATTGTTTCATGGAGCACATTTTGTCATGTGAATTGTTTGTGTTCTGCTCAGACCCCTGCCAGCACTGTGCCTCAACCTCCACTGGAGTCCATGGATCTTTCTGCTGTCCCTGACGTGTATCATGACCTGGCATCCGTTTTCTGCAAACACAGAGCTACTTCTCTTCCTCCTCACCGGCCTTACGACTGCGCCATTGACCTCCAGCCAGGAGCCCCGCTCCCCAGCAGTCGCCTGTACAATCTCTCCCGCCCGGAGACGGAGGCTATGGAGAACTACATTCGGGACTCCTTGGCGGCAGGTATTATTCGTCCTTCCTCGTCACCTGTAGGAGCGGGATTCTTTTTTGTTGCTAAGAAGGATAAGACCCTCAGACCCTGTATTGATTTCCGTGGACTTAACAACATCACCATTAAGAACAAATATTCTCTGCCATTAATTAATTCTGCTTTTCCCCTCCTTCATGGTGCAACTATCTTTACCAAACTGGATCTACGAAATGCGTATCACCTGGTGCGCATTCGTAAAGGTGATGAATGGAAGACTGCCTTCAACACACCCTTGGGACATTTTGAGTATCTAGTTATGCCTTTTGGGTTGTCCAATGCCCCTGCTGTTTTTCAGGCACTAGTCAATGATGTCCTTCGGGACATGTTGAATCGGTTTGTTTTTGTCTATCTGGATGATATCTTGATTTTCTCAGAGTCCTCCCAGGAACATGAACTGCATGTGCGCCAGGTGTTGCAAAGGTTGTTGGAGAACAAACTGTTTGTGAAGATGGAGAAATGTGAATTTCATGTGTCTGAGACCTCTTTTTTGGGTTACATCATAGCTCAGGGGGAGTTGCGGATGGACCCAGCTAAGATCTCTGCTGTCACGGACTGGCCAGCCCCCTCCACCCGCAAACAACTTCAACGATTCCTGGGGTTTGCGAACTTCTACAGGAGGTTCATCAAGGACTACAGCCACATTGCGGCGCCACTCACCGCTACCTCCATCTCACGACCGTTCGCTTGGAATGAAGGGGCCGAATCAGCGTTCGAAGAACTGAAACATCGCTTCGCCTCGGCTCCCATTCTGATGCAGCCGGACCCCGACCGCCAGTTTGTCGTGGAGGTGGATGCATCCGACACTGGGGTAGGTGCGGTGTTGTCACAACGTTCTCCTGAAGATAACAAACTGCATCCCTGTGCTTTTCTTTCAAGGAAACTTTCTCAGGCAGAGAGGAATTATGATGTTGGCAATCGTGAACTGCTCGCCGTTAAGCTGGCTCTCGAGGAGTGGCGACATTGGTTGGAGGGGGCGGAACAACCCTTCATCGTTTGGACGGATCATAAGAATCTGGCTTACATCCAGTCAGCGAAGCAGCTCAACCCCCGTCAAGCCAGGTGGGCACTATTTTTTGGGAGATTCAATTTTTCTCTGTCTTACCGTCCTGGGTCACGCAACGTCAAGCCTGACGCCCTGTCTCGTGTTCATTCGGCTGTTGATACTGGTAGTAACCCTGAACCCATCTTGCCTCCTACCTGCAGTATTGCGGCCATCACATGTGACATCGAAGGGATTGTTAGACAGGCTCAACATCATCAAGCTGACCCTGGGAGGGGTCCTCCTAACCGGTTGTTTGTCCCTGAGTCTGCTCGCTCCCAGGTACTTCAGTGGGCTCACTCGTCTCCCCTTACCTGTCACCCTGGAGTTTCGCGGACCCTTGACTTTGTGCGACGGAAGTTCTGGTGGCCCACGATGGAGGCGGACACTCGAGCCTTCATTGCTGCTTGTACGGTATGTGCACGAAGTAAGAACTCCACCCAGGCCAGCGCTGGTCATCTACGACCTCTACCTATACCCAGCCGGCCCTGGTCGCACATTGCTATGGATTTTGTCACTGGACTTCCCCCCTCGTCTGGAAAGACTGTCATTCTTACTGTGATTGATCGTTTTTCTAAGTTTGCTCATTTTTTGGCCCTACCTAAACTGCCCACTGCCAGAGAGACGGCTGATATTTTGGTTGAACATGTGTTCCGCTCTCATGGTCTACCCACGGATATTGTCTCTGACAGGGGTCCCCAGTTTGTCTCCCAGGTATGGAAAGCTTTCTGTAAAGCTTTGGGCATCACATCCAGCCTGTCCTCTGGATATCACCCCCAGACCAACGGGCAAGCCGAGAGAGCGAACCAGGAGATGGAGACCGCTCTCCGCTGTGTCACAGGGTCTAACCCTGGGTCATGGAGCTCCATGCTCCCCTGGGTGGAATATGCTCATAACACCTTGACTAACGCTTCCTCTGGTTTGTCTCCCTTTCTGTGTGCTCTGGGTTATCAACCTCCCCTGTTCCCTTCTCAAGAGAGGGAACTGGCGGTACCCTCGGTGCAGTCCCACATGCGCCGCTGCTTCAAGGTCTGGAGGAAGGCCAGGGTAGCTCTGTCCCGAGCTTCGGCGTACATGCAGAGGCAAGCCAACCGTCACCGGTCCCAGGCTCCCGGTTACTCTCCTGGTCAAGAGGTATGGCTTAAGTCACGTGACCTTCCATTGAAAGTGGAGTCTAAGAAGATGGCGCCTCGTTTTATAGGACCGTTCAAGATACTGTCTATTGTTAACCCCTGCGCGGTTAAGCTACAGCTTCCTGCCTCCCTACGGGTTCATTCCACCTTTCATGTTTCCCAGATTAAGCCTGTGTCGGTTAGCCCTCTGTGCCCGCCCTCTCGTCCCCCTCCTCCGCCCAGGATCATGGGTGGGGGTCCGGTCTACACTGTCCGGCGACTTCTGGATGTTCGCCACCGGGGTCGTGGTTTCCAGTACCTGGTGGATTGGGAGGGTTATGGTCCTGAGGAACGTTCCTGGGTGCCCAGGAGCTTCATTGTGGATCCTGCTCTGGTCCGTGAGTTTCATAGGTTACATCCTGATAAACCCTGTCGGCCGCCAGGTGGCGTCCGTAGAGGGGGGGGTACTGTTAGGCCTACTGCTGCTAGGTAGCTCTCTCTCTGCTCTCCCCCTCCCCTCTGTCTGTCCTTGATTGCAGGAGTGAAGTCTGGTGTGCGGGAGTCAGGGTTCCAGCTGCAGCTCATTCACCATAATCACCTCAGCCTTTAAGACCCGGTCAAACTTGTCACTCATCGTCAGATCATAGTCAAGACGACCATGTTAGTCTCGCTGTTGAATCAACCTGTTTGTTTTCGCTCTTTGTGTTTTTGGCCTGTTCTATTTACTTTTCTCCTGTGCCACAGATTATTGGAACCTGATTCCTGCCTCCGCTTCACTCCTGCCACCACCATCCTGCTTTCCACTACCGGACCTCCCTTTTGGACTCACCACGGACACTAGGATATTACGGTACCACACCTGCCCTGACCTGGATCTGTTACCCTCCCTGTAACCTGGACTTGCTCTTCCCCTATTATTGGAAACCTGGACTAATTGAACATTGTAAATAAACCTGTTAAACCTTCTCTGGCTTGGTGTAGTTGTCTGCATTTGGGTTCAAATCCAGTTAAATCATGACAGCTCCCTCACAACGCCAGGACAGCGGAGTCACTCACCACCTTCCGGAGACACTTGAAACCCCACCTCTTTAAGGAATACCTGGGATAGGATAAAGTAATCCTTCTACCCCCCCTTACCCCACCCAAAATAAAAATAAAAGAATAATAATATTGTAAAGTGGTTATCCCACTGGCTATAAGGTGAATGCACCAATTTGTAAGTCGCTCTGGATAAGAGCGTCTGCTAAATGACGTAAATGTAAATTCAATGTAAATGTAACTGAATGCCTCGATGCCTGTCTGCCTGCTTTATATAGCAAGCCACATCCACCTGACTCACTGTCTGTAGGAGTGAACTATTTTTGTGATCAGGGTGGTGTAACTTATAAACTGGCCACTGTTGTTAAAAAGCTACTCATAACAGAAGTCCTGCTTAGCAAAAAGTGTTGTTTATTGATACAAAGTCATCATTACCTTTGTCATATGTGCCATCAGAAAGTATTCATACCCCTTGACTTATTCCACATTTTGTTGTCTAACAGCCTGAATTCAAAATGGATTCAAATGAGTATTTTGCTTACCTATCTACACACATTACCCCATAATGACAAAGTGAAAACATGTTTCTAGAAATTGTAGCAAATTTATTGAAAATGGAATACAGAAATATCTCAATGACATAAGTATTCACACCCATGAGGCAATAGAATAACCTTTGGCAGCAGTTACAGCTGTGAGTCTTTCTGGGTAAGTCTCTGAGAGCTTTTCACACCTGGATTGTACAATATTTGCACATTATTCTTTTAAAAATTCTTCAAGCTCTGTCAAGTTGGTTGTTGATCATTTCTAGACAGCCATTTTCATGTCTTGCCACAGATTTTCAAGCCGATTTAAGTCAAAGCTGTAACATTCAATGTCGTCTTGGTAAGCAACTCCAGTGTATATTTGGCCTTGCTGAAAGGTGAATTTGTTTCCCATTGTTTGTTGAAAAACAGACAGAACCAGGTTTTCCTCTAGGATTTTGCCTGTGCTTAGCTCTATTCCGTTTCTTTTCATCCTTAAAATCTCCCTAGTCCTTGCCGATGACAAGCATACCCATAACATGATGCAGCCACCACAGTGCTTGAAAATATGAAGAGTGGTACTCAGTGATGTGTTGTGTTGGATTTGCCCCAAACATAACGCTTTTTTATGTATTCAGGACATAATGTTAATTTCTTTGCCACATTTTTACTTTAGTGCCTTATCGCAAACAGGATGCATGTTTTGGAAGTTTTTATTCTGTACAGGCTTCCTTCTTTTCACTCTGTCATTTAGGTTAGTATTGTGGAGTATAACTACAATGTTGTTGATCCATCCTCAGTTTTCTCTTATTAAAGCCATTAAACTCTGTGACTGTTTTAAAGTCACTATTGGCCTCATGGTGAAATCCCTGAGTGGTTTCCTTCCTCTCCGGCAACTGAGTCAGGAAAGATGCCTGTATCTTTTAGTGACTGGGTGTATTGATACACCATCCAAAGTGTAATTAATAACTTCACCATGCTCAAAGGGATATTCAACATCTGCTTTCTTTATTTTTACCCATCTAACAATAGGTGCCCTTCTTTGCGAGGCATTGGAAAACCTTCCTGGTCTTTGTGGTTGAATCTGTGTTTGAAATTCACTGCTCGACTGAGGGATCTTACAGATAATTGTATGTGTGGGGTACAGAGATGAGGTATTCATAAAAAAATCATGTTAAAACACTATTATTGCACACAGAGTGAGTCCATCAAACTTATTATGTGACTTGTTAAGCACATTTTTACTCCTGAACTTTTTAGGCATGCCATAACAAAGGGGTTGAATACTTATTGACTTAAGACATTTCAGCTTTTCATTTTTATTAATTTGTAAAAAATTGTAAAAACATAATTCCACTTTGACATTATGGGGTATTGTTTGTAAGCCAGTGACACAAAATCTAAATGTAATACATTTTAAATTCAGGCTGTAACACAACAAAATGTGGGAAAAGTCAAGGGGTGTGAATACTTTCTGAAGTCACATGCACTAACTAAGGTTACGTCTCAAATGGCACCCCATTCCCTACATACTGCACAACTGAATAGGGCTGGGAATTGCCAGGGACCTCACAATACGATATTATCATGATACTTAGGTGCCGATATGGTATGTATTGCGATTCTCACTATTCTATATGTATTGCGATTTGATACTGCGATTTTATTGCAATTTGATGTTCTAAGCATATTACTCACCATACAGTATGTCTGCTGCAGAGAGGCAAGAGAGAGCATACGAACATTTGTTTTGATCAGTCATGGAAGTAAAAGTGCTGAAAACATGTCTCACTATTTAGAAAGAAGATGGAGAAAAAGCTATAGGATAAAAATACCGTAATTTTGGCGCAGGTACAGCTGACTAACATTAGCTAACGCTACCTAGTAAAAATTAATAAAAAATCCATACTTGGAGTCAATTAAAGTATCTATATAATATTGTCCAAAATAGTATTGCGACTGTATTTAAGACTGTAACTGTATTTAAAAAAAATCCACATCACTACTGCTTAATAGGGTGCAATTTGAGACACAGACTAACTTACACCTCTCAGCCTCCCGATTTCATTATCACAGACTAAAGGTGTCTGCATGCTAGGTTGGTTTGCTCCTAGCAGAACTCAGCTAGGCGAAGCGAACGTCTCCCTTAAAAAGACATTAGCTTCAAAATATTACTGTTTGTCCCTCTTGAGACACCGTAACAACAACATACAGTAACACTTCCTCAAAATAGTCAAAATCAATTTAAGATAAATCAAGAAATCTGTCATGAATGTTTACGTTTTTGCCGAGGTCTTAGTCACGCAACTTTACATCTAACTAAAATATTTGGTGCACTTTTTCTCAAGTGAAATAATTTGCATGAAAACTAGTAATCTGTCGTTGATTGACAACAAACACTTCATTGAGGAATCCCTACTGTTGACCAATCACAGACAAAGGGGCGTAGACGCCGGAAAAAAACCTGCCAAACACCAAAACGAACAAAAACGCCACAAAATGTTGTCATAATATTCACTGAGTATACAAAACATTAAGAACACCTGCTCTTTCCATGACATAGACTGACCAGGTGAATCCAAGTGAAAGCTATGATCCCTTATTGATGTCACTTGTTAAATCCACTTCAATCAGTGTAGATGAAGGGGAGGAGACAGATTAAAGAAGGATTTTTAAGCCTTGAGATAATTGAGACATGGATTGTGTATGTGTGCCATTCAGAGGGTGAATGGGTAAGACAAAAGATTTAAGTGCCTTTGAACAGGGGTATGGTAGTAAGTGCTAGGTGCACCAGTTTGTGTCAAGAACGGCAACGCTGCTGGGTTTTTCACGCTCAACAGTTCCCTGTGTGTATCAAGAGTGGTCCACCACCCAAAGGACATCCAACCAACTTGACACAACTGTGGGAAGCACTGGAGTCAACATGGGCCAGCATCCCTGTGGAACGCTTTCGACACCTTGTAGAGTCCATGCCCTGATGATTTGAGGCTGTTCTGAGGGCAAAAGGGGGTGCAACTCAATATTAGGAAGGTGTTCCAAATGTTTGGTATACTCAGTGTACAGTGGGGAAAAAAAGTATTTAGTCAGCCACCAATTGTGCAAGTTCTCCCACTTGAGAAAAAGATGAGAGAGGCCTGTCATTTTCATCATAGGGACACGTCAACTATGACAGACAAATTGAGGAAAAAAAATCCAGAAAATCACATTGAAGGATTTTTAATGAATTTATTTGCAAATTATGGTGGAAAATAAGTATTTGGTCACCTACAAACAAGCAAGATTTCTGGCTCTCACAGACCTGTAACTTCTTCTTTAAGAGGCTCCTCTGTCCTCCACTCGTTACCTGTATTAATGGCACCTGTTTGAACTTGTTATCAGTATAAAAGACACCTGTCCACAACCTCAAACAGTCACACTCCAAACTCCACTATGGCCAAGACCAAAGAGCTGTCAAAGGACACCAGAAACAAAATTGTGGACCTGCACCAGGCTGGGAAGACTGAATCTGCAATAGGTAAGCAGCTTGGTTTGAAAAAATCAACTGTGGGAGCAATTATTAGGAAATGGAAGACATACAAGACCACTGATAATCTCCCTCGATCTGGTGCTCCATGCAAGATCTCACCCCGTGGGGTCAAAATGATCACAAGAACGGTGAGCAAAAATCCCAGAACCACACGGGGGGACCTAGTGAATGACCTGCAGAGAGCTGGGACCAAAGTAACAAAGCCTACCATCAGTCACACACTACGCCGCCAGGGACTCAAATCCTGCAGTGCCAGACGTGTCCCCCTGCTTAAGCCAGTACATGTCCAGGCCCGTCTGAAGTTTGCTAGAGTGCATTTGGATGATCCAGAAGAGGATTGGGAGAATGTCATATGGTCAACTTTTTGGTAAAAACTCAACTCGTCGTGTTTGGAGGACAAAGAATGCTGAGTTGCATCCAAAGAACACCATACCTACTGTGAAGCATGGGGGTGGAAACATCATGCTTTGGGGCTGTTTTTCTGCAAAGGGACCAGGACGACTGATCCGTGTAAAGGAAAGAATGAATGGGGCCATGTATCATGAGATTTTGAGTGAAAACCTCCTTCCATCAGCAAGGGCATTGAAGATGAAACGTGGCTGGGTCTTTCAGCATGACAATGATCCCAAACACACCGCCCGGGCAACCAAGGAGTGGCTTCGTAAGAAGCATTTCAAGGTCCTGGAGTGGCCTAGCCAGTCTCCAGATCTCAACCCCATAGAAAATCTTTGGAGGGAGTTGAAAGTCTGTGTTGCCCAGCGACAGCCCCAAAACATCACTGCTCTAGAGGAGATCTGCATGGAGGAATGGGCCAAAATACCAGCAACAGTATGTGAAAACCTTGTGAAGACTTACAGAAAACATTTGACCTGTGTCATTGCCAACAAAGGGTATATAACAAAGTATTGAGAAACTTTTGTTATTGACCAAATACTTTTTTTCCACCATAATTTGCAAATAAATTCATTAAAAATCCTACAATGTGATTTTCTGGAAATAGTTTTTCTCATTTTGTCTGTCATAGTTGACGTGTACCTATGATGAAAATGACAGGCCTCTCTCATATTTTTAAGTGGGAGAACTTGCACAATTGGTGGCTGACTAAATACTTTTTTTCCCCACTGTATGTCCAAACTGTTTTGACTGGGAAGCATACAGTAAGCTTTAGCATCATTCTGGTGTGACCTGGCCATAGCTTCCTGTTAAAAACACTTGTTGAACATTAATTATACTTTACAAAGCTGTGTAGAGGCAGAAGTCTAATGTTGAGGGTTATAACTAAACACACAAGCACACATATAAACAGAAGATGCCTTCAACTTTTGTGTTCATAAATTGCCTCCAGTGTGTCAGAGTACGCATTGGGTCGTTTGTAAATTCAGAGCGTTTTTGCTCTCGGAGCGTTCAGAGCGCACACTGGACGCTCTAGCCGAGGAGAAGGGTTGATCCGAGTATTCTGACCTCGCAACAGCAATGAAGCACCCAAGCTAACTGGCTAAAGTTGGCTAGCTCGCTAGCTACTTCCAGACACAAATGAGAAAACACCTCACTGACCATTTTACTCGCCCTAGCAAAGCTGGTTAGGTCACCATTGGCCATTGGTGTTCATGTTATCTAGAGCATTAGTGACTGTAACTGTGCTGCTGGCAACAATTTAGTCACGTTTTTTTGCCGACGTTTATTGACACCGGTCTTATTCAACGAGTGTTGCACGTTCGTAAATTCACCAGTTATTCTGCGCTCTGGCACACTCAGACGAGACTGCTCTGAAATCGGAGTAGATGGCCAGAGTGAATTTACGAAAGCAGCCTTCGTGATGAGTGTGATGCAACAGTAACACTATTGATAACATCCCAGCTGTTTCCTTGCCGATGTGGCTGCGTCTATCTTCCACTGCGATTTGATTAGATCTCTCATGTCATCCAGGCTCAGCTCAGTTCACATGACCCTCTGTAGCAGTCCATCCATATCTAATGTATCATGCTGCTATCTCTCTCTCTGTCACGCTCTGGCTCCGGGACTTTGTATGTTGAGCCAGGGTGTGTTCGTTTCGTGGTGTTCTGTTTGGTTGGGTTGTTCTATGGGGTTGTATTTCTTTGTTTGAATGAGTGACTCCCAATCAGAGGTAACGAGTGTCAGCTGTTGGCTCGTTGTCTCTGATTGGGAGCCATATTTATACTGTCTGTTTTCACCTTGGGGTTGTGGGTTTTTGTTCCGTGTTCGGTCAGTGTAACCGTTTGGACTTCACGAGTCGTGTTTTGTTTGTTTGTTAGAAACTTTGTATAAAATAAAGTCATGTTTCTTTCACACGCTGCGCCTTGGTCTACTTCGCTACTAGACGATCGTGACAGAAAAACCCACCGTACAAGGACCAAGCAGCGTGTCCAGGAGCAGGCAGCCTGGTCATGGGAGGAAGCGCCAGGAAAGGAGATAGAGAGGCTGGCGATGGCCCAGGTGGGCAAAGTGTGGTCCTGGGAGGACATGCTCGGGGGCAAGGGACCTTGGGGTAGGATCAAGGCCCTGGCGAGAGAGGAGCAGCGGCGTCAGCAGTGCCATCGGCGTACGGACGAGAGGCACCCCCAATAATTTTTTAGGGGGGGGCACACGGCATGGGCGACTGGGCAGCAGGAGGCTGCCACAGGGCGAAATAGGAGAAGAGGAGAGAAGGCCACCGGGTTACGGGAGCCATTGGCGAGAGGAGGGAAGGAAGTCGTAGAGGCACGGCGAGAGGGACTGAGGTGGATTGCCAGTCCGGTCCGGCCCGTTCCTGATCCCCGTTTAAAGCCAGTGGTGTGTGTTCCCAGTACGGTCCGGCCTGTCCCTGCTCCACGCACCAAACCTACGGTGTGCGTCGCCAGCCCAGCCCGGCCTGTTCCTGCTCCACGCACCAAGTCTACGGTGTGCGTCGACAGCCCTGCCCGGCCTGTTCCTGCTCCACGCACCAAACCTACGGTGTGCGTCGACAGCCCTGCCCGGCCTGTTCCTGCTCCACGCACCAAGTCTACGGTGTGCGTCGACAGCCCTGCCCGGCCTGTTCCTGCTCCACGCACCAAGTCTACGGTGTGCGTCGACAGCCCTGCCCGGCCTGTTCCTGCTCCACGCACCAAGTCTACGGTGTGCGTCGACAGCCCTGCCCGGCCTGTTCCTGCTCCACGCACCAAGTCTACGGTGTGCGTCGACAGCCCTGCCCGGCCTGTTCCTGCTCCACGCACCAAGTCTACGGTGTGCGTCGACAGCCCGGCCCGGCCTGTCCCTGCTCCACGCACCAAACCTACGGTGTGCGTCACCAGCCCTGCCCGGCCTGTTCCTGCTCCACGCACTAAGCCTACGGTGTGCGTCGCCTGCCCAGCCCGGCCTGTTCCTGCTCCACGCACGAAGCCTACGGTGTGCGTCGCCAGCCCAGCCCGGCCTGTTCCTGCTCCACGCACCAAGCCTACGGGGTGCGTCGTCAGCCCGGCCCGGCCTGTCCCTGCTCCACGCACCAAACCTACGGTGTGCGTCGCCAGCCCTGTCCGGCCTGTTCCTGCTCCACGCACTAAGCCTACGGTGTGCGTCGCCAGCCCAGCCCGGCCTGTTCCTGCTCCACGCACCAAGCCTACGGGGTGCGTCGTCGGCCTGGTCCAGCTCGTTCCTGCTACTCGCACCAAGCCAAGGGTGCGAGTCGTCAGCCGGATCCAGCCCATTCCTGCTACTCGCACCAAGCCAAGGATGCGAGTCGTCAGCCTGGTGAGGTCCGTTCCGGCTCCACGCACCAAGCCAAGGGTGCGTATCGTCAGCCAGGTCCGGTCCGTTCCTGCCTCACGCGCCAAGCCAGGGGTGCGCGTCGTCAGTCCGGTGCCTGATCAGGTCAGCTACTCCACTACGGAGTTTGAGCAATCCGCTCCGTCTATGTCCGGTCCAGATCCAGCCAGCGGGGTCAGACCGGACCGGGGGCGCTACGGGGGGATTGTGGAAGGGTGGTGGTCAAGCCCGGAGCCGGAGCCGCCTCCGAGGAGAAATGCCCACCCAGCCCTCCCCTGTTTTGGGGTTTTGAGGCGCGGTCGCAGTCCGCGCCTTTAGGGGGGGGTACTGTCACGCTCTGGCTCCGGGACTTTGTATGTTGAGCCAGGGTGTGTTCGTTTCGTGGTGTTCTGTTTGGTTGGGTTGTTCTATGGGGTTGTATTTCTTTGTTTGAATGAGTGACTCCCAATCAGAGGTAACGAGTGTCAGCTGTTGGCTCGTTGTCTCTGATTGGGAGCCATATTTATACTGTCTGTTTTCACCTTGGGGTTGTGGGTTTTTGTTCCGTGTTCGGTCAGTGTAACCGTTTGGACTTCACGAGTCGTGTTTTGTTTGTTTGTTAGAAACTTTATATAAAATAAAGTCATGTTTCTTTCACACGCTGCGCCTTGGTCTACTTCGCTACTAGACGATCGTGACACTCTCTCTCTCTTTCACACTCACTCACTATCTTTCCCATCCCCCTCTCTCTCTGTGTGTCTCTCTATCCCCCTACTACTTCTCATGTCTCCCTCCATCTCTCCCCTCAGTCCCCTTCCATCCTAGGATAGAGAGTTTGTT
Organism: Coregonus lavaretus; assembly: GCF_964263955.1. Lineage (NCBI taxonomy): Eukaryota > Metazoa > Chordata > Actinopteri > Salmoniformes > Salmonidae > Coregonus > Coregonus lavaretus. Next base: position 43,137,080 of record NC_139994.1, read on the forward strand.
GCAGTCAAAAGCCACTGTCCTTCTCTCTTCCTCCATTACCCCTTCAGATATCACCCATGTCCCTCTGGCCCGGTAGAGTTAACTTATTACACCCATCACAACTAGCAAGCTCCCTATCCTCTCTCCTCCACTCCTTCTCCCCTTCTCTCATCCCTCAGATATCCCCCATCTCCCTTCGGCCAGGCAGAGGTCTTTTTTTACACCCATCGCAACCAGACAGTCCAGCCATCCCGGTCCTGTCTTTCATATTGTAGTCAAAGCGTGGTAAGACCAGGACACTAGGGTCTCTAGGATCTCCACCTGGCGGCCTCTCCTCTTCTACAGCCATGATGCTCTCTACCAAACACATGATGGCCGCATCAATGTTGGTGTTGTCCTGAGAGGGGGAGGGAGATGGGAGAGAGGGGGAGAGAAGGGAAGGGCAAAGAGAGAGAGGTGTGTGTGTGTGTGTGTGTGTGTGTGTGTGTGTGTGTGTGTGTGTGTGTGTGTGTGTGTGTGTGTGTGTGTGTGTGTGTGTGTGTGTGTGTGTGTGTGTGTGTGTGTGTGTGTGTGAGAGAGAGAGAGAGATAACATGAGAGATAGAGAGGGGGTGAGCGAGAGAAAGAGAGCAAGAGAATGGGAGGGAAAAAATAGTATTTATATGCACAGACACAATCCCTCACTCAGCTAGCAGTAAGTAGGTAGAGCAGTAAGTAGGTATAATGATGCTTTTTACATTCCAGAAACCAACTCTGTTAAGCCTCATACACACAAAACATTGTCTGCTAACACACACAACGTCTCCTAACACAAAGCATACATCCCCTGATATACACTACATACAGCAACAATAGAGACCCATCCCTCTCTATGCCGCGACCCCATGTCGTGACCCTTGACCTCTTACCACCCTACGAAACCATGGTCTTGCTCTCTCTCTCTCTCTCACACACACACACTCACACACCACTCACCTTGGCGGAGGTCTCGTACCACCCTACAAAGCCGTGGTCTCTAGTGAAGTTCTCCAGTTTGGGCAGTTTGGAACAGAGACCTGTACTCAGCTGGTCACATTTATTACCCAATAAGACGGCCGGAACCGGCCTCCCGTTCCCCAGTGCAACCTGGGAGGGGGGTGGGGTGGGGGAGAGAGAGGGGGGTTGGAGAGAGAAATGGGGGAGAAAGAAGTAAGGACAAGGAAATATAGAGAAAATGGGAGGTAGAGGTGAGATGGATGTGAGGAGAGAGAGAAGGATCTTTACAAATGACAAATGAACAAAAAAAGAAGGTCTTTATGAAATGTAAGCAACGGTGGAGATGTTTTATTTGAAGGAGGATAGTAATAGTTGAGCCACTCAGGGTACAGGCACTCACTGCCTCCTCGCTGTATAGTAGAACCTGCATGTATAATTCATTATGACTAGTTATAAGCATGTTCAAATAATAATGTGTCTCTTACCTTGGAGTCGAGGTCTCCCTTCCACTTGAGGACAGCCTGGAAGGTAGAGGCCCGTGTCATGTCAAAGATCACCAACGCTCCTACAGCCTCGCGATAGTACACCCGCGTCATGTTGCCATAGCGCTCCTGGCCTGGGGAAACACAACAACAATGATATAACAACAACAGCATCAACAACAACATCTAAAACAATAACATCTAAATCAACAACATAACAACAATGATTGAATATTTCTCAATAAAGTGATGTAAGAAGCAAAGCTATACTCCAATGTGTTGAGAAATGTTAAGCGTGTGTGTGTATATGTATATGTTTGTGTGTGTGTGTGTGCGTGCGTGTGTTTTGATGTATAAATGGCATTTCTCCTGAAAGTTAACCTCTCTCACATGACTGTAATATACCGGTGAATAACCATGAAACAGCTGATAAACAAACACGGGTCATACACTATTTTAGAAGACACACACACACAGGCAAGCATGCACACACGCACACACACACACTGGTTTGAAAAGACTCTGAGACAGCTGGGAAAAATTCATTTCACCATAACATTCAGAGAGAGAGGGACAGAGAGAGAGAGAGAGAGGAACAGAGAGAGACAGAGAGACAGAGAGAGAGAGAGAGGGACAGAGAGAGAAAGAGAACAGGGACTTTCTAACGGCAACACATACCGTACAGAATACAGTTGGAAATGGCACTGGTTGTTGCTGCCAATAGACAGTATGCATTGTGTAAATACCATCACACTGGCTTTCCTGCTATGTTCTCCTACAATGTATATCTCTGTCTTTCCACTGCCTACATGCATTGTGTAAATTAATAAGACTCAATGGATAGGGGTGAACCTGATCCTAGATCAGCAATCTTTGAATACTGTATATGGCTGGCAGGGGCGGACTTAGTGATTTGGAGGCCTCATGCAGAGGCCTTTAATTTAACTGTAAAAATGTATTTCATTTTACTGTGCCATGAGCACAACCAGTCATGATGTTTTCATCTGATTGTCAAGCAAATCACTTCAAAAAGTAGGTTCGTCCGCCGCTGTCGCTGTACCTGGAAGCGAGCCCGGGCCGCTCTTCTGAAGACCACATCCAGGAATCGGCGACAGGCGGGGGGGTACTGTCACACCCTGATCTGTTTCACCTGTCTTTGTGCTTGTCTCCACCCCCCACCAGGTGCCTCCCATTTCCCCCCATTATCCCCTGTGTATTTATACCTGCGTTTTCTGTTTGTCTGTTGCCAGTTCGTCTTGTCCCATCCTTCGCACGTTGATCCAAAATAATTCCAGTATCTGAACAGTGCACTGTGCACCCACCAACTTTCCTTCAATTCGCAAGTGGCTGAAACTATCTCACCGGAGAAAGCATTTGAATAAGCGAAACAGCACCCTTCTGTCTTACTATATACTGTTTGTAGCCCATGTACAGTGCCTTGCAAAAGTATTCATCCCCCTTGACATTTTTCCAATTTTGTTCCAATACAACCTGTAATTTAAATGGATTTTTATTTTTATTTCATGTAATGGACATACACAAAATAGTCTAAATTGGTGAATTGAAATTAAAAAAATAACTTGTTTCAAAGAATTCTAAAAAGTAAATAAGGGAAAAGTGGTGTGTGAATATGTTTTCACCCCCTTTGCTATGAAGCCCCTAAATAAGATCTGGTGCAACCAATTACCTTCAGAAGTCACATAATTAGTTTAATAAAGTCCACCTGTGTGCACTCTAAGTGTCACATAATCTGTCACATGATCTCAGTATATATACACCTGTTCTGAAAGGCCCCAGAGTCTGCAACACCACTAAGCAAGGGGCACCACCAAGCATGCGGCACCATGAAGACCAAGGAGCTCTCCAAACAGGTCAGGGACAAAGTTGTGGAGAAGTACAGGGTTGGGTTATTAAAAAAATATCAGAAACTTTGAACATCCCACCATTAAATCCATTATTAAAAAATGGAAAGATTATGGCACCACAACAAACCTGCCAAGAGAGGGCCGCCCACCAAAACTCACGGACCAGGCAAGGAGGGCAATAATCAGAGACGCAACAAAGAGACCAAAGATAACCCTGAAGGAGCTGCAAAGCTCCACAGCGGAGATTGGAGTATCTGTCCATAGGACCACTTTAAGCAGTACACGCCACAGAGCTAGGCTTTACGAAAGAGTGGCCAGAAAAAAGCCATTGCTTAAGAAACAAATAAGCAAACATGTTTGGTGTTCGCCAAAAGCCATGTGGGAGACTTCCCAAACATATGGAAGAAGGTACTCTGGTCAGATGAGACCAAAATTGAACTTTTAGGCCATCAAGGAAAACGCTATGTCTGACGCAAACCCAACACCTCTCATCACCCCGAGAACACCATGAAGCATGGTGGTGGCAGCATCATGCTGTGGGGATGTTTTTAATCGGCAGGGACTGGGAAACTGGTCAGAATTGAAGGAATGATGGATGGTGCTAAATACAGGGAAATTCTTGAGGGAAACCTGTTTCAGTCTTCCAGAGATTTGAGACTGGGACGGAGGTTCACCTTCCAGCAGGACAATGACCCTAAGCATACTGCTAAAGCAACACTTGAGTGGTTTAAGGGGAAACATTTAAATGTCTTGTCAAAGCCCAGACCTCAATCCAATTGAGAATCTGTGGTATGACTTCAAGATTGCTGTACACCAGCGGAACCCATCCAACTTGAAGGAGCTGGAGCAGTTTTGCCTTGAAGAATGGGCAAAAATCCCAGTGGCTAGATGTGCCAAGCTTATAGAGACATACCCCAAGAGACTTGCAGCTGTAATTGCTGCAAAAGGTGGCTCTACAAAGTATTGACTTTGGGGGGGTGAATAGTTATGCACGCTCAAGTTCTTTTTTTTGGGTCTTATTTCTTGTTTGTTCACAATAAATAAAAAAATTGCATCTTCAAAGTGGTAGGTAGGCATGTTGTGTAAATCAAATGATACAAACCCCCCAAAAATCCATTTTAATTCCAGGTTGTAGGGCAACAAAATAGGAAAAATGCCAAGGGGGGTGAATACTTTCGCAAGCCGCTGTATCTGATGCTGTGTCTGGCCAAAAAGAGTATGACATGCCATTCTCTTTTTGGCCAGACAGCATCAGATACATGGGCTGTCACACCCTGTTCTGTTTCACCTGTCTTTGTGCTTGTCTCCACCCCCCACCAGGTGTCTCCCATTTCCCCCCATTATCCCCTGTGTATTTATACCTGCATTTTGTGTTTGTCTGTTGCCAGTTCGGCTTGTCCCGTCAAGTCCTACCAGCATGTTCCCGTGTTTCCAGTGCTCTAGTTTTCGTTTTTCCTATACTTCCCAGTTCTGACCTTTCTGCCTGTCCTGACCCTGCCTGCCGTCCTGTACCTGCCTGACTCTGATTTGGATTATTACTCGTTGCCTGCCTTGACTTACCTTTTGCCTGCCCCTTGTTCAGTAATAAACTCTGAGACTCGTACTATCCGTCTCCTGTGTCTGCATCTGGGTCTTAGCCTGAGCCGTGATATGGGCTACACATAAATCTTCCTTGTTTCTTTTTCTTTTCTCTGCTCTGAAAGCGCCTCATTGCTGCAGCTTCATTTCAATGAATGTCACGTTTGCAATCATATCATGTGAAACAATGCATGGGGACTCTGTCAGAATGGAATAGTCCATTATTATGAACCAGTCAGTGGGTGATTAATGACACTTGTTTCTACTATTATGAGAAAAGGTTGGATTATATTAATATTGATATGAAATATATGTATATGTAAAAAATACATGATCTATTATGAATTATTATTTGGCTGTAAGGGGCTTCTAGACATGGTGTGATGGTGTCATTATCTATGGTTTAGATGATAAGGAGGAAAAGTCTGCTGACACAGTTTAGAGATACAGCACCATAAGGGCTCAGACACACCGATAGCTTTGCTGGCCGAGAGTACTTTGCACTTCTGAATGTAATTTGCGAACCGAGTGCGCACCTATTTTACATGTAGAATAGTGAAAAATGTAGTCTACAGCGCGCTGAACGATCGGCAGACAAACGCTAGATCCACATTCGGTGCAATGTGTGCGAGCCTTAAGATGTCTAGTGCATGTGCATTGACTGACGGGCTAAAGTCCACACACATACACACACATATGCACTCACGCACACACACACAGACGCACGCATGCACATACATGAATGCATACACAGGCAGGCACTTAGGCACGCACACATACACAAACACACTGTTACACTGTTTTATAGCACAGTGCATGTCAGGACCTTATCAGTTCATGTCAATTATATGTCAATTATCAGGTCATGTCAATTATAGAGAGGCTCAAGAATAGGTCGGTTAGGCTACTACTATTACAAAAGGTGTGTGTACGTGTGTGCGTGTCTGTCTCTCTCTCTCTGTGTGTGTGTGTGTGTGTGTGTGTGTGTGTGTGTGTGTGTGTGTGTGTGTGTGTGTGTGTGTGAGCATTATGGGCACAATTTGCTACCGATTGAGTGCGTGACGTGTTTGTGTGTGTGTCAACTACCTATTGTTAAAGTTCCATTCTCAAACAAAATAAAGGAGTTATAAAGTAAATGTAGCATAGATAATAGGTCTACGACGTATTCTACGCGTAATCAGTTTACCAAGCGGCGATGTTCCACTATTACAGACACCATACCATGTGCGTGACATATTGTAGCCATATTTTAGAATTGTATGTCAAATAAAATAGAACAGTTATAAAACTAAAGGTAGGCGAACTGTCGAAGTAGCTTGTAATTAGTTTACCAACCTGCGATGTCCCACAGCTGCAGTCGCACGATCGTCTTGTGATCCCAATTGAGGACTTTGAGGGCGAAGTCGACTCCGATGGTGGCTCTGTAATGTTGGGAGAATATCTGATGGACATAACGCTTTATTATGGATGTCTTCCCGACCCCCAGGTCACCGATGACTAGAACCTTCAGCAAGCGTTCGTGCTGCATGGTTGGGTTATGGCTTGATATAAAAATGTAGGCTACAACTTAGTTGTTCACATAGAAAAAATACATTGAAAATTACATGTAGAAAATAATACTACAAAAGTCAGTGTCCTCTTTTTTCAGTTTTCTATTTCATATGGGTCCACTTTTCAGCAACTCTCTTTTCCCGTTACGTGAAGTTGCCTGTATGCCAAAGGTAAATTGTTCTCCAACTCGTAGTAGCTAGAGAAAACAATATTCATGAATTGATAAAGACAGAAAATAAGATGAACTTCTCTCTCTCTTTTATTCAAAATGTGCATGCACAAAAATATTGCAAAATGTTCTTCCTCTCTTGCAATTGGTCTATTCCATACACGTCCTTATATCAGAGTCCACTTCATGCAATGTATCCTTTTGGCGACCCTTCTCTCTTACTAAACGTTCATAATTTCTCTCTCTTTCTTTCGCCTACCCAACCTTCATTCCATCCAGCACAAAAAAGGAGAACTTCTAAAAAGCGTAGTCAGCGCAAAGTCATCCACAAACTGTCAACTGAGGTCAAACAGCCTACGGTGTGTGTGCGCGCACATCTCGTCTGGAAGCCGTTGCCATTCATCTGTGCATGAAGCTTCTCCTTCTGCCCGTCAGCTGTTAGGAGATTAGGCAACCACACCCCTTTAGCTTACTGATAAAGTTGTGTACATACAATAAGTCAATAGTTCACTGTACTGTCTGTCCTCCACTTTGCTGTCGGGGGAAACGAAACGAACTACATATACCAGTGTATTTGATACACTGTATCCGGACCAGCGCACTGTCAAGCAGCCGTTGGTAAACAAACATAGTGTCCCTTTACCCGCATACAATATTGTCAATTTTACGCGCACGATTATAAACCGTTATATCAGTTAAAGTCCAAAATATGTTTAATGTCTGGTAGGCAGTATATAGGGTCTAATATTTAATATTTAGTGTCAGTGGCCCTATCTATACTTTTGCCTTTTAGCTTACTAATGATGATGGAGAGGCTATAATAGCCTATTGGTTAGAGGTTATTTCAATAGCCTACCAGAAATGGTAGCCAATAGGTCAAATTAATTATATTTTACAAAACGACTTAAGAACAATGACATTGACCTACATGTCATTGCTCTAATCGTTTTATAACACCGTTTTGTGTCGCTGTGTTTTTTTTTCTAGATATGCGGAGAAAGTGTTTGTGCGCGTCGATATTGATATTTACGGTAGTAGTGGTGCTGATGCTGGCTGGGAGGTGGAATGAGTCAGGGTCTGTGATGGTGCTGCTCGCACTGCCATTTCATCAGCAGCAGCATTTATTTCCTTTAGCTGCCTTCAAAAACACAAAACGAGATAAGGAGAGGAGTGAAAACAAAACTAACCCTCAGAATTTAGCCATAGGCCTATCACATTTTAAAGTTGTGTGATTTTAAACAACAGTGTAGACCCATGCTATCAATCACAAATAATAGCATTTTGGGGAGTAAAGCGTGCTGGGGATTTTTCTAGGTAGTCATTAATAGACCGTTATAAAGACATCGCAACGAATACCGGTTGGTAGATATCCGCTGGGGAATTGTAAACTGCTGTTCATGCGTTGCTGTGAGACGTTCTTTTGGCGTTTGTTCTACGATAGAGAAGGCGAGCTTCTCAATGCAATGGAACCTGCAGCAATCGAGTTCTGAGCGGCGCAACCAAACCACGTAAGATGAAACCATTTCGTTTTCTCTTAGGCAATAGGCCTTTCTAGCAATTGTGAACTATATAAGGCCTTCTTATTTTGAGGATAATGATGAGAGAAATAAGAAAAGGCTTTGAATTAAGTGGATAAAGTGGCACTACTTGGTCTTGAAAGCCTATTGTGAGAGCGACCGAAGTAATGTTGTCTAAAGCGTTTCTGCATCAAATAATGGTGTAGATTATATTCTACTGTTCTCTATTCCATTTCCCATGACTGACAGATCAGGTGAAATGATGCCTATAAGACTCAAATAATCAATGATCCTGCCATAAGGCAAAATGGAGGGGCCTATTCATTGACCTTGGTATGGGATCTGGAATAAAACATTTGATATTAATCCAAAAGCACCTGATGTGAAATATCTCACCTATATCCCTCCATTAGCCCTTTACAGTAATGGCTTCTGTACAATAGACTGTCCATGCAATTAAACATATTTTTTGTTTATCCAAAAGCACCTTATGTGAAATATCCACGGCATACAATACAATAGCCATTATGATGACCAGTAGTTACTGTAATAGGTTACAATCTAGCCTAGGCTACTGTCCATGTCAATGCTCCGGAGACCCTAGCTGAAGCCTATATCCGGTCTCAGGCAACAGCTATGGGGGTGGATATTATAGGTATTATTTAGGGGATATGTCTGTCCACGGTAGTGGTTGCATACCAAGCTGACTGTGTAATTCCCGGCCAGCCGGAGTGAGGTAGTGGCGGTGGGCCTAGATGGCACTGGAGGCAGTCTGATGACTGGATAACCAGGCCTGTGCATATAATGCAATACCATAATAAATCCTTGCATCGTAGGGTTTTAAATAAGCATAGTTCTATAGAATATGGAATAGAATAGAAAATAATAGATTATAGAATAGAGTATGTAAACTGACCTACGTGCCACTGGCTACAAATAGAATGGAATAACTTAATTTTTCCTAAAGGGAACTTCAAATGGGCTTTTTTCATAGCCTAACGTAAAACATAGGCTATCAAATAGTTGCCACAATCAATCAAGTGACTTGAAAGTTGGCCAAAGCGGATTTCCAATAGTCACATGCTTGTAATTAAACATGTGGAATATAATAGACATTGTAACACCGCGGGAGGGCTTAGGCCTAGATCAAAGCCATAGTCAAATCCAGAAGAGAAGTGTAGCCTTTTTTCTTGTCACCAAAGGGAATGTAGACACAAAACAAGGGCACAAAGAGCTACAAAGAGTAGCGGTGTTGTGCTCTATCCAAAGGCCTCGTTATCATTCAGGGGCTGCGCTCTGCTGGGAAGCCAAGCTACCGTGCTTTTGGGGGGGGGGGGGGGGGGGGGGGGCAGTGACCAATTGAAATCTCCGTTGTAGCTGCCCCTCTCTGTCTGCGAAGTCTCTCTCACAGGCTTTCACCAGGGCGCCCGAGGCTATCTAGCCTCTGAAAGCACTGTTGTTATGGGTTAACTGACTCTTTTTGCGCTGCGTGTGTGTGTCTCTGCGTGTGTGCATGTGCCTGTGTCTCACCGTGTGCGTGCTGTGCGTGTGTTCCATTAGACCACGACTCCCCCAACAGAAGCTAGACAGCAGTCACCATGGAGGCGATATGGCTGTACCAGTTCCGACTCATCGTCATTGGGGACTCGACCGTGGGGAAATCGTGCCTGATCCGGCGGTTCACGGAGGGAAGGTTCACCCAGGTGAGTGACCCGACGGTCGGCGTGGATTTCTTCTCTCGCCTGGTGGAGATCGAGCCGGGGAAACGCATCAAGCTACAGATCTGGGATACCGCGGGACAGGAGCGCTTCAGGTATGGGGGTCTTATGCATAAACTGTGCTTTCGGTATGATCCATCATGCTTGCTTGCTTGCTCTTATTTATCAAGGATGCTTCTTGTCCAGCTGGCCAAACCATGAAATGTAGGAAACATTATTTATATTCAGAGCCCTCTATTAGGCTATCATTCAGAATTGTTGATCAAAGGATTTAAAATTATATCAAAGGATAGGATATACCAAAATTGCATTTGCACCAAGGTCTAAACTGAAAGATACAGTTTTTGTCATACCACTACTGCTATTGTTGTTTGACTATTCAACGGTGCTTTATTGAAACAGTGAATAAGGTACAAAGGTTAGCCTACATCAATATTGACACTTTGGAACATCAATGACACAGTTAGGATAAGCCTATAAATAGTTTAGTTTCTAAAAAGTGAAAAACAAGTATGCAGGAGTCCCTTTTTATAGATAAACATTTATTTTACATATTGAAATAGTTAACAGCCTTTGAACACATACACACACACACATACACACACCATTGTTTTGTCACACACCCTTGCTTGGTCAGCGTTCCATCATAATCCTCATCATTCCCTGCTCTTTTGTCTGTGATTCATTTCAACTGGGTCTTTCTTTCATTTGAATATGTATTTTACCACCGTCCTCCTATCTTCATCCTCTCTTTCTATGTCCTCCTCTTCTTCCATTCTTTCATTGCACCTCCCTCCCTCACTCCCTCCCTGCCTCTCTCTATCCTCATCACCCACACCTCACGTCTGTCATATCCCTCCTCTCACTTCTTTCCCCCTTCCTCTTCTCCCTCATTCCTTCTCTCACATTCTCTCCCTCTCTTTTGCCAAACTTTCTCTCTCCCTCACTACCCACTCTCTCCTCCCCTTTCTCACTTTCACATCTGTTGCTTGCTACTTTTGTCTAGCCTCCCAACACATATCTATTTTTATTTCTCTCTCTCTCTCTCTCTCTCTCTCTCTCTCTCTCTCTCTCTCTCTCTCTCTCTCTCTCTCTCTCTTCTATTCTAACACTGTATATATCCCCTCTCCCTTCTCCTTCTAACGCTCTCTCAATTCTCTCCCCTCCTTCCTCTCCTTCCTCTCCTTATTCCCTTTCTCATCTCCTCCTAACATACACACCCTCTCATCCCTCTCTCCTCCCCTCTTCCAGGTCCATCACCAGAGCCTACTATCGTAACTCGGTGGGCGGGCTCCTCCTGTTTGACATCACAAACCGTCGCTCCTTCCAGAACGTTCATGATTGGCTAGAGGAGGCCCGGAGCCACGTCCAACCACACAGCATTGTGTTCCTATTGGTCGGCCACAAGTGTGACCTGGAGCCCCAGCGCCAGGTAGCCTATCAGATTGCAGTAGTTTACGTGTATGTGTGGAGGGGGGTAGGTGGGATGAGTGTGTGTGTGTGTGGGTGTGTGTTTGATTGAGCATTGAAAGAAATTCCCTAATGATATTATAAGTAATGCACAAACACATCTCCATATAAACAGACAATAAAATCGCATGTTTACCTCTATCTCCAGGTAACTCGTCAGGAGGCTGAGAAACTCGCCGGCGCCTACGGGATGCGTTACGTAGAAACTTCGGCCCGCGACGCCATAAATGTGGAGCACGCCTTCACAGAGCTGACCAGGGACATCTTTCAGCTGGTGAGGAGCTATAGGTTGAAGATACAACGTTTGAGTCAAGAATGAAAATCGAATGTAGAATCTTTGGCTATCTTAGCAATGGCAACAGCTGGTCCCATGAATTTGTTTATTATCGAAATGTTCTGCATGTGAATAGCCTGGTCCCAGATCTGTTTGTGCCATCATGTCAACTCCTTGCCATGGCAAACATGACAATGAGTGACAAGGAGTTGATATGATTGCACAAACAGATCTGGGACCAGGCTAGCATGTGAATACAATATTGTCCCTCCTAACCTTGGTATCTTCGCCCTAGGTGAGGAGTGGTGACATCACTATCCAGGAGGGCTGGGAGGGGGTGAAGAGCGGCTTCGTCCCCAACATGGTCCACTCCTCCGAGGAGGTCACCAAGAGCGACCGACGCTGCCTCTGCTGATCTGTAGGGATCTTCTAGATCCAACTAGATCCCTGACTCGAGTCTGGTTTCCCTTAGGTCCTCCTGAACTTGCACCCAGATCCATTTCAGCTCTCTAGTTTAGCCATTTGCCTCTGCTGATCTGCATCTGGATGGAGGGTTCCTACCCACAACTAGATCCCTGCCTGGTTTCACTTAGGTCCTCCTTGGTCCTCAAAGGTGTCCACTTTCCAGAGTGATCTGCTATCTGGATGGATGATGGATCCATCCCTGCAAATACCTGGTTAATAACTGGTTTCCCTTTAGGTCAGGGATGGGCAACTTTGATGGGGGTGGGGGTCACAAAAAATCTGAACTCATCATGAGGGGCCGCAGTGGCTCGCGGGTCTGTGTACCCACATCCATACCCACACCTGCCTCTGATTTGTACAATCAATCTATTTGTGCAGTTAAACTACTTAACTCTCTTAACAAAATGCATTATACCAGTAGCTAGGGCCGTCCCTAGCCTTTTGGGGGCGTTAAGCGAGATTTGGTTGGCATCCCCCCCAGCTCGCTGGTTTAAAAAAAATTACTGGCCCCCGTCTAGACGGCGGAGAGAATTTTTATTTTTTTTAAAGTTCATTTCACCATTTTGCCATGGGGCGGAGGGGAAAAGTGTGCAATTTTATAAAAAATGTCAAGCAATTCTACTCATTTTGCCATGTGGCAAAGAGAAGAATTAGCAGTTTTACAGCAAGTTTCCTGCAATTCTATCAGTTTTGCCATGAAGTGGAGATACATTTTAAAAACACATTTCCTGCAATTCTATACATTCTGCCATGACTTATGCCATGTTAATATGATATATGAGTGAGAGTGACTAACAAAATCAATTGGGCCCCCCTGGAGGTCAAGGCCCCTGGGCATATGCCCTGCATGCCCGGTCGGTATTCGGCCATGATTACTACAAGTAAAACATTTAATAAAATAATTGTTAGCTGACATGGCTAATTGAGTGACTATCAGTGACTGACGTAAGAGAAAACTAATGATGCATAACCACACTTCAAAACTGCACCGTGTATTCTACTATCCCCGACTGAGTTCCTAAAAAAAACGTGGCCCATCCCTGCTTTAGGTAATTTTCTTGAACTGCACCCAGATCTATTTAATCTCTCTAGTCACTTGCTACCCCTATCTCTTCTCTTCCACTATGCAATCCAATAACACAATTGATACGACCAGAAGGCATCACTCATCCCTTTAGGTTTGTTGGGCCAATATGGCTTTCTATCTGATTCAGTTGTTCAAAGGAGACTGAGGAGGAGGGTCTCAGAGTCTCTTCCTTTCCACTTTTGGGAAATTAAGTCTGGTACCAAACTCAAACTCTGTGGTTCTATACCTACTTCTCCCATCATCTAACTCCCACTCCAATCCTCGCCCTTCTCCCTTAACCAATGCCATATTGGACCTTATGGACACTTTGGAAAGGGACTGAATGTAAGGGAAAGACTGTTTGACTACCTATCTGACTGTACAAGTGGACAAAGGGACTCCAGGGACGTATTCACTAGACACCAAGCGGAAGAAAATGCACTGAAATGGGGAGGGAGAAGATACAATTGTTTTTGTTGCAAAACGTTTTGCTATGGTGTGCACTAATGAATACAACCCAGTAAAAGTGGACTATAAGATATTGGGCACACCTGAGGCTGACGTTACCTGTACATTTAACTGTCCCCTTTGAGACTAGCCTATCCCTGAGTGATTCCAGAATCTAGCTGAGGAAACCATGGTAACAGTGGAGAGACAGGAAGCTGGGAGAACGCACCCTAAAAACACTACATTACCCATAATTCCACATCTGCAGGCATATAAATAACACATATTAATGTTACAGTACAACATGTATGGCAACAGACATGCATTCAATATCTCAATATCAATCAGTATAGAAATAAGGACATTCATTCCAGAAATAATCACATTTTGTTTCGATAACGTTATGATGAATGACCATACTGTTGTGTTGAAAGTCATACTTTAGTTGGATGCACTGGATGTAACAACAACATTTCTGGTTTGGTAACTGAGAAATGAAATGCTTTGGCACAATAGGTGGAGGAGGGACAAAACTTGCTGCTTTGAAACAAAGGGTGTCCTACATATTATTTTTCGTTCAAGATGTTTTGTAGCAACTGTGTTCAAGGTCAATCACTTTGTCATCAGCGCTACAAGCTACTTCCTGCTATCAGATAATCAGAATCCAAAACTTTCTTCTCTACTCTGAGTAATAATAACTGAAAGGATGAACTGCTATAATCCACTTTTTCCAAAGAGAGTTGCGGTAGCACCATTTAATGTGAATTTAACATTTTAGGGAAAGGCGGGTTTGACAGTGTACAAGTGCATTTTCATCTAAAAGTTTATCGCTGACAAGGAGGAGAGGATGGAAAATGTTCTCAATCATTTATTACAATAAAGGGGACATATTGCAGGGCCTAGACAAGCGATATCCCATTGAGTGTGACGTTTCATTCTTTTTTCGGCGTAGATCAAGAATGGACATCTTTCGATTCCATGGCGTCTTCCACTTGCTTGGACATTCTGGTTCTAGAATGGAATCTTGGACATCATGATGTTTCACCCAGAGCTGAAAACTGATCTCCTTCTGTAACTATGGGCCAGCCATAACCAGTGCTGATAATTGAACTACAGTGGCTTCACCAATCTCCACACACTTTAAATCTCCAATGCTTATAGCTCCATTATACCAAATCAGAGGGTTTCAGGAGTTTGGATCAGTTGGTCCTCATCATCTAATAAGACACTCTCTAGGTAGAAGGTTCCCCTAACCACAGATCTAGGATCAGATAACCCTAACCCCGAGCACTAACCTTTACCAGTAGGCTAATGACAAATATCCGGTCCTGTATCAGTGGTTAGAGGCAGCTTCTATCTAGTCTGTAAAAAAACAACCTCATGTAGGCCTACAGCATGTACAGCTCCTAGGCCAAGTCAGAGGATAGTAGGACTTTGCAGCAAGTGCTTAGCCTGGTAAAACCAGACTGAATGAAGTGAAACAACAGTGAAACATAGTGAAATCAGTTGGATACCAAGCTAGCAGTTGCTCATCATCTTAATAACACACAAACATACGTTAATCAATGTACAGCACTACCAGGGTCGTATTCACTAGACACCAAACGGAAGAAAACAGAGACTACCTAACTACCTAATAAAAACACATTTTCCGCTGCAAAATGTTTTGCTACGTTGTGTACTACTGAATACGACCCAGGATGAATCTTCTCTTCTTCATTCTACTACTGTACATCATCTTTGACAAAGTCTCTTCCTCTCTATCTCCAAGCTGTACAATGCCATATAACTACTGTTCCTTCAATTCAACAATGGCTATGGGACTTTCTGTGCCACTACTTATCTATCAAAACAACTTGAAATGCACTAAAACAATTAATAAAATGTGACTGGTAAAACACCCCGGTTCTGCTCTGTGTCTAACGATGTAGGCTCTTGTTGTTTGGGTAAAACGATGTAGCTAGTCTTGGGGGGAATCTCAACTGGATTGCTCGACTCGGTCCTCCCCTCACCTGCTTTTGAAAAAGGTCAAAGGTAATCGAGGAGCGGAAGCGAGAAAATGTGAAAACAAATGCGCTTGTATGAAATTAGACTCTCCTTCTACACTGGTCATGGTCTCGTCATCAGGCAAATTACCTTTACAGGGGTGGAATCCCAAAATGAATGTTTAAAGTGATAAAAACGAATTTAGCTAGTTGTGCAAGACATGTTATTAATAATAGGATAAGAAGCTCAGTTGGTAGAGCATGGAGATTGTAACGCCAGGGTAGTGGGTTTGATTCCTGTGACCACCCATATGTAAAATGTATGCACGCATGACTAAGTCGCTTTGGATAAAAACGTCTGCTAAATGGCATTTTTTTATTTCACCTTTATTTAACCAGGTAAGCCAGTTGAGAACAAGTTCTCATTTACAACTGCGACCTGGCCAAGATAAAGCAAAGCAGTGCAATAAAAACAACAACACAGAGTTACATATGGGATAAACAAAACGTACAGTCAAAAACACAATAGAAAAACTATATACAGTGTGTGCAAATGTAGTAAGTTATGGAGGTAAGGCAATAAATAGGCCATAGTGCAAAATAATTACAATTTAGTATTAACACTGGAGTGATAGATAAAATAAATAACAATGTAAATAACAATTTGGGGATGAGGTAGTTGGATGGGCTAATTACAGATGGGCTGTGTACAGGTGCAGTGATCGGTAAGGTGCTCTGACAACTGATGCTTAAAGTTAGTGAGGGAGATAAGAGTCTCCAGCTTCAGAGATTTGTGCAGTTCGTTCCAGTCATTAGCAGCAGAGAACTGGAAGGAATGGCGGCCAAAGGTGGTGTTGGCTTTGGGGATGACCAAAGTAAGCGTATAGTTTTTAAATGTGTGCATGATTTTCTCTGAGTAAACAACAGCTGATTCAAAGGGTGTGTGGCAGATTTCCAAACTCTTCCATGGAGGATGCACTTCAGTATCCTTCGCGAGAGCAGGCTATCGAGGTGAGGAGGACACTCCTCGGTTCACCTACTAACGAATTGACTCCCCTCAACCACTCTAACCACTTTTCGGTTTTCCGGGAAATGGAGGAGAGGAGGACGGAGGAGTCGAGGAGAGGACAGACTTTTCTCCAATTGAGAATCTCCCTTGACTTTGTCATTAGGCTATTGGTTGCAGTGCCAGAAACCAACCACAAGATGGGAATTCAAAGCAAAAGGGACCAACTGACAGTGTCAACCAGCTTGTATCTGTGGAGCATCAGTTAGTACCACCTAGAGTGATTAAATCGTTAGACACTGGATACATTCATAATTAGAAATATGTATAAACTAGGTAATTGAGGGTTCTAATGTTAACAGCTAGATCAGGCCAAACTCTCTAAAGCTGCATTTACACAGGCAGCCCAATTCCTATCTTTTATTGACAAAAGAGCTGATCTGATTAGTCAAAATGCCGATTAGTGGAAAAAATATCAGAATTTGGCTGCCTGTGTCACATTCTACTTTCCTAATCCTATTCATCCCTTTGGGCACAAAGGCTACAGTTCAGATCGCTTGGGTTAACTCATAGGGACAGTTCATCCCAAATACCAAAGATTTGTCAGATTACTGAACCCCAGTTAATTTGGGACCAAGACCATCATATTTCACATGTACACTACCGTTCAAAAGTTTGGGGTCACTTAGAAATGTCCTTGTTTTCCATGAAAACATACATGAAATGAGTTTGAATAGGAAATAGAGCAAAATGAATAGGAAATGTAGTCATTGACGAGGTTAGAAATAATGATTTTTCATTGAAATAATAATTGTGTCCTTCAAACTTTCCTCCCACAAGTTGGATTGGCTTGATGGGCACTTCTTACGTACCATACGGTCAAGCTGCTCCCACAACAGCTCAATAGGGTTGAGATCCAGTGACTGTGCTGGCCACTCCATTATAGACAGAATACCAGCTGACTGCTTCTTCCCTAAATAGTTCTTGCATAGTTTGGAGCTGTGGGTCATTGTCCTGTTGTAAGAGGAAATTGGCTCCAATCAAGCGCCATCCACAGGGTATGGCATGGCGTTGCAAAATGGAGTGATAGCCTTCCTTCTTCAAGATCCCTTTTACCCTTACAAATCTCCCACTTTACCGCCACCAAAGCACCCCCAGACCATCACATTGCCTCCACCATGCTTGACAGATGGCATCAAGCACTCCTCCAGCATCTTTTCATTTGGTCTGCATCTCACAAATGTTCTTCTTTGTGATCCGAACACCTCAAACTTCGATTTGTTTGTCCATAACACTTCTTTCCAATCTTCCTCTGTCCAGTGTCTGTGTTCTTTTGCCCATCTTAATCTTTTCTTTTTATTGTCCAGTCTGAGATATGGCTTTTTCTTTGCAACTCTGCCTAGAAGGTCAGCATCCCAGAGTCGCCTCTTCACTGTTGACGTTGAGACTGGTGTTTTGCGGGTACTATTTAATGAAGCTGCCAGTTGAGGACCTGTGAGGCGTCTGTTTCTCAAACTAGACTCTAATGTATTTGTCCTCTTGCTCAGTTGTGCACCGGGGCCTCCCACTCCTCTTTCTATTCTGGTTAGAACCAGTTTGCGCTGTTCTGTGAAGGGAGTAGTACACAGCATTGTACGAGATCTTCAGTTTCTTGGCAATTTCTCGCATGGAATAGCCTTCATTTCTCAGAACAAGAATAGACTGACGAGTTTCAGAAGAAACTTATTTGTTTCTGGCCATTTTGATCCTGTAATCGAACCCACAATTGCTGATGCTCCAGATACTCAACTAGTCTCAAGAATTCCAGTTTTATTGCTTCTTTATAATATAATAATATAATATGCCATTTAGCAGACGCTTTTATCCAAAGCGACTTACAGTCATGCGTGCATACATTTTTGTGTATGGGTGGTCCCGGGGATCGAACCCACTACCCTGGCATTTCAAGCGCCGTGCTCTACCAGTTGAGCTACAGAGGACCACAATCAGCACAACAGTTTTCAGCAAGGATTTTCTAATGATCAATTAGCCTTTTAAAATGCTAAACTTGGATTAGCAAACACAACATTTTATTTTATTTTTTTATTTTTTTTTGTCATTTAGCAGACGCTCTTATCCAGAGCGACTTACAGGAGCAATTAGGGTTAAGTGCCTTGCTCAAGGGCACATTGACAGATTTTTCACCTAGTTGGCTTGGGGATTAGAACCAGCGACCTTTCGGTTACTGGCACAACGCTCTTAACCACTAAGCTACCTGCCGCCCCAACATGCCATTGGAACACAGGACTGATGGTTGCTGATAATGGGGCTCTGTACGCCTATGTAGATATTCCATCAAAAATCAGCAGTTTCCAGCTACAATAGCCATTTACAACATTAACAATGTCTACACTGTATTTCTGATCAATTTGATGTTATTTTAATGGACAAAAAATTGACATTTCTAAGGGACCCCAAACTTTTGAACGGTAGTGTATATTATAGTGGGACCCTCATAAACGGTTGTTGTGGAATACATATGAACATCAGACCACTTCAGGTATATAACTACCTGAAATGTTGGGGTGAAAAATCATATTACTGCACAGGAATATCTTGGCACATCTACCCCCCTCTTAGCCTGGCTCACACACTGGTCTGGACAGGAGTCTGTTGTTAGTGCAATATTCATTCAAATATACATCTTTTTTTCCTGGGGGACTGATTTGAAAATCCCACAGTTGTATTGAAAGGGGGCGGTGCTGGAGTGCTGTGTGTGGCTGTCAATGTGGGTGTTTGAGTGAGAAAGACACAGATGAGAATCAATCAGTAAAAAAGCATAGTGCCGACAAAATCAAAAGAGCCTTTCCAGGCTATGAAGTCAGGAGTAGGGTTGCAAAAAAATCAGGTAACTTTCCCCAAATCCCCTAGTTTTCCAGAAATCCTGGTTGGAAGACTTCCAGAATCAGGAGGGAAGAAGCAGGAAATCCAGAAACCTCCAACCACGATTTCTGGAAGTCCTGGGAATTTGGGGAAAGTTAACAGATTTTTGCAACCCTAGTCAGAAGGACTTTGAGTTACACTCCCCTACGTATTTATTTAGACAGTGAAGCTAAATATTTTCATTTGGCTCTATACATTTGAGATCAAATGTTTTATATGAAGTGACTGTACAGTCTCACCTTTTATCTGAAGGGTATTTTCATACATGTTTTACCGTTTAGAAATGAAAGCACTATTTGGACAAATTCACTTATAGTGTGTATTTAATTTAGTCAACATTTTTGTATTTGGTCCAATATTTCTAGCACGCAATGACTACATCCAGCTTGTGACTCTACAAACTTGTTGGACGCATTTGCAATTTGTTTAGGTTGTTTCAGATTATGTTGTGCCCAATAGGAATTAATTGTAAATAATGTAGTCATTTTGTAGTACATTTTATTGTAAAGAATATATGTTTCTGAACACTTCCACATTAATATGGATGCTACAATAATTACATATAATCATGAATGAGCCGTGAATAATGACGAGTGAGAAAGTTATAGGCATAAGACAAATATCATACCACACCAGAAATGCTAACCTTCCCTTTTATTGGTAATGGTGAGAGGTTAGCATGTTTTGGGGGCATGATCTTTGTGCATATGTAACTTTCTCACTCATCATTATTCATAATTCATTCATGATTATCCATAATGATGGTAGCATCCACATTAATGTAGGAGTGTTCAGAAACATTATATTCTTATTTACAAAAGTGACTACAAAATGACAATACATTTACCATTAATTTATATTGGGCACAAACTGCAAATGCATCCAAACAAGTTTGTAGTGACAAGCTTGACGTAGTCATTGCGTGCTAGGAATATGGGACTAAATACGACACTTGAATTTGTCCAAATACTTATGACATCTGCTAAACACGTGTATGTGACAAATAAAATGTGATTTGACACCTTCAAATGGATACATAAAGTGCATTAATTTCTAAACTGTAAAATAGATATGTATGAAAATACCCTCAAATAAAAGGTTGCATTCTGTACCGTCGCCTCATATCAAACATTTGATCTCAAATCTAAAATGCTGGAATTTAGAGCCAAATTAAGTTGTACCTTTTGCCAGAATACCACCCCGTCTGTGAGAGGTGAAGTTAGTATAAAATGTCTGAGCACGCTCAACCCACCTTCTACTGCACTGTAGCATGTTTCATGTCACCCACACACACACACAAAAAACACAGAACCACCATGTAAAGTTTATTTTTTTGTCATTTCTTTTTATCACTCAAGTGTCTTAATGGATACAACGTGACAAATAAATACATTGAGGAAGAGGCCAGAAAGAGGAGCAAACAAGAAAGGAGGAAGAGAAAATAATGAAAAACAGACAAGAACGCTGAGAAGTTGTCTGAAATGGCACCCTATTCCCTATATATAGTGCACTATTTTTGACCAAGGCCTGTAGGCTTTTGGTCAAAAGTAGTGCACTATATAGAGAATAGGGTGCCATTTCAGACTCATTCAGGAAATAGGAGTAAGGGACAGATCAGAGGAGAGGAAAGAGGGGGCATGGAACAAACGTCTGAACATTCTTAATCCGGAGTGCACCATTTTGCCGTCTCACATTCTCATGCAAACACATCAGAAGAAGGTTTGACTGTGAGATGCTTCTCCTCCTCTCTCTTATTTCCTGCTCAGCGAGGATTATGGGTAGTAACGCGGGGTGTTACGAAAGCAAACCAAGTTCCCAAACTAGTACACAGTGAAGACCAACATCAATAACAGTTTTGAACAATAAGGTACTCTCACTGTTTGGGAACAGTGAGAGGAGGAGAAAGTGGAGGACAGTGAAAACCTAGAGTCGCAGGCGGTCAAAAAATATGAGGGCTTAATAATCGTAATAAAATGATACAAAAAAACTGCCGTGGTAACTTTTGTTTTGTCTTTCTTTACTTGAAAAAATAATTTTTAAAAGTAACAAATCAATAGAATAAAGCTTGGGCTGAGTCCCAAATGGCATCATATCCCCTATACAGTGCCCTACTTTTGATGTCAAAAGTAGTGCACTATATAGGGAATAGAATGTCATTTGGGATGCAACCTTGTACTGTAGAGACTAGAGATGTGAACATAGACATGGAGTTGGGGCGGGTTGCCGGGGCGGGTTTCTATGGGGAGAAGATAGTTGTTATGGGGGGGCCTCTTTCTTAAGACTTCTCAACCGATTTGAGGAGGTTGTCCTTGCTCCTTCTCTTCACGTCCCAGTTATAGACTCGTGCCATGTCTGAGAGGGGCAATAGGTTAAGGATGATACACATCTCAGTCTATGAAAGATACGTTTTGTCTAGTATTTTCATAAGGAGAGTACCACGCCTTGTGTTTGCATGCCATGCGGCATCTACTTAGAAAGCACCTCTAATTTAGTTGTTTGAGCACGGAACACTGTCTTCACCAGTCTATCAAAACAACAGTACTTACCCCAACAGTTTGAACAAGATCAAATTGTCAAAGTTAAGTATGTACCTCATCAGTTTCAATTTGTTGTTTTCTCCTGGTTCGTGCCTACTGAACACAGACTTGCTTTCCCTGCTTTGACACAAATGTCTGCCACAGCTGTCACCTGTCAAACACCTGCACCAATCACTCAGCCCTACCAGACCATAAAACTGTCCTAATGGTAAAACCAGCAGATAATTCAGCTCCCAAAGACCTGGGCTTATAACCTTATAGCCTCTCAGAATAGAAGTGTTGATCTAGGATCTGTTTTGCCTTTTAGATTATAATGAATGGACGGGGGTGGGGCACCTGATCCTAGAGCAGCACTCCTACTCTAAGACACTTTATGAATACATGTCCAGAGTTACCCATCCCTGATTCAAACAACATTGTATCATCACAGCTTTTTCTCCAACCTCCAGGCCCGTTAAACACTAGTCCCTGGGCCTATATTTAGGCGTAAGGATACTGACTTCAGTGGTGGTAAACTGGTCTCGGAGGAAGTCCAGGTCTTCTTCCAGGGAGTCCAGGTTGCGTGATGCGGTTGCCAGATTCTTCTCGAGCAGAGTCTGGGCCTCGTCGATGTCGTACTCCAACATCACTTTGGCCTGGGAGAGGAGAGGGGATGGAGGGAAGCAAGGGAGGAGAGGAAATGGAGAAGTCAAAGTGAGTGAACAACATAACAGTAGACTTCAATAGTGCTTGCTTTCATTCTATGTCGTCCTCCAACATCACATTGGCCTAGAAGAGGAGAGAGAGGGAGGTTGATATTACAGTAGACTGCAGAGACTGGGCTTCCTGCATAAACTTTGGCCGTACCTTACTTAATTGTTTACTTACAGACGTACGAGATAGCAGACCCGGTCTCAGGGATGGCTAACTCTGGAGATCTCTACTGAGTTAGGTAAATCTGCTTTTAGTTTTTTGGCACTTTACTTGTAAAATAATCTCCAAGGATTTCTAAAATTGGATGAATTTATGCCTTTAGAGCAGGGATGAGCAATTCCAGCCCTCTGGGGCCGGAATGGTGTCACACTTTTTCCCCAGCTAGCATACACAGCTGATTAAACTATACTGAACAACAATATAAATGCAACAATTTCAAAGATTTTACTGAGTTACAGTTCATTAGGAAATCAGTCAATTGAAATAAATTAATTAGGCCCTAATCTATGGATTTCACATGACTGGGAATACAGATAAGCATCTGTTGGTCACAGATACCTTAAAAAAAATTGACCTTAGAATCTCGCCACAGTATTTCTGTGCATTCAAATTGCCATCGAGAAAAGCAATTGTGTTCGTTGTCCGTAGCTTATGCCTGCCCATACCATAACCCCACCATGGGGCACTCTGTTCACAATGTTGACATCAGCAAACCGCTCACCCACACAACGCCATACACGTGGTCTGCAGTTGAGGGGCCTGTTGGACATACTGCCAAATTCTCTAAAACGACGTTGGAGGCGCCTTATGGTAGAGAAATGAAAATTAAATTCTCTGGCAGCAGCTCTGGTGGACATTCCTGCAGTCAGCATGCCAATTGCACACTCCCTCAACTTGAGACATCTGTGGCATTGTGTTGTGTGACAAAACTGCATCTTTTAGAGTGGCCTTTTATTGTCCCCAGCACGAGGTGCACCTGTGTAATGATCATGCTGTTTAATCATAAATTAATTAAACACTGATTGACAATAAATGTCACATGCTGTTGTGCAAATGGAATAGACAACAGGTGGAAATTATAGGCAATTAGCAAGACACCCCCAATAAAGATGTGGTTCTGCAGGTGGTGACCACAGACCACTTCTCAGTTCCTATGCTTCCTGGCTGATGTTTTGGTCACTTTCGAATGCTGGCGGTGCTTTCACTCTAGTGGTAGCATGAGACGGAGTCTACAACCCACACAAGTGGCTCAGGTAGTGCAGCTCATCCAGGATGGCACATCAATGCGAGCTGTGGCAAGAAGGTTTGCTGTGTCTGTCAGCGTAGTGTCCAGAGCATGGAGGCGCTACCAGGAGACAGGCCAGTACATCAGGAGACAAGGAGGAGGCCGTAGGAGGGCAACAATCCAGCAGCAGGACCGCTACCTCCGCCTTTGTGCAAGGAGGAGCAGGAGGAGCACTGCCAGAGCCCTGCAAAATGACCTCCAGCAGGCCACAAATGTGCATGTGTCTGCTCAAACGGTCAGAAACAGACTCCATGAGGATGTGAGGGCCCGACGTCCACAGGTGGGGGTTGTGCTTACAGCCCAACACCGTGCAGGACGTTTGGCATTTGCCAGAGAACACCAAGATTGGCAAATTCGCCACTGGTGCCCTGTGCTCTTCACAGATGAAAGCAGGTTCACACTGAGCACGTGACAGACGTGACAGAGTCTGGAGACGCCGTGGAGAACGTTCTGCTGCCTGCAACATCCTCCAGCATGACCGGTTTGGCGGTGGGTCAGTCATGGTGTGGGGTGGCATTTCTTTGGGGGGCCGCACAGCCCTCCATGTGCTCGCCAGAGGTAGCCTGACTGCCATTAGGTACCG
Source organism: Coregonus lavaretus (assembly GCF_964263955.1). NCBI lineage: Eukaryota > Metazoa > Chordata > Actinopteri > Salmoniformes > Salmonidae > Coregonus > Coregonus lavaretus. Next base: position 43,161,646 of record NC_139994.1, read on the forward strand.
AGATGAGATTGTCAGACCCCTTGTGAGACCATATGCTGGTGCGGTTGGCCCTGGGTTCCTCCTAATGAAAGACCATGCTAGACCTCATGTGGCTGGAGTGTGTCAGCAGTTCCTGCAAGAGGAAGGCATTGATGCTATGGACTGGCCCGCCCGTTCCCCAGACCTGAATCCAATTGAGCACATCTGGGACATCATGTCTCGCTCCATCCACCAACGCCATGTTGCACCACAGACTGTCCAGGAGTTGGCGGATGCTTTAGTCCAGGTCTGGGAGGAGATCCTTCAGGAGACCATCCGCCACCTCATCAGGAACATGCCCAGGCGTTGTAGGGAGGTCATACAGGCACGTGGAGGCCACACACACTACTGAGCCTCATTTTGACTTGTTTTAAGGACATTACATCAAAGTTGGATCAGCCTGTAGTGTGGTTTTCCACTTTAATTTTGAGGGTGACTCCAAATCCAGACCTCCATGGGTTGATAAATTTGATTTCCATTGATCATTTTTGTGTGATTTTGTTGTCAGCACATTCAACTATGTAAAGAAAAAAGTATTTAATAAGATTATTTCATTCATTCAGATCTAGGATGTGTTGTTTAAGTGTTCCCTTTATTTTTTTGAGCAGTGTATATTACTCTTACAGAATTTCCACGTGGGCGAGGATATCGGACATTTGATCAAAGCCTATTGGATGATAAAAACAAGTTAACTAGGCCAGAATAATTTATAATGGGCTTTATCCCGACATAACATAGGTACAGCAGATCCCCCTTATTGTATGGGACACCTTTAGAGGCCATGCAATTCAGTACTCAAAACAAAAGCAATTTAGGTCAAAAGAGTCCATATTAACAAAGGAACTAGAAGGACTAATAGTACAGATAGACAGCAATAGAAACTGTACCATAGAGGCACAGAATAAGTTAGAAGAAATACTAAAAGGAATGGAGGAACTTATTCAAGAAAGATCAAGTGTAATATAGTATAAAATCTTCAACATAGAAATGGTACCAAAAAGAAATTACTGAAACTTGTTGCAAATGATGGAGTCACCCATGTTTTACCAAACGATATTTTGAAAGAGAAAGCAAAGTACTTTAAGCATGTTTTCGTTTCAGTCTCCTCCATCTCCACTAACCGAAGACAAATGTATGGATTGTTTTTCTATGAATATGTAAAATTAACAACTGTACAGAAAGACTCATGTGAAGGCCAAATTACAGAGGAGGAACGTCTTGATGCAATTAAAGCCTTTAAGTCCGGGAAAACTCCAGGGTTGGATGGCATTACCAGTGGAGGTATACCAAACCTTTTTTGATATAGTCAGAGGACCGTTATTAGCATGTTTTAACCACTCCTACAAAAATTGTAGATTATCAGATACTGAACAAGAAGGTTTGTTTTCATTATTACTGAAACAGGATCCAAGTGGTAAATATAAAGATCCAGTCCATATAAAAAATTGGAGGCCACTTACACATCAAATAATCTAGCAAAATGCATAGAATTACAAAGGTATTGGCGGATATTATTCATCCTTATCAGACAGGTTTTTACATGGAAGATACATTGGAGATAATATAAGACAAGTACTGGAAACAATAGAACACTATGAAAAATCTGGGAAACCAGGCCTGGTATTCATAGCGGACTTTGAAAAGGCTTTTGATAAAGTGCGACTGGAATTTATATATACAGTGAGGGAAAAAAGTATGATCCCCTGCTGATTTTGTATGTTTGCCCACTGACAAAGAAATGATCAGTCTATAATTTTAATGGTAGGTTTATTTGAACAGTGAGAGACAGAATAACAACATAAAAATCCAGAAAAACGCATGTCGAAAATGTTATAAATTGATTTGCATTTTAATGAGGGAAATAAGTATTTGACCCCCTCTCAATCAGAAAGATTTCTGGCTCCCAGGTGTATTTTATACAGGTAACAAGCTTAGATTAGGAGCACACTCTTAAAGGGAGTGCTCCTAATCTAAGCTTGTTACCTGTATAAAATACACCTGTCCACAGAAGCAATCAAACAATCAGATTCCAAATTCTCCACCATGGCCAAGACCAAAGAGCTCTCCAAAGATGTCAGGGACAAGATTGTAGACCTACACAAGGCTGGAATGGGCTACAAGACCATCGCCAAGCAGCTTGGTGAGAAGGTGACAACAGTTGGTGCGATTATTCGCAAATGGAAGAAACACAAAATAAATGTCAATCTCCCTCGGTCTGGGGCTCCATGCAAGATCTCACCTCGTGGAGTTGCAATGATCATGAGAACGGTGAGGAATCAGCCCAGAACTACACGGGAGGATCTTGTCAATGATCTCAAGGCAGCTGGGACCATAGTCACAAGGAAAACAATTGGTAACACAGTACACTGTCAAGGACTGAAATCCTGCAGCGCCCGCAATGTCCCCCTGCTCAAGAAAGCACATATACATGCCCGTCTGAAGTTTGCCAATGAACATCTGAATGATTCAGAGGAGAACTGGGTGAAAGTGTTGTGGTCAGATGAGACCAAAATCGAGCTCTTTGGCATCAACTCAACTCGCCGTGTTTGGAGGAGGAATACTGCCTATGACCCCAAGAACACCATCCCCACCGTCAAACATGGAGGTGGAAACATTATGCTTTGGGGGTGTTTTTCTGCTAAGGGGACCGGACAACTTCACCGCATCAAAGGGACGATGGACGGGGCCATGTACCGTCAAATCTTGGGTGAGAACCTCCTTCCCTCAGCCAGGGCATTGAAAATTGGTCTTGGATGGGTATTCCAGCATGACAATGACCCAAAACACATGGCCAAAGCAACAAAGGAGTGGCTCAAGAAGAAGCACATTAAGGTCCTGGAGTGGACTAGCCAGTCTCCAGACCTTAATCCCATAGAACATTTGTGGAGGGAGCTGAAGGTTTGAGTTGCCAAACGTCAGGCTCTAAACCTTAATGACTTGGAGAAGATCTGCAAAGAGGAGTGGGACCAAAATCCCTCCTGAGATGTGTGCAAACCTGGTGGCCAACTACAAGAAACGTCTGACCTCTGTGATTGCCAATAAGGGTTTTGCCACCAAGTACTAAGTCATGTTTTGCAGAGGGGTCAAATACTTATTTCCCTCATTAAAATGCAAATCAATTTATAATATTTTTGACATGCGTTTTTCTGGATTTTGTTGTTGTTATTCTGTCTCTCACTGTTCAAATAAACCTACCATTAAAATTATAGACTGATCATGTCTTTGTCAGTGGGCAAACGTACAAAATCAGCAGGGGATCAAATACTTTTTTCCCTCACTGTAAATGCCTGGAATATTTCAATTTTGGAGAATCTTTTATAAAATGACTTACAGTTATGTGTAGTAACCCTAGGTGTAAAATAGTAAATAATGCCAACAAAATGTTAGCTATTAAAATCAGATCCAACAACAATCAAGGGGTTAGAAATCAAGGGCTTAAAAACAAAGGTGTCACTGTACGCTGATGATTCATCCCTCCACAGACTCATAGAGGACCTACATACTTTTTCTAACCTCTCTGGATTACAACCAAATTATGATAAAGTGTACTATATAACGTATTGGATCACTAAAAATACAACTTTTACATTACGTGTAGTTTACCAATAAAATTGTCTGACGGTGATGTGGAAATACTCGGTATACATATACCAAAATAAATAAATGATCTCAGTACAATACATTTATAAAGAAAGTTAGCAAATATAGATACGATTTTGCTATCAGGAAAAGGAAAAAATGCATGTCTATTTGTGGAAAAATCACCCTAATTAACTCTTTAGTTATATTCCAGTAGACCCATTTGCTTATGGTCTTGCCTACACATAGCGACCTGTCTTTTTTTATTATTATATGAGCAAAAATGATTCAATTGTATTTGGAACGGCAAGCCAGACCAAACTAAACGGGCCTATTTCTATAATTAATATGAATTCGGAGGGCAGAAATTATTCAATATTAAAGCATTAGACCTCTCACTAAAGGCGTCAGTCATACAAAATATATACTTAAATCCAAAATGGTTCTCCAGCAGATTAGTAAGAATGTCTCACCCCATGTTCAAGAATGGCCTTTTCCCCCTTTATTCAGATTACAACCTCTCACTCGGTTATTTGAAAATGAAATAATCTCCAAAATATCACTATTTTTAAAACAAGCCATAGAAAGTTGGTTGCAATTTCTGTTTAATCCACCAGAAAAGACAGAACAGATAATACAACAAATATTGTGGTTAAACTCAAAATGTACGAATTGAAAACCCCCCGAAATATCACATTTATATAAGTATTCAGACCCTTTACTCATTACTTTGTTGAAGCACCTTTGGCAACGATTACAGCCTCAAGTCTTCTTGGGTATGACGCTACAAGCTTGGCACACCTGTATTTGGGGAGTTTCTCCCATTCTTCTCTGCAGATCCTCTCAAGCTCTGTCAGGTTGGACAGGGAGCGTCGCTGCACATTTTCAGGTCTCTCCAGAGTAGTTCGATCGGGTTCAAGTCCAGGCTCTAGCTGGGCCACTCAAGGACATTCAGAGACTAGTCCCGAAGCCACTCCTGTGTTGTCTTGGCTGTGTACTTAGGGTCGTTGTCCTGTTGGAAGGTGAACCTTCGCCCCAGTCTGAGGTCCTGAGCGTTCTGGAGCAGGTTTTCATCAAGGATCTCTCTGTACTTTGCTCCGTTCATCTTTCCCTCAATCCTGACTAGTCTCCCAGTCCCTGCCGCTGAAAAACATCCCCACAGCATGATGCTGCAGAAATGTTTTGGTACCCGTCCCCAGACCTGTGCCTCGACACAATCCTTTCTCAGAGCTCATGGCTTGGTTTTTGCTCTGACATGCACTGTCAACTGTGGGACCTTATATAGACAGGTGTGTGCCTTTCCAAATCATGTCCAATCACTTGAATTTACCACAGGTGGTCTCCAATCAAGTTGTAGAAACATCTCAAGGATGATCAATGGAAACAGGATGCACCTGAGCTCAATTTTGAGTCTCATAGCAAAGAGTCTGAATACGTATGTAAATAAGGTATGTTTTCTATTTTTTATAAATTAGCTTAAAATTCTAAAAACCTGTTTTTGCTTTGTCATTATGGGGTATTGTGTGTAGATTGCTGATTAAAAAAAAAATATTGAATCAATTTTAGAATAAGACTGTAATGTTCAAAATGTGGAAAAAATCAAGGGGTCTGAATACTTTCCAAAGGCACCGTAGATTGCAAAATAGCTGGGAAGAGATTTTTGATATACCGATTCCATGGCACATGGTTTATGAACTGATACGCAAAACATCGCTGGATTCTTGCAACCAATAGAATGATATATATATATATATATATATATATATATATATGGGGGATACAACCATCCCAGCTGTACAGATTTTGCTGCAAATTATTAGATAATTTGTTTTGGTAGTGTCCATATGTAGCTTTTCTTTGGTCGCAGGTCCAGGAATGGTTGAAGAAGTGCAACATTTAGTTGGCGCTAACTCTGCAGACAGCACTACTGGGTGATTTGAAAAGTCATTGTCAATTGATCAATAATATTATAATACTCTTCGCAAAAAAGGTTATCTTTAAATTTACAATCTGTAGAAAATATGAGAATAGAAAGGTTCTGAACTTTTGTGAAACAGCACAGTTCAAAATATATGGCAAAATAGAAATCGAACTGGATGGTCTTCAGAGATAGATGGGAGGGGTTGATGGTAGCTGAAGGATGGGACTAAAAACAAACAAAAGATATCTATTGTAAAATATATTGTGTCCGTAATTTTTTTTAGAGTATGTATAAGCTGGAAGTAGAAGCCTAAGTGTTGTTGTCCATTAGTTTACTCCAATTAGGGGAGGGGTGGTAGGGTTAGGGGACTGGAGCATGGAGGAGGTGGTGTGATGGTGCTTTGCTGGTGACACTGTCTGTGATTTATTTAGAATTCAAGGCACACTTAACCAGCATGGCTACCACAGCATTGTGCAGCGATACGCCATCCCATCTGGTTTGCGGTTAGTGGGCCGATCACTTGTTTTTCAACAGGACAATGACCGAAAACACACCTCCAGGCTGTGTATGGGCAATTTGACCAAGAAGGAGAGTGATCAGATGACCTGGCCTCCACAATCACCCGACCTCAACCCAAATGAGATGGTTTGGGATGCAGAGTGAAGGAAAAGAAGCCAACATGTGCTCAGCATATGTGGGAACTCCAAGACTGTTGGAAAAGCCTTCCTCATGAAGCTGGTTGAGAGAATGCCAAGAGCGTGCAAAGCCGTCATCAAGGGAAAGGGTGGCTACACTGAAGAATCTAAAATATATTTTAGATTGTTTAACACTTTTTTGGTTACTACAATGTTTCCATGTGTTATTTCATAGTTTTAATGTCTTCACTATTATTCTACAATGTAGAAAATAGTAAAAATCTTAATAAAACCCTTGAATGAGTAGGTGTGTCCAAACTTTTGACTGGTACTGTATATAAATAAATAAATGCTACTGCTCAAAAATGAAAATGGGACCAACACTTTACATGTTGCGTTTATATTTTTGTTCAGTGTAATCGCATTCTAAACTGAAGATCATGATTAGTTGATTATTGGAGTCAGGGGTGTTAGCTGGGGCGGGGGCAAAAGTTTGACTGTAGTTGACGATCCCTGACTCCAATAGGCTGATTGAGGACCTTTTTACTGAAGAATGTGTTTGTTTTCCATGATTGTGCTTTGCTTTTTGTGTATTGATGTGTGTATTGATGTGTGTACAGTAGTGGTGCGCGGGTCAGCTGTTTGTCCACCTGCAATTGCTAATAACCCTTTGCAACTGCCCGACTATATTTCTGTTATCGCTGCTTCTTTTGTGGAGCAAATATGTTTAGGGACTGGGGAGAAAATGCAATAACTAATACAATGGGAAATAGTTTTTGTGCATTATTTCCAAATTATACTGAACAAAAATATTGACGCAACCTGTAAAGTGTTGGTCCCATGTTTCATGAGCTGAAATAAATGATCCCAGAAATGTTCCATATGCACAAAAAGCTTATTTCGCTAAAATGTTGTGCACAAATTTGTTTACATCCCTGTTAGTGAGCATTTCTCCTTTGCCAAGATAATTCATCCACCTGACAAGTGTGGCATATCAAGAAGCTGATTAAACAGCATGAACATTACACAGGTCCACCTTGTGCTGGGGACAATAACAGGCCACTGCAGTTTTGTCACACAACACAATGCCACAGATCTCTGCTAGCCAACGCAGCAACGCTCTCCTCCGACTGCCCCGGGTAAAAAAAAAAAAAATGGACGATAAAATCTTATATCAACAATGTTGGACAGGTTGATGGGATTATGTGTCATTCCAGACATTGCCCCACCCTAATAGCGCCTCACAACCATTGCACATAACACATCACTGCCATGATCCTCTTTCACCACTTCACCAAATCTTTGCATAACATTACTTTTCTGGCCCTCCCATCTCTATATGTTTTCCTTACTTCGCGCGCACACCTGTTTGTCTAGCTAATCAGCCTCGCAATATGGGTACCATGCTACCCCAGATGGGAAGGAGAGGAAACGTGTGCGCGCAAAGCCAGAAGAAAACATTGACATCCATATTAGATTTTGATTTGGGCAGGGGGGTAGCATCTTAAAGGTGGATTTAATAGTTTCTTGTTCACTGCTCAGCGATGCAAACGGCAATTCTCCAATTGAAACAGTCCACCATTTTATGGATGTAGCTTCGGAGCGGGACACATGCTGCAAGCAGGTACAGTTATTGGACCATGAATTAAATCACACGCTGTCGCCATGGAATGCCCTTAGACCTGGTCTCATGAATTAAGTAATAATCAGAGGTCTAATATTGGGCTAACCTCAGGGATAAGGAGTGGGCTCCATAAATAGGGAACAAGTGATCGGATGAGACCAAACAATGTTACTAGGTACACATGACATGTAGTAGTACTCACCCCTAGCCACAGGCAGACTTTGTCGGTGGGTGGGACTGACGCCTTGCAGTAAACGTTGTCAGCCAATAGGAAGTGTGTCTCCATAGGGTCTGTGGTTTCCTATAGGATGAGGGATATGGGGAGAAAACAAAGTAACTCAACACCACATATGGTGCACTCTGCTGATTGTGAATGCAGTTAGTGATCAACCGCTTATAGTGATCAAATTGTCCTGCAAGAATGTAATCACTGTAATACCCATTTCAGACAGAATATGTGGTATATTACCTGTAAAGATATAAGGTAATGTTTATATGACCCCCTTTCAAACAGCACCTTATTTACCACTTTTATACATATCAGTGGGAAACTGGCAAATTGGGAGGGGTAGGGGGTGTTAAACCATGGGGGGGTGTTTGCATTACAAATTAGGGAGGTGTCAAACAACGGAAACGGAAATGAATTTACCTGCAAAAAATCAGAGAACCATTTACAGACCCGATACCGGTATTTTGGTTACAGGGTCTGTGAAAATGCAGGAATCATGATTAGGTCTTTAGGTGGCTTTTAATTGGCCATGTTTTTACCCCATACCCCTTTCAGATATACCAAAAAGTCGGTTTAAAAAAAGCAGGCATGGTAAACTTGTGGGATCTTTGTCTGTATATGAAACGTGTATAAGAGGAGTGCACTGAATGTTGTTTACCTTCTTCTTCTGCATGTGTAGTAGGATTTCTAAAGTCTGCTTGATCTGTGGGATCTGGCTTTTCAACCTGGGTGCAGCAGATAGAAACACCATAGAAGAAGAATGACAACACGATAGAAGCAGAACTATTACATATTTATCCATCAAAAACTCAGGGTCATCCTACCAGCTAAATAGAGTAAATCATAACACCAGAGAAGACACAACACAATACCACACTAGTTTACGAGTTTGTAGATTGGTAAATTCCTCTCGTCTGGGAATAATAGTAGCTAAACTTGATACAATGGAACCATGGAATAGTCCAACACGTGCAATCTCTGCCCACAATAACATGTCAGGCAAACGAAATGAAGCACACGTCAAGTATGTTGCTGTTTTGACATTTGACTAAAGTAGTTACCGTTAACATCTTATGCTGTATATTAGTTACCTTTGTTTCTTCTGAGCCAGGTTGAGCTCCATGTATTTATATTTCTGGTATTGCTCATCCAGTTTTCTCAGGACGGCGTCTGCAGTGTCGTTCCCTGGTTGCTTCATAAACGACTCGACATCCTCCTACAACGATTCACAAAATAACGTTCGCTAACGGGTTATCTAGCTAGTTTACTAGCTAGCTTTCAGACGAGTCATTCACACCATATAGTAAACCCATTGTGAGTATACAAGATAGCTAGCTGAAGAAAGTCGTTTCATTGCATTTGGATGACATGACAAATTGGATAGGTAGGTAGCTAGGCCTAATGGACTTTCTAGGCGTCATTTCCCTAAAAGGATATGAATGAACCTAGCTAGCTAGCATTCGTGACAGGCTAGTTTAGAGGCTGGACAGCGGCAAATACATTCGAGAGTGTTAGTTCATAAAGTATAATGGCCACAATGTATATAATTCATATTTTACACACCACAAATATTGCTTCGGGGATTCCGAGATGTTTTTTCTTTGTCGCCTGTATGGCATTGCAGGTGTCTATGGTCGTCGCCATCTTGAAATAAAACTCAACTCCCTCCTTCGTTACGTAGAAGTTGGGCGTTACCCACTGAAGAACTTGCCCGTCTTGAAAGCTTGAGACGAGTCCTTGGGTGCGTCTCAATTCTTCTTCTTTGATGAGGTTTAACGGCGGGTGGCATCCAATAAATGTTGCATTACCGCCACCTACTAGACTGGAGTATAACTCCCTTATACTTTGCGCGTGTATGGCTTCCTTCTTTTAGTTGTGCCCATCTTCTTCTTCTTTGAGATTTGATTGGCGGATCACATCCAATTTGTATGTTCATACACCGCCACCTACTGTACTGGTGTGTGAGGCCATTCATGACCTACATTAAATGATTTGTTACAGTAATACAAAATTGGGGGAAAGGAAAATTGCCCTTCCAACTATTAGCCCTCTCTAAAAAACCCACCTCCCAATTCCACTATTTAACCCTATCTAATCCTACTCCAGACCAACGGTCTGAGAGGACGTAACACTACCACTCAATACCCTCTGCAGCTGTTCTGCAGTAAACCCTCGCAATCCCAAATACTTCTCTGCCGCTGCCACCACAACCTCTGTTTTCTGTGACTTTCGATCAATTTCTGCAATTCAATTGACAACCATGTCAATAAACGTTTGTAGCTAGGTTTCCATCCAATTGGTGACATATCTTCATGCGAATATTCTAAAATCTGCTTAAAAACAATATGTGAATTTTCCCGCCAATGGTGTGTTTCCACCAAACTGACTTGTTGCGCATAAAAATCTGTGTGATGACGTAGTGCACATGAAATTTACTTTTTCGCTTAAGTTTTCATGTACCGAATAAAAATTGAAAGTTCAATGTTTTTCTATCGCATTTTCAACCTTACTGATGGTTTTGTCACAAAAACTGTTGCATTAAATAGCAAATGTGGTCTTTTCACATGCGCTCTAGCCAACAGCTCACAGATACAGTGCGGGTAGGCTGTGCATGTTAGCTAGTCTACATGATGAGATTAATATGGATCAGAGTGAGTATATTTTTATTTGTCAAACGGCAGTCAAGCATCAATAATAAGACCCTCGATATTTATTGGAAAGTAGTATCAAGCTCATCACCGTGCACTTTCACCACACTGTGAAGTTCATCATCATTTATTTCATCTGCAGCCTAAACTACATGCTTTCCCGAGTCGTAGTGAGAGGACATTTACATTTTAACATTTTATTCATTTAGCAGACACTCTTATCCAGAGCGACTTTACAGTTAGTGCATACATTATTTAATTTTTTTCATACTGGACCACACACACCATATCATCGCGTGACTCCAAATTTACTTTGATATGATGGTTATTACATAAATATTTTCGGATAAAGGCGTTTCCACTGCCATTTCTCGCATTTAATTATTATAATTTTTTTGTACTCCCCAATTGGTAGTTACAGTCTTGTCCCATCGCTGCAACTCCCGTGCGGACTCAGGAGAGGCGAAGGTCGAGAGCCATGTGTCCTCCGAAACACAACCCCACCAAGCCGCACTGCTTCTTGACACACTGCTCGCTTAACCCGGAAGCCAGCCGCACCAATGTGTCAGAGGAAACACCGTACAGCTGCTGACCGAAGCCAGCGTACATGCGCCCTGCTGCCACAAGGAGTCACTAGAGCGCAATAGGACAAGGACATCCCATCCGGCCAAACCCTCCCCTAACCCAGACGAACGCGGCAGGCTGCGACACAGACCGTGATCGAACCCAGATCTATAGTGACACCTCTAGCACGGATCAGTGCCTTAGACCGCTGCGCCACTCGGGAGGCCCTCGCATTATTAATTTTACCGACACAAAAATATCCCACCATGTTGAACAAACAAATTACCTGTCAGCATTTATAAAATTGTACCAAAACCTCCTGTTTCCATCACAGCTCTTGTGATTTTTAATACAGTATGACTTTACTTGCATAAAAACTGTGGATGGAAATGTGGTTAATGAGATCATGGGCAGAGCCATTGTGTCACGCTCGTTCACAGACGGGACGGACCAAGGCGCAGCGTGATATGCATACATGTTTATTTATACTGAATAAACACCACGACAAAACAACAAATGAAACGAAACGTGAAGTCCAAGGTAGACAAACAACATACCTCACACGGAACAAGATCCCACAACACACTAGTGCCAATAGGCTGCCTAAGTATGGTCCCCAATCAGAGACAACGAGCGACAGCTGTCTCTGATTGGGAACCACACCGGCCAACATAGATCTAGACATCCTAGATCTAAACATAGAAAATACAACATAGAACAACACAACAATGAATATACACACCCTGACTCAACATATAAGCGTCCTCTGAGTCAGGGCGTGACAGTACCCCCCCCCTAGACATAACAGGGTAGGGGCCGGGTGGGCATTCCGCCTCGGAGGCGGATCCGGCTATTTTCCGCCTCCCTTGTTGCGCCCCTGGTCTGGTCTGGACCTCGGCGCGCTGCTTCCCCTCTCCTTCCTCCCACGAAGTACCAAGCCCTGTCTGGACCCTGGTGTGGGAGACCCCGAACCTGGAGAGGGGCTGACGTCTGGGTCTGGACTGGAACTGCTGACTGGAGCTGGACCCGACGACGGTGGAGCGAACTGCTCTGACTCCGGAATGGAGCCGCTGACCGGAGCTGGATCAGGCACCGGTGGAGTGGACTGCTCTGGCTCCGGAGTGGAGCAGCTGACCGGTGCCGGACCAGGCACCGGTGGAACAGGTACGGGCCGTGCCGGACTGGACACCCGCACCACTAGTCTGGTGCGAGGAGCAGGCACGGGCCGGACCGGACTAGGAACACGCACCACTGGCTTGTTGCGAGGGGCAGGAACAGGCCGGACCGGGCTGGCGACGCGCACCACTGGCTTGGTGCGAGGGGCAGGCAGGAACAGGCCGGGCCGGGCTGGCGACGCGCACCACTGGCTTGGTGCGAGGGACAGGAACAGGCCGGGCCGGGCTGGCGACGCGCACCACTGGCTTGGTGCGAGGGGCAGGAACAGGCCGGGCCGGGCTGGCGACGCGCACCACTGGCTTGGTGCGAGGGGCAGGAACAGGCCGGGCCGGGCTGGCGACGCGCGCCACTGGCTTGGTGTGAGGGACAGGAACAGGCCGGACCGGGCTGGCGACGCGCACCACTGGCTTGGTGCGAGGGACAGGAACAGGCCGGACTGGGCTGGCGACGCGCACCACTGGCTTGATGCGAGGAGCAGGAACAGGCCGGACCGTACTGAGAACACGCACCACTGGCTTAGTGCGGGGAGCAGGAACGGCTCGGGCCGTACTGGGAACACGCACCACTGGCTTAGTGTGGGGAGCAGGAACGGGCCGGACCGGACTGGCGACACGCACCACTTGTTTGGTGCGAGGAGCGGGACTGGGTTCCTTTATTAACCCCCGCTCCTTCTGCTGCCTAACCAGCTCCTCTTGCCGTGCCTCTACACCTTCCTTCTCCCTTTTAGCCTCCTGTAGCTCCTCCCTCTGACCGAATAACTCCTGCTCCCTCTGAACCAATAGCCCCTGTAACATGGTGGCCTCCTTTCCTAACCTGCAGATCCGCCCTGTCGCTGCCTCCTGCTGCCTCGTTGTCCACACCGTGTGGCCCCCCCCAAAATTTTCTTGGGGTTGCCTCTCGGGTCTCCGTCGTCGGCACTCCTCTTCCCGTGAGGACTCCTCCGGGAGCTCCCACGAGTTAGGGAACAGACACTCGTTGTCGTCGTCATCATCTGACTCCTCAGTGTAATACTGTTCCCACTCCTCTTCCCAAGGTCGTAGGGACCCAATCTGAAACCCAACCGGGTGCAGTGGTCGGGGCTCTTCTCTATCGCTCTCCGACCACCCCTTTAGCCCCCCCAAAAAATTTACTTGGGGCTGCTTCTCGGGCCTCCTCCTCGGCCAGCTTCCGTGTTGCCGTTGCTCCTCTCCTGCCTGGGCATCTACCTTCGCCCATGGCCCTTTCCCCACGAATATCTCTTCCCATGACCACAATTTACCCACCTGTGACATGGCTATTCGCTCTTCCTGGGCACGCTGCTTGATCCTCGTTTGGTGGGATCTTCTGTCATGCTCGTTCACAGACGGGACGGACCAAGGCGCAGCGTGATATGCATACATGTTTATTTATATTGAATAAACACCACGACAAAACAACAAATGAAACGAAACGTGAAGTCCAAGGTAGACAAACAACATACCTCACACGGAACAAGATCCCACAACACACTAGTGCCAATAGGCTGCCTAAGTATGGTCCCCAATCAGAGACAACGAGCGACAGCTGTCTCTGATTGGGAACCACACCGGCCAACATAGATCTAGACATCCTAGATCTAAACGTAGAAAATACAACATAGAACAACACAACAATGAATATACACACCCTGACTCAACATATAAGCGTCCTCTGAGTCAGGGCGTGACACATTGAGGCCATCTCCTTTTTGAAGTAGTACATTTTCTTCTTCTACTACTTCCACAGTGCCTTCAGAAAGTATTCACACCCCTTGACTTTTTCCACATTTTGTTGTGTTACACCCTGAATTGAAAATGTATTCAATTTAGATTTTTTGTCACTGGCCTACGCACAGTACCCCATTAGTGGAATTATGTATTTCAATTTTTTTACACATAAAATTAAAAGCTGAATTGTCTTGAGTCAATAAGTATTCAACACCTTTGTTATAGCAAGCCTAAATAAGTTCAGGAGTAAAAATGTGCTTAATGAGTTGCATGGACTCACTCTGTGCGCAATAAGTGTTTAACATGATTTTTGAGTGACTACCTCATCTCTGTACCCCACACATACAATTATCTGTAAGGTCCCTCAGTCAAGCAGTGAATTTCAAACATAGAATTAACAACAAAGACCAGGGAGGTTTTCCAATGCCTCGCAAAGAAGGGCACGTATTGGTAGATGGGTATCCATTATAAAAAGCAGTCACTTAATATCCCTTTGAGCATGGTGAAGTTATTTACACTTTGGATGGAGTATCAACACACCCAGTCACTACAAAGATACAGGAGTCCTTCCTAACCCAGTTGCCGGAGAGGAAGGAAACCGCTCAGGGATTTCACCATGAGGCAATGGTGACTTTAAAACAGTTACAGAGGAGAAAACTGAGGATGGATCAACAACATTGTGGTTAGGAAGCCTGTACAGAATAAAAATATTCCAAAACATGTAATACTGCAAAAAATGTGGCAAAGCAATTTAGTTTTTGTCCTGAATACAATAATAACAGTTTGCTGCAAATCCAATACAACACATTACTGAGTACCACTCTCCATATTATTCAAGCATAGTGGTGGCTGCATCATGCTATGGTGCTTGTAATGCTTGTAATCATTAAGGACTGGGGAGTCTTGCAGGATAAAAAGGAAACGGAATGGAGCTAAGCACAGGCAAAATCCTAGAGGACAAATTGGTTCAGTCTGCTTTCCACCAGACACTGGGTGATGAATTCACCTTTCAGCAGGACAATAACTTAAAACACAAGGCCAAATATATAGCAAGTCCTGAAAATGATTGTCTAGTATTGATGGACAACAAATTTGACAGAGCTTGAAGAATTTTGAAAAGAATAATGGGCAAATGTTGCACAATCCAGGTGTGGAAAGTTCTTAGAGACTTAACCAGAAAGACTGACAAAGGTGCCTCTACAAAGTATTTAGTCAGGGGTGTGAATATTTCAGTATTTCATTCTCAATAAATTTGCCAACATTTCTAAAAATGTTTTAACTTTGTCATTATAGGGTTTTGTGTACAGTGGGGGAAAAAAGTATTTAGTCAGCCACCAATTGTGCAAGTTCTCCCACTTAAAAAGATGAGAGAGGCCTGTAATTTTCATCATAGGTACACGTCAACTATGACAGACAAAATGAGAATTCTTTTCTCCAGAATATCACATTGTAGGATTTTTAATGAATATATTTGCAAATTATGGTGGAAAATAAGTATTTGGTCAATAACAAAAGTTTCTTAATACTTTGTTATATACCCTTTGTTGGCAATGACACAGGTCAAACGTTTTCTGTAAGTCTTCACAAGGTTTTCACACACTGTTGCTGGTATTTTGGCCCATTCCTCCATGCAGATCTCCTCTAGAGCAGTGATGTTTTAGGGCTGTCACTGGGCAACACGGACTTTCAACTCCCTCCAAAGATTTTCTATGGGGTTGAGATCTGGAGACTGGCTAGGCCACTCCAGGACCTTGAAATGCTTCTTACGAAGCCACTCCTTCGTTGCCCGGGCGGTGTGTTTGGGATCATTGTCATGCTGAAAGACCCAGCCACGTTTCATCTTCAATGCCCTTGCTGATGGAAGGAGGTTTTCACTCAAAATCTCACGATACATGGCCCCATTCATTCTTTCCTTTACACGGATCAGTCGTCCTGGTCCCTTTGCAGAAAAACAGCCCCAAAGCATGATGTTTCCACCCCCATGCTTCACAGTAGGTATGGTGTTCTTTGGATGCAACTCAGCATTCTTTGTCCTCCAAACACGACGAGTTGAGTTTTTACCAAAAAGTTCTATTTTGGTTTCATCTGACCACATGACATTCTCCCAATCCTCTTCTGGATCATCCAAATGCACTCTAGCAAACTTCAGACGGGCCTGGACATGTACTGGCTTAAGCAGGGGGACACGTCTGGCACTGCAGGATTTGAGTCCCTGGCGGCGTAGTGTGTTACTGATGGTAGGCTTTGTTACTTTGGCCCCAGCTCTCTGCAGGTCATTCACTAGGTCCCCCTGTGTGGTTCTGGGATTTTTGCTCACCGTTCTTGTGATCATTTTGACCCCACGGGGTGAGATCTTGCGTGGAGCCCCAGATCGAGGGAGATTATCAGTGGTCTTGTATGTCTTCCATTTCCTAATAATTGCTCCCACAGTTGATTTCTTCAAACCAAGCAGCTTACCTATTGCAGATTCAGTCTTCCCAGCCTGGTGCAGGTCTACAATTTTGTTTCTGGTGTCCTTTGACAGCTCTTTGGTCTTGGCCATAGTGGAGTTTGGAGTGTGACTGTTTGAGGTTTTGGACAGGTGTCTTTTATACTGATAACAAGTTCAAACAGGTGCCATTAATACAGGTAACGAGTGGAGGACAGAGGAGCCTCTTAAAGAAGAAGTTACAGGTCTGTGAGAGCCAGAAATCTTGCTTGTTTGTAGGTGACCAAATACTTATTTTCCACCATAATTTGCAAATAAATTCATAAAAAATACTACAATGTGATTTTCTGGATTTTTTGTACCTATGATGAAAATTACAGGCCTCTCTCATCTTTTTAAGTGGGAGAACTTGCACAATTGGTGGCTGACTAAATACTTTTTCCCCCACTGTATAAAACATATATTTAATCTATTTTGAATTCAGGCTGTAACACAACAAAATGTGGAATAAGCCACGGGGTATAAATACTGTCCTTTCTGAAGGCACTGTATGAGTTGGTAAACAAACTGAAAGGGTGCATACTGCCAACTGCAGGGTGTTGTTTTAACTGGTATAAAGCCAAGGTTGTCGATTTACTGCCACCTGCAGTTATGGAATGTTTGCTCACGAGTATGATTAACTGGTTGATCCCTCATGATGACCCAGATGGAATTATGTGATCCTTCCTTAACCCATAGGAAGTCCCACCCAAGGGGCCAGGGTTCCAGTCTGGAAGCACCATAGAGAATGACAGAGGCCTCTAGTGGCTAAAAGGCCATTTTAGCATGGACAGTGCCATTGAGGGCTTCCACCATGCTTCCACCATTTTAAAGTAGTCAAAGTAGTCAAATGGGTGGGGATTCCTATGGGTTGTAGCCTCAATGGCTCTGCCTATGCTGTCACAGATGCTATCATAGCACAGATATAAAAATGAGTCCTTTATCTATCTCTATGGGAAGCACACTTTTGACTGTACCTACAGTTTTGCTTCGGTACTACAATTCCCATAGAGAAGTCAGATTTGAAAATTCCTAATAAGACACTTTAGTCATCACCTTTGTGCACAAAACATCCATTTAATTATTTAAATATTTGTAGCAGAGGCCGATTTTTTCCATCACTCACAGCCAAAGATATTAACATTTTATATTCATCCAATGTCTGTCATGATTTTGGATGACGCAATGATATCTTTGCTGCTCCGTGTGCACTGAGTGCTAGTGCGCAGACGTAGTAATCCCAGTAAAACCGGATCTAGAAAGATGGCAAACCCTACGAAATGGCGTAGGCCTATGCAACCGTGAGTAGATTACATTGAAAACAACGGGCGTCCATATTGGACGCTGTCTACAGTTCATATATACCTCAGTGGTCCCACCCAGTTGACTACTTCAAAATGATACAAGTTCTCAATGGCGCTGCCATGTTAACACAAGCTTTTGGACACTAGAGTCCTCTATCTAGCTCTATGGGTTGGGTCTACTTTTTTCTTTTGGGGGGTATTTTTAAGCAAATAAAAATTAAGAAAATCACACACTCTAAATATGCTCCAAACGATTGAATTCACAACCTACGTTTCGGCACTCAGCGCCTTCCTCAGGGTTACATGGTAAATGTTTGAACCAGGTTATTACCGGGTTCACGTGCTAGCCGGAACTAGAAAACTTTGAAATGTCCAACTTGCTAACTAGTCATACAAGTGACGCGTTCAACCACTTAGCACACGTGTCAAACTCTTTCCACGGAGGGCCGAGTGTCTGCAGGTATTCACTCCTCCCTTATACTTGATTGATGAATTAAGGTCACTAATTAGTAAGGAACTCCACTCACCTTGTCTAGGTCTTAATTGAAAGGAAAAACCAGCAGACACTAGGCCCTCCATGGAATGAGTTTGACACCTCTGAGTTAGCAAGTCGGAAATTTCAGAATTTCCTAGTTCCTAGTCCGACTGGCACGTGAACCCGGCATATGTAGACAAACTGTGCAATTAGTGCAGCCAATGAACACAGTGAGGGGTGTGTCATAGTAGTTAAGGTAATAAAGGATGAAGTGGAACTGTTAAAAAACGATACTTTACAGCATTTCAAGACGTTGAATACATGGGGCAATTATTTACATAATCTTATTAGATATAGTATAATATATTACGTTATTATCATCAATCATTATTGTTACATTTAGTTTAATTTAATCTTTGTTTCATTATATCATTTCATATATTCTTGTGGTTCAAACTAAATGCATCATCAACATGATATGCAGTGTAAGTTAATTAGCTGTGGGCAAAATATGTTCATTGAGTTGAAGTCATTATGAATAAAAATCTTTTTTTTTGTTGTAGGAGATCCAGTAAGCCTTCCTCTGTAGTAGAAGGGTCTTGATGTTACATCCTCTTTTTGGTATAGTAACATGCTCAATACCTATGTATTTGAGGGAGGAGATGGGATGGTTAGCTTCAACAAAGTGGGCTGCTACTGGGTAGTCAGTGTTCTTACACCTGATTGAGCTGTGGTGTTCAGCTATTGGTTGTTTTAGTTGTCTTTTCGTTTGCCCAATGTAAGCTTTCCGGCATGAACAGGTCATAAGATAGATAACACCCTTTGTCTTCCATGAGATGTCACACCTAACAGGGATTTTACAGCCTGTATGTGGGTGTCTGAAGAAGGATGTTTTTGTGGCGCAATTGCATTGTGCGCATGAACCACATTTGTCATTTCAATTTGGAATGGGTGCCAAGAGTGTCTGAGTGGGCTCAGGGGGAAGGTCTGATCTCACTAGGCTGGCCCCAATGATGTCACCACGTTTGTACACCACCAAGGGGGGTTCCTGGAAAAAGTGCGCCGTTTTTTGGTCTGATTGCAGAATATACAGTGAGGGAAAAAAGTATTTGATCCCCTGCTGATTTTGTACGTTTGCCCACTGACAAAGACATGATCAGTCTATAATTTTAATGGTAGGTTTATATGAACAGTGAGAGACAGAATAACAACAAAAAAATCCAGAAAAACGCATGTCAAAAATGTTATAAATTTATTTGCATTTTAATGAGGGAAAAAAGTATTTGACCCCTCTGCAAAACATGACTTAGTACTTGGTGGCAAAACCCTTGTTGGCAATCACAGAGGTCAGACGTTTCTTGTATTGGCCACCAAGTTTGCACACATCTCAGGAGGGATTTTGTTCCACTCCTCTTTGCAGATCTTCTCCAAGTCATTAAGGTTTCGAGGCTGACGTTTGGCAACTCGAACCTTCAGCTCCCTCCACAGATTTTCTATGGGATTAGGTCTGGAGACTGGCTAGGCAACTCCAGGACCTTAATGTGCTTCTTCTTGAGCCACTCCTTTGTTGCCTTGGCCGTGTGTTTTGGGTCATTGTCATGCTAGAATACCCATCCACGACCCATTTTCAATGCCCTGGCTGAGGGAAGGAGGTTCTCACCCAAGATTTGATGGTACATGGCCCCGTCCATCGTCCCTTTGATGCGGTAAAGTTGTCCTCAACCTTAGAAGAAAAACACCCCCAAAGCATAATGTTTCCACCTCCATGTTTGACGGTGGGGATGGTGTTCTTGGGGTCATGGGTTAGCATTCCTCCTCCTCCAAACACGGCGAGTTGAGTTGATGCCAAAGAGCTCGATTTTGGTCTCATCTGACCACAACACTTTCACCCAGTTCTCCTCTGAATCATTCAGATGTTCATTAGCAAACTTCAGACGGCCCTGTATATGTGCTTTCTTGAGCAGGGGGACCTTGCGGGTGCTGCAGGATTTCAGTCCTTCACGGCGTAGTGTGTTACCAATTTTTTTCTTGGTGACTATGGTCCCAGCTGCCTTGAGATCATTGACAAGATCCTCCCGTGTAGTTCTGGGCTGATTCCTCACCGTTCTCATGATCATTGCAACTCCACGAGGTGAGATCTTGCATGGAGCCCCAGGCCGAGGGAGATTGACAGTTCTTTTGTGTTTCTTCCATTTGCGAATAATCGCACCAACTGTTGACACCTTCTCACCAAGCTGCTTGGTGATGGTCTTGTAGCCCATTCCAGCCTTGTGTAGGTCTACAATCTTGTCCCTGACATCCTTGGAGAACTCTTTGGTCTTGGCCATGGTGGAGAGTTTGGAATCTGATTGATTGATTGCTTCTGTGGACAGGTGTCTTTTATACAGGTAACAAGCTGAGATTAGGAGCACTCCCTTTAAGAGTGTGCTCCTAATCTCAGCTCGTTACCTGTATAAAAGACACCTGGGAGCCAGAAATCTTTCTGATTGAGAGGGGGTCAAATACTTATTTCCCTAATTAAAATGCAAATCAATGTGTACAATTTTTGACATGCATTTTTCTGGATTTTTTTGTTGTTATTCTGTCTCTCACTGTTCAAATAAACCTACCATTAAAATTATAGACTGATCATTTCTTTGTCAGTAGGAAAACGTACAAAATCAGCAGGGGATCAAATACTTTTTTCCCTCACTGTACCAGTGCTTTTTCAGGATAGCTTTAATTTTCTCCGTTTTTCTTTTTTGGCTTAGTTTTGAGAAGTTCCTCTCTTAGTCTTTGGGATATTTTCACTATTGCACCAGCAAGAGTTGTGTCCTTGTAGCCTCTCATTTTGAATGTGTCTGTCTAGCCTTGGTATCAAAATCAGACTGTTGGCCACAGATTAGTTTAACCCTACACAACTGACTATATGGTAAACCATTCTTGAGTGGGAGGGGGTGCATACTGTCTGCACGAGCAGGGTGTTGGGGTTTGTGGGCTTTGTGTACAAGTTAGTGTGCAATGCGTCATTCTCTTTAGTGATTCATAAGTCCAGAAAGCGTATTTGTCTCTCATCAGTCTGCATGGTGAATTTGAGATATTCAGAGATCTCATTTAGCAGAGTGTGGAACTAATTTAACTCCTGTTGACTTCCTCCCCAGAGGACAAAGATATTGGTTGCGTTCCCCTGCTAAGACGTTGCGTGCATCAAGCAATGGTTGCGTGCCACGTCATCGACTATGTCATCAACTGACAGATTGCTATAACATATGATGTGGTTAGCTGATACGTCAAATACCTATCCAGGCGTTGTAAGATCTGGAAGGCGTCAGCAATGCCCATCATCGATGTACATCTTCCATAGGAGGATTTTTGACAGGAAGGGGTGTCTCTGTTTTGTAAATGAGCTCTTCCTCAAATTGTCCCACATATAGATTAGCATAGTTGGCGGTGAAGGAGGAGCCCATGGCCACACCCCTAATTTGGAGAACAAAGTCGGACTCAAAAACGAAGTACGAAATATCAGTTCAGTGAATCGCAGGATTCATTAATTGGATGGCGCAAGGGTAGGGTCTCTCTGCTGGAGGAAGTGTTGTAGCGCTTGTAGACCTGTGTATGCAATGATGGTGTACAAGCTATCCACATCAAAAGTGACCAATAGGGTGCCCTCTGGCACTTTCCCAGGCCCTCCACCAATGATATCATGTGACTAGTGTCTTTGACATGAAATGGGAGATTCTCAACCATCGGTTTGATGTGATGATCCATGAACTCGGAAATGTTAGATGTCTCAGAGTTGATTCCTGCCACAATAGGGTTGCGTTCCCCTGCTCAGATGTTGCATGCATCAACCAATCCCACGTCATCGACTGTTCAGTCGGTCACCATATTGCTATAACATATGATGTGGTTAGCTGATAAGTAAAATACCTATCCAGGTGTTGTAAGATCTGGCAGGCAACATCTGAGCAGAGAAACGAGCCCTTACCCTGCATTCATAACCAAGTGGGAAGTTGGTATTTACCACATACGACAGGGAAAAATCCACTTGAATGCCCCTCCAACTGGTAATTACTAGTAGGAAACTCATCTATCATCACTGAGCTCTGACTTCTCCCACATGCCGACCTCTGACGTCACCTACTAAGGAAATTACCTTGATAACAGCATCAGCAGTTAAATGCAACAACAAAACATTCTTAATAAAAAGCAATCTATTAATATGATTTTTGAAGACTATAATATGTTTTACAAGCATGATAGCTGTACATTTAGTTTATGGTTGACGCAGCTTGTTTGCCATTCGCCAATCTGCATTTCTCAACGAGTTCAAAGCATGTGAATGCATGTAACTGGTATTTACAACATAAAGCTGTGTTCACGTGCTAGTCAGAACTAGGAAACGCTGACATTTTCGACTAACTCACTGTTGAAAGATGATCCCGAGTTTCCCACTTGAGAAGTATCAAAATCAACCAATAGGAAGCTCTACACAAATCATTTATGTTCATTTTAACTCTGAGGTTCCTAGTTCCGACTAGCATGTGAACGCAGAACATGTCTACATGGGGGAGGAGATGCTTGTGTAATTTAGGGACTGTTTAAAAAGTAGGTATCTTAGGAAATTGCACACATAGAAAGTCACACTCTTTTCTGTGATTTTTCCTGATTCCAAACAGCTCTGTGGTGTTTTGCTGGATGTTTCATTAATTTATTTTATTCTTTTATTCTTTGTTTTTATTCGATTTTTTAACACAGTTTACCTTCCATTAGTCAGCACCTCTACAAACACTTTTGGGTGTGCGTCAGCTCATGCTTTTAATTTGCAGCATACTATTCATTCTCAAAAGCCCAAACCAATCTCTTTGTGTGCAGCAGCAGGAGGCGACATTAGTATTGTAATTGGCTGCTTTCAAAGATGGTTTCATTATGTATTTTTTAAAGAAAACTGCACAGGCCTAGAAGTAATAGAAAACTGAGAATAGGGGCAGTCACGATTCAGTTTGAAAGACATTCAAAGAAAAGTATTCTCAAAAGCACTGGCACTCTTTTTCAGTCAGTATGAAAAGGTCAGGAGAATAAAAAGTGATTTTGACTTTCCACTTCATTCAAAACACTGAAAAGTTACGAAATGTTTATAATCTATTTTTTTTAAATCCCACAAAGATTTCACGAATTTATCTTTGAGCTACACACAACTTTAAGAACAACATGGCTTGGTGATAGGTGGGTATATTTGAGGCCACATGCATGGTGACATGATGGGATGATGGCATGAGAGATTTTACAGCCACATTCAGTAGCTATGTTTCCATTAACTATCTTGTGTCTATAAGTCATACCATATTAAAAACATAATAATGACAGCTGTGATGGAAACAGGAAGTTTCGGTACAATTTTATAAAAGCTGGCAGATAATTTGTTTGTTTGACATGGGATCTTTTTGTGTTGGTAAAATTAATTATGCGAGAAATGGCGGTGGAAATGCCTTTATGGGCAAATATTGATATAGCCCTAATAACCATCATGTGGAAGTACATTTGGAGTCACGCGATGACATGGTGTGTGGTCCTCCCACTATGACTCAGGAAACCATACAGTTTAAATTAGGCTACAGATGAAATAAATTATGATGAACTTCACATTGTGGTGAAATTGCATGGTATGAGCTTGATGCTCCTTTCCAATAAATATCAAGGGTCTTATTCTGGTGACATGATGATCGATGCTTGACTGCCATTTTGACAAATTGAAACATTCTCGCTCTTTTCCATAAACTTATCATGTAGACTAGCCTACCTGTGGAGCCTACCCACACTGTATCTGCCAGCTGTTGGCTAAATGACCAGAGTAGGCACATTTGCTATTTAATGCAACAGTTTTTGTGACAAAACTATCGGTAGAATTGAAAATGCGATGGAAACACATTGAACATTAGATTTTTATTCGGTACATATAAACTTAAGCGAAAAAGTACTTTTTGTGTGCACTACGTCCTCATGCATTGATTTGTATCTGCAACAAGTCCGTTTGGTGGAAACACAACACTGGTGGGAAATGTGCATATTTCCAGCATGGATAGAATGCAATAATTGACTAATATTTGCCATATTCTAATAGCCTTATTTTCATTAACCAACATATCGCCACGGTCCGTGCCATGGTGAAACTTGCACTCCTGTAGATCTTAAATAATTGGATAGTGAAACTTGCCAGCCAACCAGAAAAGCAAGGTGAAGCAATTCAGGCATTCTTGAAAATCAGGACAATCCTTGTCCTGCAGAGAAACATTATTTGTATAGTTGCAAAATGGATTTAGCAAGCAGTAGTAAGCATATCATTAAATGTGTGGTGGAGATTTATAGTTACGTGATGACATCACGTCAGAGGTGGTTCATATTCTTGATCACCAAACAATTTTTGGAGCTGCATATTAATTTATGGCTCCCTACAATGTGACGTTTGCACTGCACCCGATCCTACGGCTGTACAGAAAATCAGCAATCTGTTTGCTAGCTTAGTGGTTTTCAAACCTTTTGACCCGCGACCCCCAAAAAGGAGTGGTTCAAAGCTTGCGACCCCCGCGCACGCACTCACAGGGTCAACAGGCACACTCACAATCGCAATGCAAATATAGCCTGTCATCAGGGCCGGCTCAAGGCATACGAAACATAAGTAGTCGCTTAAGTCACTAAGTTCCCCCAACCCCCTAATATATATATATATATATATATATATATATATATATATATATATATATATATATATATATATATATATACATATATATATATTTAGGAACTCAGTCAGGTCTCAACTTACTATTGAGAGTAAGAATAGTAGAATTTTGAAATGTTGAAATTTGGTTGGGCATCGGTCGGTTTTCCCTTGTAATGTCAGTCACTAGCTAGGTTTCCATCCAATTGGCAACAGATTTTCATGCGAATACTCTAGAATCCGCATAAACAAAATTTTAATTTTCCCACCAGTGGTGTGTCTCCACCAAAATGACTTAAATGATTAAAGTTAAATATGTTTCCATCGCATTTTCAACTATACCGACAGTTGTCAGAACTACTGTTGCGTTAAATAGCAATGTGCCTACTCTGGTCTTGGCACGGGCACTCCAGCCAACAGCTCGCGTATACAGTGTGTGTAGGCTGTGCAGGTATAGTCTACATGATGAGATTATTATGGATAAGAGTAGGGCTGACCCCATTTAGTCAACTGTTTGGTCGATAGGCTGTTGATTGATCAAGATTTTTTTAGTCGAGCAGTGGCAAATACAGAACATTCTGAAAGCATTCAGACCCAATCACTTTTTCCACATTTTGTTACGATACAGCCGTATTCTAAAATTGATTAAATAAATGTTTTCCCTCATCAATCTACACACAATACCCCATAATGACAAAGCGAAAACAGTTTAAAAAAAAACAACAGAAATGCCTTATTTACATAAGTACTCAGACCCTTTGCTATGAGACTCGAAATTGAGCTCAGGTGTATCCTGTTTCCATTGATCATCTTTGAGATGTTTCTACAACTTGAACTTTCCAGAAGGACAACCATCTCTGCAGCACTCCACCAATCAGGCCTTTATGGTAGAGTGGCCAGATGGAAGCCACTCCTCAGTAAAAGGCACATGACAGCCCGCTTGGAGTTTGCCAAAAGGCACCTAAAGGACTCTCAGACCATGAGAAACAAGATTCTCTGGTCTGATGAAACCAAGTTTTAACTCTTTGGCCTGAATGCCAAGCGTCACGTCTGGAGGAGCTGTGAGGGGAACGGCACCTCCGTACCTTCAGGCTCTGATCAGTCCCTACACCCAAACGAGGGCACTGCGTTCATCCACCTCTGGCCTGCTGGCTCCCCTACCTCTGCGGAAGCATAGTTCCCGCTCAGCCCAGTCAAAACTGTTCGCTGCTTTGGCACCCCAATGGTGGAACAAGCTCCCTCACGACGCCAGGACAGCGGAGTCACTCACCACCTTCCAGAGACATTTGAAACCCCACCTCTTTAAGGAATACCTGGGATAGGATAAAGTAATCCTTCTACCCCCCCCCCCCCCCCCCCCCCCCCTCCCCCCCCCCCCCCCACTTTACTCCAACCCCCCCCCCAAAAACAAACAAACAAAAAAAAAACATTGTAAAGTGGTTATCCCACTGGCTATAAGGTGAATGCACCTATTTGTAAGTCGCTCTGGATAAGAGCGTCTGCTAAATGACGTAAATGTAAATGTAAATGGAGGAAACCTGGCACCATCCCTAAGGTGAAGCATGGTGGTGGCAGCATCATGCTGTGGGGATGTTATTCAGCGGCAGGGACTGGGAGACTAGTCAGGATCTTTTTTATTTTGGAGAGATTGGAAACCTTAATTGGTCTACGCGGACAAGTTCTTGCCTGGTTTAGATCTTATCTGTCGGAAAGATATCAGTTTGTCTCTGTGGATGGTTTGTCCTCTGACAAATCAATTGTAAGTTTCGGTGTTCCTAAAGGTTCCGTTTTAGGACCACTGTTGTTTTCACTATATATTTTACCTCTTGGTGATGTCATTCGGAAACACAATGTTAACTTTCATTGCTATGCGGACGACACACAGCTCTACATTTCGATGAAACATGGTGAAGCCCCAAAATTGCCTACCCTGGAAGCCTGTGTTTCAGACATAAGGAAGTGGATGGATTCTTTACTTTTAAACTCGGACAAAACGGAGATGCTAGTTCTAGGTCCCAAGAAACAACGAGATCTTCTGTTGGATCTGACAATTAATCTTGATGGTTGTACAGTCGTCTAAAAAAAACTGTGAAGGTCCTCTGCGTTACTCTGGACCCTGATCTCTCTTTTGACGAACATGTCAATAATATTTCAAGGACAGCTTTTTTCCATCTTCGTAACTTGCAAAAATACAAAAATGATGCAGAAAAGCTAATCCATGCTTTTGTGACTTCTAGATTAGAGTACTGCAATGCTCTACTCTCCGGCTACCCGGATAAAGCACTAAATAAACTTCAGTTAGGGCTAAACACGGCTGCTAGAATCTTGACTAGAATCAAAAAATGTGATCATATTACTAGTCTCTCTACACTGGCTTCCTGTTAAGGCTAGGGCTGATTTCAAGGTTTTACTGCTAACCTACAAAGCATTACATGGGCTTGCTCCTACCTATCTCTCCGATTTGGTCCTGCCGTACATACCTACACGTACGCTACGGTCACAAGACGCAGGCCTTATTATTGTCCCTAGAATTTCTAAGCAAACAGCTGGAGGCAAGGCTTTCTCCTATAGTGCTCAATTTTTATGGAATGGTCTGCCTATCCATGTGAGAGACGCAGACTCGTTCTCGACCTTTAAGTCTATACTGAAGACTGATCTCTTCAGTAGGTCCTATGATTGAGTTTAGTCTGGCCCAGGGGTGCGAAGGTGAGCGGAAAGGCACTGGAGCGACAAACCGCCCTTGTTGTCTCTAACCCTGGCCGGTTCCTGTCTCTCCATTGGGATTCTCTGCCTCTGACCCTATTATGGGGGCTGAGTCACTGGCTTACTGGTGCTTCCATGCATCCCTAGGAGGGGTGCATCATTTGAGTGGGTTGAGTCACTGACGTGATCTTCCTGTCCGGTTTGTCGCTCCCTCTGGCTTGTGCAGTGGAGGTGATCTTCGTGGGCTATATTCAGCCTTGTCTCAGGGTAGTAGGTTGGTGTTCTGTTGATATCCCTCTGGTGGTGTGGGGGCTGTGCTTTGGCAAAGTGGGTGGGGTTATATCCTGCCTGGTTGGCCCTGTCTGGGGGTATCGTCGGACGGGGCCACAGTGTCTCCCGACCCCCGCTGTCTCTGCCTCCATTACTCCTTGCTTTCCCCAGTCCACCTGGTCGTGCTGCTGCTCCAGTTTACACTCTTCTGCCTGCGGCTATGGAACCCTGACCTATTCCCCGGACGTGCTACCTTGTCCCAGACCTGCTGTTTTCAACTCTCTCTCTCTACCGCACCTGCTATTTCAACCTCTAAATGCCCGGCTATGAAAAGCCAAGTGACATTTACTGCTGATGTACTGACCTGTTGCACTGACCTGTTGCAACCTCTACAACAACTGTGATTATTATTTGACCCTGCTGGTCATCTATGAACGTTTGAACATCTTGGAGAGAAATCTGGCCTTAATGGCCATGTGCTCTTATAATCTCCACCCGGCACAGCCAGAAGGGGACTGGCCACCCCTCAGAGCCTGGTTCCTCTCTAGGTTTCTTCCTAGGTTTCTGCCTTTCTAGGGAGTTTTTCCTAGCCACCGTGCTTCTACATCTGCATTGCTTGCTGTTTGGGGTTTTAGACTGGGTTTCTGTATAGCACTTTGTGACATCTGCTGATGTAAAAAGGGCTTTATAAATAAAATTTGATTGATTGATTGATTGAGGATCGAGGGAAAGATGAACGTAGAAAAATACAGAGAGATCCTTGATGAAAACCTTCTCCAGAGCGCTCATGAACTCTGGGGCGAAGGTTCAACTGCCAACAGGACAACGACTAAGCACACAGCCAAGACAACGCAGGAGTGGCTTCGGGACAAGTCTCTGAATGTCCTTGAGTGGCACAGCCAGAGCCCGGACTTGAACCTGATCGAATATCTCTGGAGAGACCTGAAAATAGCTGTGCTGCGACACTCCCCATTCAACCTGACAGAGCTTGAGAGGATCTGCAGAGAAGAATGGGAGAAACTCCCCAAATGCCAAGCTTGTAGCGTCATAACCAAGAAGACCCGAGGCTGTAATCGCTGCCAAAGATGCTTCAACAAAGTACTGAGTAAAGGGTCTGAATACTTATTTAAATGTTAGTTTTTTTCAGTTGTTATTTTTTATACATTAGCAAAAATGTCTAAAAACCTGTTTTTGCTTTGTCATTATGGGGTATTGTGTGTAGATTGATGAGGACATAAAAATAAAAATAAAAACATTTTAGAATAAGGCTGTAACGTAACAAAATGTGGAAAAAGTCAAGGAGTTTGAATACTTTCCGAATGCACTGTATATAAAAATAATTTATGGCACATGAGACACCCGTCTGATTCACGCCTGTCTGAGTGGACTAATCCTTTGCGGAGGCCATGGAGATGGCACACCAGTTTCACTAGTAGTACATTTACTGTTAATTACCATCATTTCTAATCTACAATGTTTGTTTGGTTAGGTAATTTCTGTTAATGCATTCAATATATTATTATTACAGTCTTAATGTTGTCATTGTACAACCTAGGCTTCACTTGTGGAGAAAAATGTTTTGGTTTATTTCATTCCATTTATGAGTTGTCCATTTATTCATTGTCTTTTGTTTGGCGCGCTCCTGTCAATCTTGAGTAAGGACACGCATCTGAGTACGCATAGAAGTAGGCCTAGGCTACCTGGCCTGCGTGCAAATGTAGGCCTATAAATGTGCCCATTTGGGGATCTGATACTATATCTGATTGTCTTAACTCACTTAACTCTCGTTATTAGCATGTTTTAACCACTCCCATATAAATGGTAGATTATCAGACACTCAACAAGAAGGTCTGATTTCATTATTACTGAAACAGGATCCAAGTGGTAAATACACTGCTCAAAAAAATAAAGGGAACACTTAAACAACACATCCTAGATCTGAATGAATGAAATAATCGTATTAAATACTTTTTTCTTTACATAGTTGAATGTGCTGACAACAAAATCACACAAAAATTATCAATGGAAATCAAATTTATCAACCCATGGAGGTCTGGATTTGGAGTCACCCTCAAAATTAAAGTGGAAAACCACACTACAGGCTGATCCAACTTTGATGTAATGTCCTTAAAACAAGTCAAAATTAGGCTCAGTAGTGTGTGTGGCCTCCACGTGCCTGTATGACCTCCCTACAATGCCTGGGCATGCTCCTGATGAGGTGGTGGATGGTCTCCTGAGGGATCTCCTCCCAGACCTGGACTAAAGCATCCGCCAACTCCTGGACAGTCTGTGGTGCAACGTGGCGTTGGTGGATGGAGCGAGACATGATGTCCCAGATGTGCTCAATTGGATTCAGGTCTGGGGAACGGGCGGGCCAGTCCATAGCATCAATGCCTTCCTATTGCAGGAACTGCTGACACACTCCAGCCACATGAGGTCTAGCATTGTCTTGCATTAGGAGGAACCCAGGGCCAACCGCACCAGCATATGGTCTCACAAGGGGTCTGAGGATCTCATCTCGGTACCTAATGGCAGTCAGGCTACCTCTGGCGAGCACATGGAGGAAGTGCGGCCACGCAAAGAAATGCCACCCCACACCATGACTGACTCACCGCCAAACCGGTCATGCTGGAGGATGTTGCAGGCAGCAGAACATTCTCCACGGCGTCTCCAGACTCTGTCACATCTGTCACATGTGCTCAGTGTGAACCTGCTTTCATCTGTGAAGAGCACAGGGCGCCAGTGGCAAATTTGCCAATCTTGGTGTTCTCTGGCAAATGCCAAACGTCCTGCACGGTGTTGGGCTGTAAGCACAACCCCCACCTGTGGACGTCGGGCCCTCATACCACCCTCATGGAGTCTGTTTCTGACCGTTTGAGCAGACACATGCACATTTGTGGCCTGCTGGAGGTCATTCTGCAGGGCTCTGGCAGTGCTCCTCCTGCTCCTCCTTGCACAAAGGCGGAGGTAGCGGTCCTGCTGCTGGGTTGTTGCCCTCCTACGGCCTCCTCCTTGTCTCTTGATGTACTGGCCTGTCTCCTGGTAGCGCCTCCATGCTCTGGACACTACGCTGACAGACACAGCAAACCTTCTTGCCACAGCTCGCATTGATGGGCCATCCTGGATGAGCTGCACTACCTGAGCCACATGTGTGGGTTGTAGACTCCGTCTCATGCTACCACTAGAGTGAAAGCACCGCCAGCATTCAAAAGTGACCAAAACATCAGCCAGGAAGCATAGGAACTGAGAAGTGGTCTGTAGTCACCACCTGCAGAACCACTTCTTTATTGGGGGTGTCTTGCTAATTGCCTATAATTTCCACCTGTTGTCTATGCCATTTGCACAACAGCATGTGAAATTTATTGTCAATCAGTGATGCTTCCTAAGTGGACAGTTTGATTTCACAGAAGTGTGATTGACTTGGAGTTACATTGTGTTGTTTAAGTGTTCCCTTTATTTTTTTGAGCAGTGTATAAAGATCCAGTCCATTTAAACAATTGGAGGCCACTTACACGTCAGTGCTGTGATGCAAAAATTCTAGCAAAATGCACAGAGCACTGAATTAAAAAAGGTATTGTTGGAAATCATTCATCCTAATCAGACAAGTTTTTTACATGGACGATACATTGGAGATAATATAAGACAAGTACTGGAAACAATAGAACACTAGGAAAAATCTAGGAAACCAGGCCTGGTATTCATACCTGACTTTGAAAAGGCTTTTAATAAAGTACGTCTGGAGTTTATATGTAAATGCCTGGAATATTTCAATTGAGGAGATGGGTTAAAGTTATGTATAGTAAGCCTACGTGTAAAATAGTAAATAATGGCTACTTCTCAGAAAGTTTTAAACTGTCAAGAGGAGTAAAACAAGGTTGTCCACTATCGGCATATCTATTTATTATTGCCATCGAAATGTTAGCTGTTAAAATCAGGTCCAACAATAATATCAAGGGGTTAGAAATCCAGGGCTTAAAAACAAAGGTGCCATTTTACGCTGATGATTCATGTTTTCTTTAAATCCACAATTTGGATCCCTCCACAGCCTCATAGAGTATCTAGATACTTTTTCTAACCTCTCTGGATTAAAACCAAATTATGGTAAGTGTACTATATTACAGTGGCTTGCGAAAGTATTCACCCCCCTTGGCATTTTTCCTATTTTGTTGCCTTACAACCTGGAATTAATATAGATTTTTTGGGGGTTTGTATCATTTGATTTACACAACATGCCTACCACTTTGAAGATGCAAATTTTTTTTTTTGCCGAAACAAACAAGAAATAAGACAGAAAAAAACAGAAAAATTGAGCGTGCATAACTATTCACCCCCCCCAAAGTCAATACTTTGGAGAGTGTTACGAGAATTTTGTTATCTCAATGGTTGAAGTCAACTACTTCTTAAATCTTTGAATAATTCCCAAAAGGTTGTAAATATCTTAGTTTAAATAAATTAAAGAAAGACCCAATTCTGCTCATGGTCAGCATATTTATTCATGAGAGCGCTCTGCAACAAAATGGTCGCACAATATTTTTATACGCACACGTCAGAGGAAAAATCCCACACCGCTGTAGGCGGGCTGTATTTTTCCACTGTACACATACACCTGGGTTTAGCTCATGTAATTTTCCTCTGTTCTCCTGACCATCAGGTCACACACACACACACACACACACACACACACACACACACACACACACACACACACACATACACACACACACACACACACACACATGTTCTTATCATAGTCTACTCCTTGCTCGGGCAGGCTGCATTCCTTAGTTATCGCCGTCCTCACAATATCCTGAAACCTTTTCATACTCTCCTCCAGGCCTAACGGTTTCTCTCCTCCCTAAATTGGGATGCCTAACTCCTGCTCACATTGCTACCTATGCACACACATTATTAGATTAACTGAGGGTGTGACATTTTAGTAATATCTTACTCACACATTTCTTTATCAATCCACCCTTTGACAAAATTTCACACACACATTTAACCTCCTAGGGCTTAGTGGTCACATACGTGGACAGCACTTTTTAGCTCTTATGTCCACAATTGTGTAGAAGTTCTGTCATATTTCATGGCTTATTCTGATTTAGATATTTATAAAAGCCTTGTATATTTGTCATGACATGCAAATTTGAAAAAAAAAGTGTAAAACTAGCAACTTTGTAGGTCGCTAAACATGAAGTACACGTAAGTGTACTTATGGACTGAGGCTCCTCGAAACAGCTAATATGCTTGTAAACATGCACACACGTAAAATGGGAAAAAAGCTAGCTCTGATGCAGCTAAAAAGCTGTACATGGTCCCAATGAAATAAATAACAATTAAATCACTAAATACATACATACATACTTAAATTAGTTGTGTTGAAAATGTTAGCCTAATGCAATTCGGACCATGAATCCACATATGTGGACATCATTTTTCTCTAAAAGTACATCATATCAAAAGATGATACTTAGTTTTTATTCTAATTAGGTTCCAATAAGCCCAAATAGCAAAGAAAATTAAAAAATGCATGTAAAAAAACAGCTTGGGCCTTAAGAGGTTAAAATACATTCTTATAAAATGAAACACACAACAAGGCATACAACTTGTTTTGCATACTAAATGAATCACTAGTACAAAACACACTATAAAAATACCATTTGTCTTGCATTGCTACCAAATTTTACTTCCAACCATAACTCACTCTCCTTGTTAGGATTTTCATTATAACTTTCATTGAAAAGATAGTATACTAAACATCAAAAATTGTCTCATCCAATTTAGGTTCATAAGGGTTAAAATCTTCTGCATCGTCCACTAGAGTGGGAGGATATAGGTCGTCGTTCCATCGGTCTGAGTAGGGAATGGGCCCATAGGTCACTGCTTTCTCCAACGCCTTGCTCACCAACCCTCTGACACAGGGAATAAGACAACATCCACAAAGAACAAGCATACCCATACAAGCTATAGCTGCACCCAGAATAGTTGCAACGATAGTTTTCCATTTACCAAACATTAAATCAAACCATCCAGTCATTGATGTATTCACCCCCGAGCTCTCAGCCCATTCTTCACTTAATGCCGTGAGACCGGCCAGTGCTCTAGTTACTGTACCATCTGGGTCTGTATTGTTGGGGATAAACGTACAACAATGATCTCCCACCATCTTGCAAACTACGCCCTTCTCTGCTAAAAGCATATCGAGAGCCAATCTATTCTGCCAGGTCAGATTCCCTTTACTGCATCCCTTGTCTGATTAATGAACCTTAATAGATGTAATTAATCCAGTCAACATTTTTATTAATTGTAACCCACCAGAAAAACGTTGTTGTAAACCCTTCTCCAATTTGATCTGCGATTCGCATTACTTTGGTGTCTATAACATTGATAATCTCCGGGGGTCATGGTGAATTGGGGTGCCTTAGTATTATCCTTTTTAAGAGTGGTTATTTTAATATCAGAACAATTAGGTGAGGTTTGGTTTGATCCCAAATCTATCACACAAGAGAACATGGTCTGAGGCATAGGTGCAGTTAAAAGGGTTGGCCTACCTGTTGAACAGGCATAACAATTAGTTTGACCCAACGCCCTAGCTGTGTAGTTCATCCACCTTACCCAGAAGTTCTCATTTGAAATTCCTTCTACTTCTCCTTGGTTCATTTCCTGCATGAGGAAATCTTCTACCCTTGGTGGTTTAGTGCTATTTAGGATTCCTTCTGAGGGCCTTCCAATGGGTGTTAGACTAGTTTTTGATACCTCTGGTGATAACATTAGATCTACCTGCTGTTCTGTCTCTGGGGTGGAAGATTCATTTCTCTCCTGAAAACTGTGCCTCACACATGTATTTGCCCCGACATCATCAAGACAGACCCAATAGTTCCTTGCTATGTCATCTTGCATAATTGACTTTACCGTTATCACCAGTTCCGTTTTACATTTATCATGGGGTTGTTTAATTCCCCATCGGTATGCTGCGTCCATTACATTCTCATAGTACGTTCCCCAGGTATGTTTAAACACCTTTGCCCAAGGACATGAGCATTCCCCAGTGCAAATGTATTTACCATACCTTCTAGAACGTAACTTTCTTGTCCCTTCTTACCAAAGCCCCAAAACCTCCTTTCTCTTCATGGGAGAAGTCGAATAGTATCTTGAATCCCCCATCTTGTCCTAAACTGACTTTAACTATAAAATAATCATTCCCCCAATAGTCTTTCTTGGTTTCAGTATTTCTACGAGATCTAATCAGTGCCTTGGTATTATTTTGTTAATCATTTCCCTGTTTAGGTTGACCTCCATAATATGGTTAACACGATGATGCAGCTCAGAGTCCCCCAAAATCCCCAAAACCGCCATCCCAATCCTGTCACTGACCCACCTGCCTGGTACTTCCCCATACCCACACCTCTAGGAATACCCCACAGTGATGAAAGGTCGGGGTAGGGTTTCTTCGTTAACAGTGTTTACCCCTGAACCCTAGTGGGGTCAGTTCTTCTCTTTATCTCTGTGTGTGTTCAACGGTGCTGGTATGTGGGCGTACCTTTTTGCAGTGGGTAACGTGGACCCAAGTGGCTCTCTCAGCTATTCTTATAGCGAAGGCAGTTACCAATAGGACTTGGTATGGTCCCTCCCAGCGTGGCTGCTTTCAATCCATTTTCCTCAACGATTGGATCCAGGTTGTATACTATGAGTCACCTTCTCCTTTAATTCTCCTGTAGGACACAAATCCTTAGACATACGGGTATGGTTAACGAACAATTTTCTCATGTGTTCTGCTAGTGTATTCTCTAGTTCTATGTCTGCCTGTTCTGGTCCTGCCAACTGTGGCATTCTGTAAGGTCTTTCAAACACTTTCTCAAAGGGGGACAATACAATTTATCTGGTGTTACCCTAATCGTCATTAATACTATCGGTAGACATTGTACCCAATTTCTTCCTTTCACTCCGTGATAACTCTATAAAATCAATTTCCAATTGTTGGACTGGATATTTTGCCAGGGGGATATTCCCTCTGGGGTGCTCTCTGTCTATCTTGGTGATTATTCTGTGCACAGATGACACATCTGGAACCCCCACATTTTTTTTTTTGTAGTTCGTTACACCATAGGCCACAAAGTGTTTCCTAAGTGTTTCCTAACCTGTTCCTGCTCTACCAAAGTTTTTCCTAACCTGCTCTACCATCCCCCCTATTGACACATTGCTTTACCCATGTGTCAATATTTCCGCATATCAAAAACAGTGACTTTAATAAATTTAATAATTTATCCTTATGCCAGACATTATCTCGTAGGATTGCCCCTTTCTTTACAGTATGAAAATGTATGCACTCACCAACTGTAAGTGGCCCCGGATAAGAGCGTCTGCCAAATGGCCAAAATGAAAAAATGTAATCAAGAACATAAGAAATATCTGTTTCCCCGTATATTGTTCCTGTCACCCTTCTTAATGTCATATTTCACTCATTTGCCAATATAATCCCTTATTTCGTATAAGTAAGCAGTGATATTTTGTTCCCAGGCATCTATAAAAAAAAAGTTTGATACGTTGTCTCCTACTGTCCCTTAACATATACTGTAGGGGATTTCTTCGTGGTTTTCTGTAGCTCAGCTGGTAGAGCACGGCGCTTGGAACGCCAGGGTAGTGGGCTCGATCCCCGGAACCACCCACACACAAAAATGTATGCACGCATGACTGTAAGTCGCTTTGGATAAAAGCATCTGCTAAATCATTT
Organism: Coregonus lavaretus; assembly: GCF_964263955.1. Lineage (NCBI taxonomy): Eukaryota > Metazoa > Chordata > Actinopteri > Salmoniformes > Salmonidae > Coregonus > Coregonus lavaretus. The sequence continues at coordinate 43,198,411 of NC_139994.1, forward strand.
ACATTACATTTGACATTTTGTCATTTAGCAGACGCTCTTATCCAGAGCGACTTACAGTTAGTGAATACATATTTTTTTATACTGGCCCCCCGTGGGAAACGAACCCACAACCCTGGCATTGCAAACGCCATGCTCTATCAACTGAGCTACATCCCTGCCGGCCATTCCCTCCCCTACCCTGGACGACGCTGGGCCAATTGTGCGCCACCCATGAGTCTCCCGGTCGCGGCCGGCTGCGACAGAGCCTGGATTCAAACCAGGATCTCTAGTGGCACAGTTAGCACTGGGATGCAGTGCCTTAGACCGCTGCGCCACTCAGGAGAGTAAATGGCATACTATTATTATTATAATTATTTCCCTCATTCCTGGGAAAAAACAAAAAACAAAAAACTCCCCCTCAGAACACATCGGATAACTCCACGTTTCATTAAATTCACTAAACCTATAAATAACAAGCCCATAACCCATAACCACTTTCCGGTAATCTACTGATTTAAACCTGTTGCATTAATTTATTAAAATATAAACCTATTTTTGAATAAATCCAGAACCTATGAAAAATGTTTACTACGCCATCAGCCTAATAGTAAAAACAATCTCCCATTATTCAACGTGAACTGTCGGCGTAACTCACTGTTGTATAAACAAACTATTCAGACATCCGCTTCACATTACCCTCTGCTTCGTTTACTAAATCCTGGCATTAGTCAATTCTATCCACACACCACCAAAAACGAATAACATATTTGCATACACGTAACTAGAAAGCATGAATTTAATACCATTCTTGCTTAAACAATGCAAATCAACATTTCTCATCACCCAATTTCTATTACTTTTTTCACACAGGAAATCCTCTACAATCTCTACCCTCATCTAAATGTACCACGATACCTATCCGTGGATGTGCTGTGCTGACCCAATCAGTGATCCTCTTACTCTTGGATACCCACTGGCCCATGTCTTTCCAGTCCTCTGCTGGCTCCTTTGCTAGGGACACATGTGGGTTCCATTTCTCTCTTAACAGTCTCTGACTTTGGGGCCCTAGTTCCACTTCTACTGCTGCGTGGGTATTGTCATAGTGAAACCATTTTAGTGCTACAGTTATTTCTGTGGTTTTAAATAGTGCTTCCTCATAGATTGAATCTGGACCTGGGTGTTGGTTATACCTGAGAGTACAGTGTAGGTCATCGGGGGACATTTTAGTGGGGCCTGGTACCACATCATCAGCAAGTTCCATTAAGGTTCGGGGAATATCAGTTATTCCCCCCCCCTTAACAAGTCTTGACTATACCAATAACATGGTTCCCCTTCCCCACAGACCACCATATTGTCTCTGACTATGTGTGCTTTCATTCCCCTCTCAGTGGGAGTGACGGCCACATTCAATTTAGTCATTACATCACGTTCTAGTAAATTTACCGGACACAGCTTAGATATCAGGACGGGTTTGGTTGGTTCTCCTCCTGATTGTTCCTGTTTTAGGGTTATTGGGGCTGATAACCTTTCAATAAATGGATGACCATGATTTTCTCCCCATCAATCCTCACTCCCTCTAGTTTGTCTGCTGCACAGATTGCTGTCCTGCAAGCCCCTGTACCGCATAGGAATTAAATTTTCTTACCCATTACTGTTAATGTCAAATAAGGTTTCTGTTCCTGTTGAAGTGCTAGGTCAATAGTAGCCTATTCAAACACCTCACAACTTGGATCAATGGGCTCCTCAGTCTCCTCCTCACTAGAATCTACTCCCAGCAGAACTGACAAAAAAAACAAAAACAGACTGTGATTTCCAGGACACTGTCCCTTTGTTCTGGCCTACTATCTCCCCGAGAGTTGGCACTCCCTTAAGGTCTCTCTTACTCCTCTTTTCTCTCCCAATCTGCTCTTGGTAAACTGCATACTTTTTACCTCAATCAGTGTTGCTGTGCCCCAGCCAATCAGGGTATTTTTTATTGTTTGAGAAATGTCAGGCCTCATTCCGCTTAAAAAGGCTATTTTTAATTGTTGATCATACGGTCCATCTGCTACCTGTTTGCACTCATGGATTTTAGAAAAATCAGCGTCTATGGTAGTAATCTCTGAGATTGTTACATAGTTGATTAAGTTTATCTCGATACTCTACGTCTACGGCACACTGTAAAATAACCCCCTTCCTGGGGTCCAGTCTCCCTTCACAGTTGCCCAATCCTATCCTACCACTATCTGCAATCTCGATGGTTGTGGCCTGTTCTCTTACAGTATTTGCACGGCGCCTCACACTCTTTTGCAAAATGCCCTTCCTGACTACAGTTAAAGCACTTATTCTGCTCATGATGGATTGCATATCTTTTAACCTCAGCTAGCGGTGCCGTTCTCCACCCTATCAAAGTATTTTTAATGGTCCTGCTTATCTCTGGGCTCATTCCACTGAGGAACGCTATTTTGAATTGCTGATGGTAGGGCGTATCATTCCCCTGTCTCTGGTCTGGCTCGGGTATGCCACTGTTTGCGTTGAACACATCCTTAAGCCTCTCTAAGTATTGGCTAACAGTCTCACTATCCTCTTGTTTACACTCATGTACTTTAGAGAAGTCTGCATGACGATGGAAATGTTCCCTGAGGCTATTACACAGTTCAGTTATTTTCCCAACGTACTCTCCGTAATCGGCCCATGGCAAAAGTGCCCTCTGGGCATCCCCTGAAACCCACTGCCCTCTAACGGCAGCCCAATCCTTTTTTGGGGGTGGGTCATTCTTTCTACCGCTCGGACCACATCCCTCTGTGTTCATGGCCTGTATACATCTAAGGTTGCTGGGGCCCCTTCATTCCCTGCCAATAGATTAGGTAAGGCTATCATTGGGTACTGGCCCCCTCCTACTCTCTCATCTCCTGACTCATACTGACTCCCTCCTGAGCTTAGCTCTGAAACCTCCTGTTTTTCTCTCCTAACTGGACTTTTGTTGTGGGGTTCAAGTCTCCTCAGGGACCTGGGTCTTCCACCCTTCGGTCCCTTGACCCCCCTATTGTACCCTAGTACTCTAGTTACTTTCTTTGCATTCTCTTTCCGTCTCTCTCTCTCTCTTTCTAATTTCTGCAATTCCAATTGGGTTGCTGCTGTTGTTCCAAAAGTTTCTTAAGAACCTCAACTGTACTTTGTTCCTTTTCTGCCTCAGCTTCCCCTTGGTTCTGGTAAGGGGGTGGCGGCTCCACAGCAGCAGCCTGCTGTGGCACCCTTCCCCTCACCACCACTACTTTAATTGTCTGGATTTTCCCTCCAGGCCTGATCTGCCAAGGAGGGGTATAATCAGGATCCAACCCGTTCTACATGGGGAGCTGTGGGTTCTGTCTTAGAACTTTCTTACTTACTTTTTCCTTCTCTGACCCTCCGCTCTCTTTCGAGACTCAGAGAGCCACACCCTGTCCTATCTAGCCCTTTCACTCGCTCTCTCTCTACTCTGCCTTTACACACCTTGTGCATCTGTTTTACCATGGATTCGAGTTTGTCTGCGTCCAGACGTCCCTCAAAACCATACCTCTCTTAAAATACTTTTGACAACCCTCTTTCAGATTGTCTCAACACTTCCATATATTTCTCGTCCCCAGTTGATTCTGGGACCTCTTGTGAGGATTTGCCTCCTATGGTAACAGAACTCTTTGGTCGTCCTATACCCAAACCCTTGAACAATTATTTTATGGCTTTTAACAAATTACTGAGTCTCACCTTATTTGAATTTAGATTACTTTCAACTCTCTAATAATTATTTTGTCACTTTAACTGAGTTGTTAGGTATGAAATAATTTTACAGTTTTTTAAAAATAATTTATTCGGTCTTTAATTTTTATTTATATGTCTCTTCTTCAAAATATTCAATTGTAATTACTTTCTTTCTCACACGACCGCTGTAGGCGGGCTGTATTTTTCCACTGTCCACATACACCTGGGTTTAGCTCATGTGATTTTCCTCTGCTCTCCTGACCATCAGGTCACACACACACACACATAGACACACACACAAACACACATATATACACACACACACATTCACACACACACACACACACATACACACACACACACACACATGTTCTTATCATAGTCTACTCCTTGCTCGGGCAGGCTGCATTCCTTGGTTATCGCCGTCCTCACAATATCCTGAAACCTTTTCATACTCTCCTCCAAGCCTAACGGTTTCTCTCCTCCCTAAATTGGGAGGCCTAACTCCTGCTCACATTGCTACCTATGCACACACATTATTAGATTAACTGAGGGTGTGACATTTTAGTAATATCTTACTCACACATTTCTTTATCAGAGAGTCACCTTTTGCAGCAATTACAGCTGCAAGTCTCTTGGGGTATGTCTCTATAAGCTTGGCACATCTAGCCACTGGGATTTTTGCCCATTCTTCAAAGCAAAACTGCTCCAGCTCCTTCAAGTTGGATGGGTTCCGCTGGTGTACAGTAATCTTTAAATCATACCACAAATTCTCAATTGGATTGAGGTCTGGGCTTTGACTAGGCCATTCCAAGACATTTAAATGTTTCCCCATAAACCACTTGAGTGTTGCTTTAGCACTATGATTAGGGTCATTGTCCTGCTGGAAGGTGAACCTCCGTCCCAGTCTCAAATCTCTGGAAGACTGAAACAGGTTTCCCTCAAGAATTTCCCAGTATTTAGCGCCATCCATCATTCCTTCAATTCTGACCAGTTTCCCAGTCCCTGCCGATGAAAAACATCCCCACAGCATGATTCACTGTGGGGATGGTGTTCTCGGGGTGATGAGAGGTGTTGGGTTTGCGCCAGACATAGCGTTTTCCTTGATGGCCAAAAAGCTCACTTTTAGTCTCATCTTACCAGAGTACCTTCTTCGATATGTTTGGGGAGTCTCCAACATGCCTTTTGGCAAACAGCAAATGTTTGCTTATTTTTTTCTTTAAGCAATGGGTTTTTTCTGGCCACTCTTCCGTAAAGCCCAGCTCTGTGGAGTGTACGGCTTAAAGTGGTCCTATGGACAGATACTCCAATCTCCGCAGTTGTCACGGTTTCGGCCGAGGCTGCTCCTCCTCCTGGTTCGGGCAGGCTTCGGCGGTCGTCGTCCCCGGAGTACTAGCTGCCACCGATCTATGTTTCATGTTCGTTTGGTTTTGTCTGGATGTTGTACACCTGTGTCTTGTTAGTCCTCGTTAGTGTCCTATTTAGTTCTCGTTGTGTGTGCTTGTCGTTGTGTGTGATTGCACTTCTGTTTCGTGTTTGGAGCTACATTTTCCCTCCAGTGTTTTGGAGAGGTTATTTTGCACATGTTTGTGCGCCGTTTGTTTTGTCGCCTGTGTGCGCCGTGTATTCGCCTTCGGGCTTATTGTGCTTCTGTCTTTTATATATATTGCACTAAAGCCTTTGGACTGAGCCTCTGCGTCCTGCGCATGATTCATACACCACACCCACCTTCAGCACGCCTTGACAGAATCACACACCATAATGGAATCAGCAGGATCGGCAGTGACGCCTGTGTCGCTCGAGGAGCATCTCCGTGGGCAAGAGGGCCAGATAAGACAACTGGAGACCGCTCTACAGGAGGTAATCAACACCTTGCACCGATGGGAGGCCAGCAGGGTACCCACACCTCCACCTACCCTGCCCACCCCATCGGTCGGTCCACCAGTCCCAGGTTCGGAACCCAGGGGGATTCGGCTCTCGCTCCCGAGGGCGTATGACGGAACAGCTGCCGGGTGTCAGGGGTTCCTCCTGCAGGTGGATCTCTACCTGGCCACTGTACACCCGGTGCCCTCGGGATACGAGAGCGTTTCCGCCCTCATCTCCTGTCTCACGGGCAAGGCGTTGGAGTGGGCTAACGCCGAGTGGAGGAAGATGGACGCCAACACCATCACCTACGCCGAGTTGGGCGGCAGGTAGCTTAGTGGTTAAGAGCGTTGTGCCAGTAACCGAAAGGTCACTGGTTCTAATCCCCGAGCCGACTAGGTGAAAAATCTGTCGATGTGCCCTTGAGCAAGGCACTTAACCCTAATTGCTCCTGTAAGTCGCTCTGGATAAGAGCGTCTGCTAAATGACCAATTATTATTATTATTATTATTATTATTATTATTATAATTATAATTATTATATGTTATTATATTATTATTATTATATTATATTATTATTATTCTCCCGCCGCTTCAAGGCCGTGTTCGACCATCCACCTGAGGGCAAAGCGGCGGGGGAGCGTCTAGTCCATTTAAGACAGGGGAAGAGGAGCGCTCAGGTGTTCGCTCTAGAGTACCGGACTCTAGCGGCGGATGCAGGGTGGAATGAACGGGCTCTCATTGACCATTTTCGATGTAGCCTACGAGAGGACGTTCAACGTGAGTTGGCCTGCAGGGATACCCATCTTACCTTCGACCAGTTGGTCGATATGTCCATCCGTCTGGACACCCTGCTGGCCACCCGTGGACGTCCCAAGGGGAGTCCGTCCATTCCGCCCTCCGGCACCTCCGAGCCGAGCCCTATGGAGCTCGGGGGTGCCGGCGCTAGAGAACGGAGGAGGAGGAGCCCGAGGGGGCCTGTCTCCTGCACCAAGTGCGGTCGTGGAGGGCACACTGCAGCCAGGTGCTGGGGAGGGTTCTCCGGGGGAGAAGACAACAGGCCACGCACTGGGGGGGCCTCCCAGGTGAGTAGACGTCCCACTTACCCAGAGCTTTCTGTTGCGCACTTTTGTATACCTGTTTGTTTTCCACAGGTTGCACCTCATTCTCAGCATAAGGCACTAGTAGATTCAGGCGCAGCTGGGAATTTTGTTGATCGGAAGTTTTGTTTTGAGTTAGGGATCCCTCTCCTACCTGTTGACAAACCTTTTCCCGTTCATGCCTTAGATAGCCGCCCGTTGGGGTCGGGGTTGATCAGGGAGATCACAGCGCCACTTCGGATGTGTGAGCAGGGGGGTCATGAGGAGACTATACAGCTGTATCTGATCGACTCTCCTGCGTACCCAGTGGTGCTGGGGATTCCCTGGTTAAGCACCCATAACCCTGCTATTTCGTGGCAACAGAGGGCTCTCGATGGGTGGTCTGCTCAGTGCGAGGGGCGATGTCTGGGTGTTTCCGTGGGGGCGACTTCGGTGGAAAGTCCAAACCAAGTGCCCGCACTGCACATTCCGCCTGAATATGGGGATTTAGCTCTCGTGTTTAGCAAAACTAGGGCGACGCAGTTGCCTCCTCATAGACAGGGGGATTGTGCGATTGATCTCCAGGCAGGAGCAGCGCTCCCACGGAGCCATGTGTATCCTTTGTCTCAAGAGGAGAGAAAAGCTATGGAGACTTACATAGCCGAATCTTTGAGACAGGGATACATTCGGCCAGTGGCGGCTCCTGAAAAAATTCTCAGGGGGGGCAATTTTTCTGATGATTTAGGTGACCTACACACATTTTTAAAAAGATATGTCCAGCAACAACATGAAGACAGGGGCAGCATATAAGTCAATACTGATATACACATTACTTGCTTCAAAAAGGCCTCATGGTTGAATTGGAAATATGTGCACCTGAGCATAATTCACAACAAGCAAGCAGGAGCTTTTGATAGAGGCTACTGAAAACATTGATGCAAGTTATTGGTAATAAGAAATTTTTATAGACTTCCATATTCTGCCCTCTTGTATAGATTTGTGAAAATGAACAGTGATAGACATTTTGCCTGAAAACAGAATTTGAAAATAATTTCTAGAAAAGGTAAACACAGCTATCTGTATGGCTTTGTAAAAATGAACAACCATATTCTGGCCAATTGTATAGATTTGTAAATATGAACAACCATATTCTGGCCAATTGTATAGATTTGTAAAAATGAACATGAACAGATTATTTTTTTTTTTTTACTTTTTTAAAAACTTGTTAAAACTATTTTAAACAACATCAACTGTGAACTGATTTGGGCGTGTGTGTGTTAAAGAGACAGACAGGGAGGGACAAAGAGAGAGAGAGGCTACATTACTTGTACTGAAACTGTTCTAGCTTGCTGCATGATCAAATTCAGCTGATGCGCATAGCAATGCACGTAATGGGCATTCTTGAAATGCTTATGCACCTTTTGCTGCACACCAGCCTTCTCTCCCCTCACACTGGCTCCATCGTAAGCTTGCGCAATGAGTTTGACTTTCTCGTCGTCGGCAAAAAGACCGTTCAGTCTCTCCAAAAGCACACTGGCGATTGAGACTGAGGTTGATTCCGAGATGGGAAGGAACTCAAAAAAGCGCTCCTGCACTTTGTGGTTGCTATCTATGTACCTCAGCACAAGCACCAGCTGTGTCTGTGTAGAAACGTCCATGGTCTCGTCAGCTTGGATAGCTACGAAGTTCGCCGACTTCACCTCCTCCACAATATGTTCCCTCATGACCGCTAGCATACACTCCAGTAGCTCGTTTTGAATGGTCTTTGATGTGCCCTTGAAAACTTTAGCATTTTTAAGATGGTCATCAAACACCTCATCTAATTGTGCCACAAAGTTGACAAGTCCAAGAAAAATACCAGGGTTGGTGGAGCCCTCAGTTTCATCTTTGCCTCGCAAAGCTAGCCATCTTGACAGTTGTATGTGAATTGATTGACGCTGCTACCCGCTCTTTTCTTAGTTATGTTCATTGTTACTTATGTTACGTCTGACGAAAGCGCGTAAGTGCAAGCCCTCCCGGAACCCATAGAGATTGTATTGAAAGCTCTGATATTTGAAAAAAAAAATATTTTACATGATAGTCTATGAGAGACTCCTGGGCGATTTTCAACCTGACTGAAATCGCCCCAAAAGGGGCGGGGCCATTTGAAGCACGACTTTAGCCTGATTGGACATTTAGTGGCAGATCAGACGTCTAGATTAGAACACTGAAAACTACTGATATAATTGATTAGAAAAAAAATCCTTTCCTTTTCCCGTTTGGCAGTGCGTCGCCCATATCGCCCTAATGAACACACCGCCCCTGCATTCGGCCCTCCACTTCTCCCGCCTCCTCGAGCTTCTTTTTTGTGAAAAAGAGAGATGGAGGGTTGCGCCCGTGCATTGATTACCGTGGTGTCAATCAGATTACTGTGAAATACAGTTATCCACTCCCTCTGATTGCGACCATGACGGAGTCATTGCATGGAGCGCGGTTTTTCACAAAACTGGATCTCAGGAGCGCGTATAACTTGGTGCGCATTAGGGAGGGTGACGAATGGAAGACAGCGTTTAGTACCACGTCAGGTCATTTCGAATATCTCGTCATGCCATATGGGTTGATGAATGCTCCATCAGTCTTCCAATCCTTCGTAGATGACATTTTCCGGGATATGCAGGGACAAGGGGTGGTCGTGTACATTGATGACATTCTGGTGTACTCGTCTACCCGAGCCGAGCATATAACCCTGGTGCGTCGTGTATTGAGGAGGCTGTTGGAGCACGACCTATATGTCAAGGCAGAGAAATGTCTGTTTTTCCAGGAGTCGGTCTCCTTTTTGGGTTATCGGTTGTCCGCGTCAGGGGTGAGAATGGAGGTGGATCGTGTGTCCGCTGTGCGTAATTGGCAAACCCCAACTACTGTAAAAGAGGTGCAGCAGTTTTTGGGCTTTGCGAATTACTACTGGAGGTTTATCCGGGGTTTTGGACAGGTGGCAGCTCCCATCACGTCCCTTCTGAAGGGGGGTCCGGTGCGCCTGCAGTGGTCAGCCGATGTGGACAGGGCCTTTAGGAGACTGAAGGACCTGTTTACGTCGGCTCCGGTGCTGGCGCATCCGGATCCCGCATTACCCTTTCAGGTCGAGGTAGACGCGTCTGAGGCTGGTATAGGGGCCGTTCTCTCTCAACGGTCCGGCACGCCACCTAAACTCTGCCCCTGTGCTTTTTACTCAAAGAAGCTCAGCCCGGCGGAGCGTAACTATGACGTTGGGGACAGGGAGCTGTTAGCTGTAGTTCAAGCCCTTAAGGTGTGGAGGCATTGGCTTGAGGGGGCTCAACACCCTTTCCTCATTTTGACTGACCATCGGAACCTGGAGTACATCCGGGCAGCGAGGAGACTGAACCCTCGCCAGGCTCGATGGAGTATGTTTCTCACCAGGTTCGTATTTAAAATCACGTACATCCCTGGGTCCCAGAATGGTAAGGCGGATGCGCTGTCCCGGCGGTATGACACAGAGGAGAGGTCCGTTGAGCCCACTCCCATACTACCGGAGTCTTGCCTTGTGGCACCGGTGGTGTGGGAGGTCGATGCCGAAATCGAGCGAGCGTTGCGTACCGACCCCAGCCCTCCACAGTGTCCTGAGGGTCGGAAGTACGTTCCGCTCGAGATTCGGGATCGACTCATTTACTGGGCTCACACGTCACCCTCCTCTGGACATCCGGGTATCGGCCGGACGGTGCATTGCCTTAGCACTAAATACTGGTGGCCCACTTTGGCTAGGGATGTGAGGGTTTATGTCTCCTCCTGCTCGGTGTGTGCCCAGTGTAAGGCGCCCCGACATCTGCCCAGGGGTAAGTTACAACCCCTGCCCGTTCCACAACGACCATGGTCCCACCTCTCGGTGGATTTTGTGACAGACCTTCCCCTCTCTCAGGGGAATACCACCATCCTGGTCGTTGTGGACCGGTTCTCTAAGGCCTGTCGTCTTCTCCCTATGTCGGGTCTTCCTACTGCCCTACAGACCGCTGAGGCCCTATTTACCCACGTCTTCCGGCATTACGGGGTACCCGAGGATATAGTGTCTGATCGAGGCCCCCAGTTTACCTCTCGTGTTTGGAGAGCGTTCATGGAGCATTTGGGGGTCTCGGTTAGCCTTACCTCAGGGTACCACCCGGAGAGTAACGGGCAGGTAGAACGTGTCAACCAGGATGTGGGTAGGTTTCTGAGGTCGTATTGCCAGGACCGGCCGGAGGAGTGGGCACGGTACATTCCCTGGGCCGAGATGGCCCAGAACTCTCTCCGCCACTCCTCTACTAACCTAACCCCCTTCCAATGTGTGTTAGGTTACCAGACGGTTCTGGCACCTTGGCAGCAGAGCCAGATCGAGGCCCCTGCGGTGGATGATTGGATGAGGCGCTCGGAAGAGACGTGGAACGCTGCCCACGTCCACCTGCAGCGGGCCGTCCTTCGTCACAAGGCGAGCGCCGATCTCCACCGCAGTGAGGGGCCGGTGTACGCACCCGGAGATCGAGTCTGGCTCTCTACCAGAAACCTACCCCTCCGCCTGCCCTGCCGGAAGCTGGGTCAGCGGTTTGTGGGGCCCTTTAAAGTCCTGAGAAGATTGAACGAGGTGTGTTATAGGTTACATCTACCTGTTGAGTATAAGAATATTAACCCCTCGTTCCATGTGTCTCTTCTCAGGCCGGTGGTAGCTGGTCCACTCCAGGACAATGAGATAGGGGAGACTCCTCCGCCCCCACTGGACATCGAGGGGGCTCCGGCGTACACCGTTCAGTCCATCTTGGACTCTAGACGCCGGATGGGGGGTCTCCAGTATCTCGTGGAGTGGGAGGGGTACGGCCCGGAGGAGCGGTGCTGGGTGCCACGGAGGGACATCCTAGACCCATCTCTCCTGTCGGAGTTCCACCGGGACCATCCCGCGCGCCCTGCTCCGCGTCCTCCTGGTCGTCCCCGAGGCCGGGGTCGGCGCACGGCTGGAGCCGAGCGTCAAGGGGGGGATACTGTCACGGTTTCGGCCGAGGCTGCTCCTCCTCCTGGTTCGGGCAGGCTTCGGCGGTCGTCGTCCCCAGAGTACTAGCTGCCACCGATCTATGTTTCATGTTCGTTTGGTTTTGTCTGGATGTTGTACACCTGTGTCTTGTTAGTCCTCGTTAGTGTCCTATTTAGTTCTCGTTGTGTGTGCTTGTCGTTGTGTGTGATTGCGCTTCTGTTTCGTGTTTGGAGCTACATTTTCCCTCCAGTGTTTTGGAGAGGTTATTTTGCACATGTTTGTGCGCCGTTTGTTTTGTCGCCTGTGTGCGCCGTGTATTCGCCTTCGGGCTTATTGTGCTTCTGTCTTTTATATATATTGCACTAAAGCCTTTGGACTGAGCCTCTGCGTCCTGCGCATGATTCATACACCACACCCACCTTCAGCACGCCTTGACAGCAGTGGAGCTTTGCAGCTCCTTCAAGGTTATCTTTGGTCTCTTTGTTGCCTCTCTGATTAATGCCCTCCTTGCCTGGTCTGTGAGTTTTGGTGGGCGGCCCTCTCTTGGCAGGTTTGTTGTGGTGCCATATTCTTTCAATTTTTTAATAATGGATTTAATGGTGCTCTGTGGGATGTTCAAAGTTTCTGATATTTTTTTATAACCCAACCCTGATCTGTACTTCTCCACAACTTTGTCCCTGACCTGTTTGGAGAGCTCCTTGGTCTTCATGGTGCCGCTTGCTTGGTGGTGCCCCTTGCTTAGTGGTGTTGCAGACTCTGGGGACTTTCAGAACAGGTGTATATATACTGAGATCATGTGACACTTAGATTGCACACAGGTGGACTTTATTTAACAAATTATGTGACTTCTGGAGGCAATTGGTCGCACCAGATCTTATTTAGGGGCTTCATAGCAAAGGGGGTGAATACATATGCACGCACCACTTTTCTGTTATTTATTTTTTAGAATGTTTGAAACAAGTTATTTTTTTCATTTCACTTCAACAATGTGGACTATTTTGTGTATGTCCATTACATGAAATCCAAATAAAAATCAATTTAAATTACAGGTTGTAATGCAACAAAATAGGAAAAATGCCAAGGGGGATGAATACTTTTGCAAGGCTCTGTACATATTGGATCACAAAAAAATACAACTGTTACATTACCGTGTAGTTTACCAATAAAATGGTCTGATGGTGATGTGGATATACTCAGTATACATATCCCGAAAGAAAGAAATGCTCTCACTCCAATATATTTTAAAAGAAAGTTAGCAAAAATAGAGAAGATCTTGCTACCATGGAAAGGAAAATACCTGTCTTTTTGTGAAAAATCACCCTGATTAACTCTTTAGTCACATCCCAGTTTACAAATCACTTTCGGTTATTTGAAAATGAAATAATCTCCAAAATATCGCTATTTTTAAAACAAGCTATAGATAGTTGGTTGCAATTTCAGTTTAATCCACCAGAAAAGACAGAACAAATAATATAACAAATATTGTGGTTCAACTCAAATATACTAATTGATAAAAAAAACATTTCATAAATAGGACTGGTGGAGTTATGTCACACATGCAGCTAACAAAAATATATGGAAATGTCTGCTATACCCCAAATTACAACCAACTAATTGCAGCATTACCGCAAAAATGGAAGAGGCAAGTGGAAGGGGGAAAAAGCAAGGAACTTGTCTGTCGGCCCTGCATTGAAGACAAAAATTGGTTAAAGAAAATTGTGATGAATAAAAAAAGATACCAGTTTAATTTAAGGACCAAAACATTTACAGCTGTGCCATACAGATTGCAAAATAGTTGGGAAGAGATTTTCGATGTACCGATTCCATGGCACATGGTTTATGAACCGATACACAAAAGGACGCCGGATTCACATTTTTCAATTTAAATTATTATACAAAATTCTTGCAACCAATAGAATGTTATATAAATGGGGGATACAACCTTCCCAGCTCTGCAGATTTTGCTGCGACGAGACAGAGTCATTAGATTATTTACTTTGGTATTGTCCATATGTAGCTTGTTTTTGGTCACAGGTCCAGGAATGGCTGAAGAATTGCAACATTTACCTGGAGCTAACTCTGCAGATAGCAATACTGGGTGAATTGAAAAGTCATAGTCAATCGATCAATAATATAACAATCTTTTTAGCAAAAATGTTTATCTTTAATTTACAATCTGTAGAAACTATGAGAATAGAAAGGTTCAGAACTTTTGTGAAACATCACAGCACAGTTGAAAAATATATGGCAAATAGAAATCCGATATGGATGGTGTTAAGAGATAGATGGGAGTGGTTGAATAGAGCTGAAGGGACTAATAACAACAAGATAACTAATATAAAATATACTGTGTCCGTAAAATGTATATAGGTTCAGAACTTTTGTGAAACAGCACAATTAAAAATATATGGCAAATAGAAATCAAACTGGATGGCCATCAAAAATAGATGGGAGAGGTTGAGGCTAGAGGAAGGACAGGACTAAAACCAAACAAAATATAACTTTTGTAAAATAGATTGTGTCCCTAAAATGTGTATAGTATGTATAAACTGGAAGTAAAAGCCTAAGTGTTGTTGTTCATTAGTTTACTCCAATTGAGGGAGTGGTGGTAGGGTTAGGGGAAAATAATAAAGGACAATATATTAGAAAAGATATGTATATATACACTACCGGTCAAAGGTTTTAGAGCACCTACTTAAGGGTTTTTCTTAATTTTTACTATTTTCTACATTGTAGAATAATAGTGAAGACATCAAAACTATGAAATAACACATATGGAATCATGTAGTATCCAAAAAAGTGTTAAACAAATCAAAATATATGTTATATTTGAGATTCTTCAAATAGCCACCCTTTGCCTTGATGACAGCTTTGCACACTCTTGGCATTCTCTCAACCAGCTTCATGAGGTAGTCACCTGGAATGCATTTCAATTAACAGGTGTGCCTTCTTAAAAGTTAATTTGTGGAATTTCTTTCCTTCTGAATTAGTTTGAGCCAATCAGTTGTGTTGTGACAAGGTATACAGAAGATAGCCCTATTTGGTAAAAGACCAAGTCCATATTATGGCAAGAACAGCTCAAATAATCAAAGAGAAACGACAGTCCATCATTACTTTAAGACATGAAGGTCAGTCAATACGGAACATTTCAAGAACTTTGAAAGTTTCTTCAAGTGCAGTCGCAAAAACCATCAAGCGCTATGATGAAACTGGCTCTCATGAGGACCACCACAGGAATGGAAGACCCAGATTTACCTCTGCTGCAGAGGATAAGTTTATTAGAGTTACCAGCCTCAGAAATTGCAGGCCAAATAAATGCTTCACCGAGTTCAAGTAACAGACACATCTCAACATCAACTGTTCAGAGGGGACTGTGTGAATCAGGTCTTCATGGTCAAATTTCTGCAAAGAAACCACTACTAAAGGACACCAATAATAAGAAGAGACCTGCTTGGGCCAAGAAACACGAGCAATGGACATTAGACTGGTGGAAATGTGTTCTTTGGTCTGGAGTCCAAATTGGAGATTTTTGGTTTCAACCGCCGTGTCTTTGTGAGACGTGGTGTGGGTGAACGGATGATCTCTACATGTGTATTTCCCACAGTGAAGCATGGAGGAGGAGGAGGAGGTCTTATGGTGTGGGGGTGCTTTGCTGGTGATACTGTCTGTGAGTTATTTAGAATTCAAGGCACACTTAACCAGCATGGCTACCACAGCATTCTACAGCGAAACGCCATCCCATCTGGTTTGGGCTTAGTGGGACTATCATTTGTTTTTCAACTGTACAATGACCCAACACACCTCCAGGCTGTGTAAGGGCTATATGACCAAGAAGGAGAGTGATGGAGTGCTGCATCAGATGACCTGGCCTCCACAATCCCCCAACCTCAACCAAATTGAGATGGTTTGGGATGAGTCGGACAGCAGAGTGAAGGAAAAGCAGCCAACAAGTGCTCAGCATATGTGGGAACTCCTTCAAGACTGTTGGAAAAACATTCCAGGTGAAGCTGGTTGAGAGAACGCCAAGAGTGTGCAAAGCTGTCATCATGGCAAAGGGTGGCTATTTGACGAATCTCAAATATAAAACACTTTTTTGGTTACTATATGATTCCATATGTGTTATTTCATAGTTTTGACGTCTTCACTATTATTCTACAATGTAGAAAATAGTAAAAAATAAAGAAAAACCCTTGAATGAGTAGGTGTGTGCAAACATTTGACTGGTAGTGTATATATAGACAAGGAGTTTCAAAATCATTTATATACTTTTACTTTTACTTTTGATACGTAAGTATATTTTAGCAATTACATTTACTTTTGATACTTAAGTATATTTAAAACCAAATACTTTTACTCAAGTGGTATTTTACTGGTGGACTTTCACTTTCACTTGACTCATTTTCTATTAAGGTATCTTTACTTTTACTCACGTATGAAAATGGGGTACTTTTTCCACCACTGCCAGTGAGTGAAGTGGGTGAGAAAAGGAAGGTGGCTCCTTGGTGGACTGAAGAATGCACTGCGGCTATTCGATAAAGAAATAGGGCTTACAGAGTGTTGCGTAGGTATATGACTCCTGAGAATCGACTTGATTTCCAAAGGAAGAGAGCTTTAGTACTTAGGGTCATTAAGTCTGTCAAGAGAAATGCATGGAGACAGTTCTGCTCTACAATAGGCAGGGTACTGAGCTGGGGGATGTATGGTCTATGTTGAAGAAGATAACAGGAAGAAGCAAGTCCACTCGAATTCCAGTTTTGGTTGTGGGTCAAAAAATGGCCGTAAACTGAAAAAGAAAAAGCTGACTTGTTGGGGAGACATTTGCTAGGGTACATAATGGGGTTACTTTGGATGAAGTATATAAGCAACGCAGGTGTGAGATTTTAAATGCTCATTTTAATGTATATAAGAAAAGGGATACTGTTGACTCTTCTTTGGATGCTGTTTTTACCATACATGAGATGCGTTCAGCCTTAATAGGATCAGTTGTGCTATGTAATGTTTAAGCATCTACCTGATGAGGTCATACATGTTCTACTGGGATTATTTAATATGATTTGGAGTGAGGGGGTTATACCTTCTGGTTGGAAACGTGCAGTAATATTACCTTTTATGAAGCTTGGCAAGGACCCTTCATGTGCTGATAGTTATAGACCAATAGCACTGACCTCTAACTTGTGTAAACTGATGGAAAAGATGATAGTCAACAGATTGTCATATTTCCTGGAACATAGAGGTTTATTGAGTCAATGTCAAAGTGGATTCCGTAAAGGTAGATCTACTTTGAAGGCATTAGTAAAGGTGAGCAATGAAGTTGAGAAAACTCTGGTCATTAAATAATTAATGGCTACTGTCTTTTTTTACATTGAAAAGGCTTATGACACTATGTGGAGGGAAGGCTGATTAAGATGGAAAAACGTGGTATTGGTGGGAGATTATATAACTAGGTTTTGGTGATGATATGCTAATGAGGGAGCTATTTGGAAGAGGGGAAGGAATGTCTCTCATGTGATCAAATCTATTCAACAAGCCATAGTGGATGTTGAAAGATGGTTGATTGACTGGGGTTTAAATTGTCAGTGGCAAAGTCTTGTTGTATGTTCTTCTCAAATAAGAAAGTTGCTGATAATATACAGTTGTTTCTGTGTGGACAGCCTGTGGGGAGGGTTTCTAAGTACAAATATTTGGGTCTATGATTCAATGAGCAATGGAAAGATCATGTCATATACAGTGAGGGAAAAAAATATTTGATCCCCTGCTGATTTTGTACGTTTGCCCACTGACAAAGAAATGATCAGTCTATAATTTTAATGGTAGGTTAATTTGAACAGTGAGAGACAGAATAACAACAACAAAATCCAGAAAAACGCATGTCAAAAATGTTATAAATTGATTTGCATTTTAATGACGGAACTAAGTATTTGACCCCCTCTCAATCAGAAAGATTTCTGGCTCCCAGGTGTCTTTTATACAAGTAACAAGCTGAGATTAGGAGCATACTCTTAAAGGGAGTGTTCCTAATCTCAGTTTGTTACCTGTATAAAAGACACCTGTCCACAGAAGCAATCAATCAATCAGATTCCAAACTCTCCACCATGGCCAAGACCAAAGAGCTCTCCAAGGATGTCAGGGACAAGATTGTAGACCTACACAAGGCTGGAATGGGCTACAAGACCATCGCCAAGCAGCTTGGTGAGAAGGTGACAACAGTTGGTGCGATTATTCGCAAATGGAAGAAACACAAAATAACTGTCAATCTCCCTCGGCCTGGGGCTCCATGCAAGATCTCACCTCGTGGAGTTGCAATGATCATGAGAATGGTGAGGAATCAGCCCAGAACTACACGGGAGGATCTTGTCAATGATCTCAAGGCAGCTGGGACCATAGTCACCAAGAAAACAATTGGTAACACACTACACCGTGAAGGACTGAAATCCTGCACCGCCCGCAAGGTCCCCCTGCTCAATAAAGCACATATACAGGGCCGTCTGAAGTTTGCCAATGAACATCTGAATGATTCAGAGGAGAACTGGGTGAAAGTGTTGTGGTCAGATGAGACCAAAATTCAGCTCTTTGGCATCAACTCAACTCGCCGTGTTTGGAGGAGGATGAATGCTGCCTATGACCCCAAGAACACCATCCCCACCGTCAAACATTATGCTTTGGGGGTGTTTTTCTGCTAAGGGGACAGGACAACTTCACTGCATCATAGGGACGATGGACGGGGCCATATACCGTCAAATCTTGGGTGAGAACCTCCTTCCCTCAGCCAGGGCATTGAAAATGGATCGTGGATGGGTATTCCACTATGACAATGACCCAAAACACACGGCCAAGGCAACAAAGGAGTGGCTCAAGAAGAAGCACATTAAGGTCCTGGAGTGGCCTAGCCAGTCTCCAGACCTTAATCCCATAGAAAATCTGTGGAGGGAGCTGAAGGTTCGAATTGACAAACATCAGACTCGAAACCTTAATGACTTGGAGAAGATCTGCAAAGAGGAGTGGAACAAAATCCCTCCTGAGATGTGTGCAAACCTGGTGGCCAACTACAAGAAACATCTGACCTCTGTGATTGCCAACAAGGGTTTTGCCACCAAGTACTAAGTCATGTTTTACAGAGGGGTCAAATACTTATTTCCCTCATTGAAATGCAAATCAATTTATAACATTTTTGACATGCGTTTTTCTGGATTTTTTTGTTGTTATTCTGTCTCTCACTGTTCAAATAAACCTACCATTAAAATTATAGACTGATCATTTCTTTGTCAGTGGGCAAATGTACAAAATCAGCAGGGGATCAAATTCTTTTTTCCCTCACTGTATGTTGAAACGAAGTGTAAGAAGGTGGTGAATCTTATGCGCTCAGTCTCTGGTTATGAGTGGGGTGCTGATAGACAATTGTTGATGGATATTTATAGAGCTCTGATCAGGACGACAATTGATTACGAGTGTGTAGTTTACGGAACAGCGGCGAAGACTTGGATTCAGAGGCTGGACAGATTCCAGTTTATAGCTTTAAGGATATGTATTGGTGCATTTAAATCAACATCTGTATGTGACTTACTAGTGGAGGCAGGTGAGATGCCTTTGGATATACTGCGTAAAAAATTTTAAGGTTGAAAGGCTGTGAGGCTGTGAGGTTGAGTATCCCACTGCTACTGTTCTAGATGACTGTTGGGACAAGGCAGTGGTTTTGGCTGGACAGTTGGAAAGCTTGCTGATGAGAGTGGTTTGAGGGAGTTGGAGGTTCGCCCTTCTGTGGTGATAAGGGATGTTCCTCTATGGTTACTCCCAGATACTGTTGTTGACCTAACCTTGGTAGAGAAAAGGAAAGATTGGTCAGAAGTCAGTGATATAGGGAAACTTTTTGACAATTACATTGGTAGAAGTTGTTATGCTTTTTTACCGCTTTTCACGGATGGATCCAAGGACCCAGATAGTGGCCGCACAGGAGCAGGCGTTTACATTCCTGAATTTGATGTGCAGATACGTAGAAGACTAACAGATGAACTGTCAGTCTACTCAGTTGAACTGTTGGCGATAGTAGTTGCCCTCCAGTGGGTGGAGGATGTACAACCTGTTAGAATTATAATATGCTCATATTCTCTGTCTGTATTGAATAGTTTATCATCTGGTAAATCTAATAGGAGTGACCTACTATTGGAGGTATTAATGTTATTATGGAGAATTGAGAGACTGGGTGTAGTAGTGAGATTCTGCTGGGTCCCAGCACATTCGGGAATGAAATTGTAGACCAGTTAGCCAAAAGAGCTTTGAAATAAGATATAATTTATATTAATGTTCCACTGGGTAGAGCTGAGGCCAAACGTAAGATCAGAGCCATTTTGATAGATGTGTGGCAGAAGAGATGGGACTCTGAGCCCAACGGCCGGCATTTATATGCCCTCCAAAGAAAGGTCGGTGGACCAAGATTCAAAGGTCAGATTAAGAAGGTGGTGTCTGCTCGATTGCTCTTAGGACATTATACATTGAACTCGTCGTTACATCTGAATGGCTTGTGTCTGGTCGATGAAACAGTGTAGCATGTGTTGTTATAAGTATGTTGAAGAGAGGGAAAGATTGAAGTGTAGGGTCATTGAGGTAGGACGGGGTTGGAAGGTCTATTAGAAGTTAGTAGGGCTCTTTTTTATATTCTCAGAAGTACTGAGTTAGGAGGATTTAGAAATATTGTAAACTGTGATTGACCACGCACTCCAGTTCAGTAGGTGGCTGCATGCACATTTAACGTTTGTTTGCAGACCGCCATTATATCATAGAAGTAGGATATAGATTTACTCAGGGTTTTCATTTTTTTTTACCATACATTTTAGTCATTTAGCAGACACTCTTATCCAGAGCGACTTACAGCAGTGAGTGCTAAAATTTTCATATTGGTCCCCTGTGGGAATCAAACCCACAACCCTGGTGTTGCAAGTGCCAAGCCCTACCAACTGAGCCACACGGGACTAGCTAAAACTAACCAGCTTCAGTTAGCTTCACATTCCAGCTCAGACTTAATCTGTACCACGACGGTGGATATTGCTCGTCTGCCTGCCACTAGCTCTAGCAGGCTTGTAACTGCGCGGCATGTCGCACATGGTTAGTCGAAAGCCGAACTCTTAATTAGCTATGTTTCCATTAACTTGTCGAGTGATTTTTTTGTTGACATTTAGAAAGTTTGCATTGAAAATAGATAAAACAGTTGCCTGCACTTTTCGCATTAACCTACAGTGTTGAATAAAAATGAAGTGGTTGATGTGTTTCCATTACCAATTTAGGCAAATTGTGTATTAATAAATTAGCGCCAGCCTGTATGCCATCCCACCTACAGTGGGGAGAAGAAGTATTTGATACACTGCCGATTTTGCAGGTTTTCCTACTTACAAAGCATGTAGAGGTCTGTAATTTGTATTCATAGGTACACTTCAACTGTGAGAGACGGAATCTAAAACAAAAATCCAGAAAATCACATTGTATGATTTTTAAGTAATTCATTTGCATTTTATTGCATGACATAAGTATTTGATACATCAGAAAAGCAGAACTTAATATTTGGTACAGAAACCTTTGTTTGCAATTACAGAGATCATACGTTTCCTGTAGGACTTGACCAGGTTTGCACACACTGCAGCAGGGATTTTGGCCCACTCCATACAGACCTTCTCCAGATCCTTCAGGTTTCGGGGCTGTCGCTGGGCAATACGGACTTTCAGCTCCTTCCAAATATTTTCTATTGGGTTCAGGTCTGGAGACTGGCTAGGCCACTCCAGGACCTTGAGATGCTTCTTACGGAGCCACTCCTTAGTTGCCCTGGCTGTGTGTTTCGGGTCATTGTCATGCTGGAAGACCCAGCCACGACCCATCTTCAATGATCTTACTGAGGGAAGGAGGTTGTTGGCCAAGATCTCGTGATACATGGCCCCATCCATCCTCCCCTCAATACGGTGCAGTCGTCCTGTCCCCTTTGCAGAAAAGCATCCCCAAAGAATGATGTTTCCACCTCCATGCTTAACGGTTGGGATGGTGTTCTTGGGGTTGTACTCATCCTTCTTCTTCCTCCAAACACGGCGAGTGGAGCTTAGACCAAAAAGCTCAATTTTTGTCTCATCAGACCACATGACCTTCTCCCATTCCTCCTCTGGATCATCCAGATGGTCATTGGCAAACTTCAGATGGGCCTGGACATGCGCTGGCTTGAGCAGGGGGACCTTGCGTGCGCTGCAGGATTTTAATCCATGACGGCGTAGTGTGTTACTAATGGTTTTCCCAGCTCTCTTCAGGTCATTGACCAGGTCCTGCCGTGTAGTTCTGGGCTGATCCCTCACCTTCCTCATGATCATTGAATCCCCACGAGGTGAGATCTTGCATGGAGCCCCAGACCGATGGTGATTGACTGTCATCTTGAACTTCTTCCATTTTCTAATAATTGTGCCAACAGTTGTTGTCTTCTCACCAAGCTGCTTGCCTATTGTCTACAATTTTATCCCTGATGTCCTTACACAGCTCTCTGGTCTTCGCCATTGTGGAGCGGTTGGAGTCTGTTTGATTGAGTGTGTGGACAGGTGTCTTTTATACAGGTAATGAGTTCAAACAGGTGCAGTTAATACAGGTAATGAGTGGAGAACAGCAGGGCTTCTTAAAGAAAAACTAACAGGTCTGTGAAAGCCGGAATTCTTACTGGTTGGTAGGTGATCAAATACTTATGTCATGCAATAAAATGCAAATTAATTACTTAAAAATCATACTATGTGATTTTCTGGATTTTTGTTTTAGATTCCGTCTCTCACAGTTGAAGTGTACCTATGATACAAATTACAGACCTCTACATGCTTTGTAAGTTGGAAAACCTGCAAAATCAGCAGTGTATCAAATACTTGTTCTCCCCACTGTATATACATTCACGCTAAATATCTATGTAGGCAACACCTTACAAATATATATATAAGGAAAAATCCCACATAAACCATATATACATTGTAAATAACACACTTGTATACATCATTTTCAACTATACTCATCCTCTTAAACTGGCTAACAAGAAAAACATACATACAGTTGAAGTCGGAAGTTTACATACACTTAGGTTGGAGTCATTAAAACTCGTTTTTCAACCACTCCACAAATTTCTTGTTAACAAACTATAGTTTTGGCAAGTCGGTTAGGACATCTACTTTGTGCATGACACGTCATTTTTCTAATAATTGTTTACAGACTGATTATTTAACTTTCACTGTATCACAATTCCAGTGGGTCAGAAGTTTACATACACTAAGTTGACTGTGCCTTTAAACAGCTTGGAAAATTCCAGAAAATGATGTCATGGCTTTAGAAGCTTCTGATAGGCTAATTTACATCATTTGAGTCAATTGGAGGTGTACCTGTGGATGTATTTCAAGGCCTACCTTCAAACTCAGTGCCTCTTTGCTTGACATCATGGGAAAATCAAAAGAAATCAGCCAAGACCTCAGAAAAACAATTGTAGACCTCCACAAGTCTGGTTCATCCTTGGGAGCAATTTCCAAACGCCTGAAGGTACCACATTCATCTGTACAAACAATAGTAAGCAAGTATAAACACCATGGGACCACGCAGCCATCATACCGCTCAAGAAGGAGACTCGTTCTGTCTCCTAGAGATGAACGTACTTTGGTGCGAAAAGTGCAAATCAACCCCAAAACAACAGCAAAGGACCTTGTGAAGATGCTGGAGGAAACAGGTACAAAAGTATCTATATCCACAGTAAAACAAGTCTTATAATCGACATAACCTGAAAGGCCGCTCAACAAGGAAGAAGCCAATGCTCAAAAACCGCCATAAAAAAGCCAGACTACGGTTTGCAACTGCACATGGGGACAAATATCGTACTTTTTGGAGAAATGTCCTCTGGTCTGATGAAACAAAAATAGAACTGTTTGGCCATAATGACCATCGTTGTGTTTGGAGGAAAAAGGTGGTATCTTGCAAGCCGAAGAACACCATCCCATCCGTGAAGCACGGGGATGGCAGCATCATGCTGTGGGGGTGCTTTGCTGCAGGAGGGACTGGTGTACTTCACAAAATAGATGGCATCATGAGGAAGGAAAATTATGTTGATATATTGAAGCAACATCTCAAGACATTAGTCAGGAAGTTAAAGCTTGGTCGCAAATGGGTCTTCCAAATGGACAATGACCCCAAGCATACTTCCAAAGTTGTGGCAAAATGGCTTAAGGACAACAAAGTCAAGGTATTGGAGTGGCCATCACAAAGCCCTGACCTAAATCCTATAGAAAATGTGCGGACAGAACTGAAAAAGCGTGTGCGAGCAAGGATGCCTACAAACCTGACTCAGTTACACCAGCTCTGTCAGGAGGAATGGGCCAAAATTCACCCAACTTATTGTGGGAAGCCTGTGGAAGGCTACCTGAAACGTTTGACCCAAGTTAAACAATTTAAAGGCAATGCTACCAAATACTAATTGAGTGTATGTAAACTTCTGACCCACTGGGAATGTGATGAAATAAATCAAAGCTGAAATAAATAATTCCCTCTACTAATATTCTGACATTTCACATTCTTTAAATAAAGGGGTGATCCTAACTGACCTAAGACAGGGTCGTTTTACTAGGATTAAATGTCAGGAATTGTGAAAAACTGAGTTTAAATGTATTTGGCTAAGGTGTATGTAAACCTCCGACTTCAACTGTATAAATCACTGCTTAATATCATGACATCATCCCAGAAAATACATTGATTCATGACTATTTCTAATTTACCTGTAAACTACAATAGAGGTATATGAATATCCGTGCTTCTCGATTAGTGTTTCTAATCCCATCCTGTATTTCTCTAATATGTCCCATAGCTTTAGTTAAATTCCCAAGACCTTCAGAGTCTGATGGTAAATATATACAACATACATCTCACCCTTGAGCTGCTGTAATAGCATCCAATTAGCATCCAATTATCAATTGCATATTGTCTAATGAGTGCCATTTCAGACCCAATTGCTTGAAAACCCATGACTGTTTCATTAGCCACTCTAGCAACGTCATGACGTGTCAATGCTATGAGATAATGATCGGAATATTGTAATTCCGTATTCCCAAAAATAGTCTTGAAAACTAGCTGAGTATGTGTAAATATTCTAATGTCTTGAGGTATTGTGTTGTATCTAGTAGCCAAATCAATCGGATCCGAATTCCTTAAAAGTACATAACCCATAGGTTCTGAGGTATCCCTTTTAGATTGACGCCCCATAATGTTTTTAGGTACAAATTCAACAGGCTGAACCACATAAAGAAGGTTGTTTAACGTACACACTCCACAGATTCCCCTGAATAGTGGAGGGGGATTAGTCCATATATTGTTTCCACAACACCAAAAGAACCCTGGAATCGGTAGAATTCCTAGTTTAGAAATATGATAGTCTCCTCCCATGTTCTCAACGATCATGACATTGAGAAGGTCGTAAGAACCCAATATCTATTACTGAAAACTCGTCCCTCTGTCATCCCTTTCCACACACATCAAATACAGAAGATGCATTTACAGTAGCTGATATTTGAGTGGGTACTATGTTTAGTCTGAACTCTGTTCAACCCTGACGCCATTCCAGGAATATACCTTAGGATAGAGGCAAAGGATAACACTCTGGTTTCAGTCACTGATAAATCAGGATAGCCTTGGATTAGGTAGGAGCGAGGAATTCGACCCGAGGTCAGGTCAGATGAAGAGAGAAGAAACATTCCTATGTCACACACACCTAACCCCGTGAGAGGAACCAATTCAATTATTGCATAGCAACAGAGATGTACCAATGTTTAACCCTAGCTCCGTGTTCGTTGATTAACTATGTTTATCTTATAGTCCATTGAGTCTGAAGAAATTGAACTATAGTCTACTGAAAAATCCTCAACATATCAAAATTAATTATCCAACCCAAATTTAGAATGACAATGCTTAGTGACACACATGGGTCCTATCACTCAAAGTTAAAAACCCACAACTTAGCACACATTAATACTGGCAGAACGTACACCCATATTAACCTACATTAATAAATATCCATAATTCCAGTATTAATTTCCTCATAAGGAGAATAACTACAGATCATTATCTCAATTCATTATCTCAATGCATTGTTAGTCTAAATTACTATAAATTTAGCAGTGTTTAGACCTCCTCCATCAACCTGATACCTCAAATAACAATTTTAGATAAGTCCAAATCAATTACGGGCACAGTTGACCAACCCCATCCTTCCCCGGCACTCAATCTTCTGGCGTCTCTTCATTATGTTCTTCAGATAGCTTCATAGTTCAATGTGGATGGCCAATGATAATGTTCCAAATTCCATGTCTCACCTGAGCAGCTACCATCTCTACCCCCCATTCTGTCTTGTCCATTTGCCAACCAGTATACCAGCAACATGAGAGATGTTTTGTATGAACGGATCTCTCTCCATGCTCACTCCACGTGGACTCCTGTCACACTCTCGTAAGAAAAGGCATGAGAGAAAAGACAGTTGATAGCTTCGATTAGATGCTGTACACCGGTTGCTAGCTCTGATTCAGGTCTCTCAGTAGAAGTGGTGCTGGACAGGACCGTATTCAACACCTTTGTCGCTCCTCTTTAGCCGGTTAGAGGGGGTTTTGAGGTTCACACCGTTCTCGGCCGAATTATCCCTTCTATGCATCAAGACACCATCTGTAGTAACCTCGAGAGAGGACAGATCATAACAGTTAAGTTGAGTTCATTTCTGAGTCAAGAAATCCATAAAAGCGTAGACTAAATTACAAATTATTACTTTTAACTATTATTCTTAATACCAATTTCTAATATACTCCCCTTATCACACTGTTGACTTCACCGCAGAGTCACAGGATCAGGAAGTTAGACCTCAAACCCATTGGAAGAAATCCCAACAAATCAGCAGACCCAATCTGGTGAAATCTGCATCGAAGCACAACAGAACAAACACAACAATACACTCCTTCATATACAGTGGGGGGAAAAATTATTTAGTCAGCCACCAATTGTGCAAGTTCTCCCACTTAAAAAGATGAGAGAGGCCTGTAATTTTCATCATAGGTACACGTCAACTATGACAGACAAAATGAGAAAAAGAAATCCAGAAAATCACATTGTAGGATTTTTAATGAATTTATTTGCAAATTATGGTGGAAAATAAGTATTTGGTCACCTACAAACAAGCAAGATTTCTGGCTCTCACAGACCTGTAACTTCTTCTTTAAGAGGCTCCTCTGTCCTCCACTCGTTACCTGTATTAATGGCACCTGTTTGAACTTGTTATCAGTATAAAAGACACCTGTCCACAACCTCAAACAGTCACACTCCAAACTCCACTATGGCCAAGACCAAAGAGCTGTCAAAGGACACCAGAAACAAAATTGTAGACCTGCACCAGGCTGGGAAGACTGAATCTGCAATAGGTAAGCAGCTTGGTTTGAAGAAATCAACTGTGGGAGCAATTATTAGGAAATGGAAGACATACAAGACCACTGATAATCTCCCTCGATCTGGGGCTCCACGCAAGATCTCACCCCGTGGGGTCAAAATGATCACAAGAACGGTGAGCAAAAATCCCAGAACCACACGGGGGGACCTAGTGAATGACCTGCAGAGAGCTGGGACCAAAGTAACAAAGCCTACCATCAGTAACACACTACGCCGCCAGGGACTCAAATCCTGCAGTGCCAGACGTGTCCCCCTGCTTAAGCCAGTACATGTCCAGGCCCGTCTGAAGTTTGCTAGAGTGAATTTGGATGATCCAGAAGGGGATTGGGAGAATGTCATATGGTCAGATGAAACCAAAAGATATGTACCAAAAAATATGTAAGAGTGTATCGAGGGATATAGTGGGGGAAAAAAGTATTTAGTCAGCCACCAATTGTGCAAGTTCTCCCACTAAAAAAGATGAGAGAGGCCTGTAATTTTCATCATAGGTACATGTCAACTATGACAGACAAAATGAGAAAAAAAAAATCCAGAAAATCACATTGTAGGATTTTTAATGAATTTATTTGCAAGTTATGGTGGAAAATAAGTATTTGGTCAATAACAAAAGTTTCTCAATACTTTGTTATATACCCTTTGTTGGCAATGACACAGGTCAAATGTTTTCTGTAAGTCTTCACAAGGTTTTCACACACTGTTGCTGGTATTTTGGCCCATTCCTCCATGCAGATCTCCTCTAGAGCAGTGATGTTTTGGGGCTGTCGCTGGGCAACACGGACTTTCAACTCCCTCCAAAGATTTTCTATGGGGTTGAGATCTGGAGACTGGCTAGGCCACTCCAGGACCTTGAAATGCTTCTTACGAAGCCACTCCTTCGTTGCCCGGGCGGTGTGTTTGGGATCATTGTCATGCTGAAAGACCCAGCCACGTTTCATCTTCAATGCCCTTGCTGATGGAAGGAGGTTTTCACTCAAAATCTCACGATACATGGCCCCATTCATTCTTTCCTTTACACGGATCAGTCGTCCTGGTCCCTTTGCAGAAAAACAGCCCCAAAGCATGATGTTTCCACCCCCATGCTTCACAGTAGGTATGGTGTTCTTTGGATGCAACTCAGCATTCTTTGTCCTCCAAACACGACGAGTTGAGTTTTTACCAAAAAGTTATATTTTGGTTTCATCTGACCATATGACATTCTCCCAATCCTCTTCTGGATCATCCAAATGCACTCTAGCAAACTTCAGACGGGCCTGGACATGTACTGGCTTAAGCAGGGGGACACGTCTGGCACTGCAGGATTTGAGTCCCTGGCGGCGTAGTGTGTTACTGATGGTAGGCTTTGTTACTTTGGTCCCAGCTCTCTGCAGGTGATTCACTAGGTCCCTCCGTGTGGTTCTGGGATTTTTGCTCACCGTTCTTGTGATCATTTTGACCCCACGGGGTGAGAACTTGCGTGGAGCCCCAGATCGAGGGAGATTATCAGTGGTCTTGTATGTCTTCCATTTCCTAATAATTGCTCCCACAGTTGATTTCTTCAAACCAAGCTGCTTACCTATTGCAGATTCAGTCTTCCAAGCCTGGTGCAGGTCTACAATTTTGTTTCTGGTGTCCTTTGACAGCTCTTTGGTCTTGGCCATAGTGGAGTTTGGAGTGTGACTGTTTGAGGTTGTGGACAGGTGTCTTTTATACTGATAACAAGTTCAAACAGGTGCCATTAATACAGGTAACGAGTGGAGGACAGAGGAGCCTCTTAAAGAAGTTACAGGTCTGTGAGAGCCAGAAATCTTGCTTGTTTGTAGGTGACCAAATACTTATTTTCCACCATAATTAGCAAATAAATTCATTAAAAATCCTACAATGTGATTTTCTGGATTTTTTTTCTCAATTCGTCTGTCATAGTTGGCGTGTACCTATGATGAAAATGACAGGCCTCTCTCATCTTTTTAAGTGGGAGAACTTGCACAATTGGTGGCTGACTAAATACTTTTTTTCCCCACTGTAGCTATGAACTATAAACTTCTTTATACTTAAAATCATTATAAATAACTTTCACATCCTTATTATAAATTACCTTAACTTCATCAGTCAATGTCTCTCGGCTTTCCAGTGAGGGTGATCATACCACACTAGAAAGTCAGGACAGAGGTCAGAGGTCATTCAAATCCCTCAAAGAAGTGTTTCATTTCATAGTAGTCTAATCACCAAAAATAGTCAAACATTTCATACATTTCGTATCCCAGGTGTACAGTAAGTCCTCAGTACAGTTCTTATCAAAATAAATCACGTTTTGAAATAGAACTCACACAGAAAATGTGTGTGCCCCTTTAAGATACCTCGGCACTAACCCGTGAAAACCCACTAAACCAAATGAAATAGTCCACTCAGTAAGTCAAACACGTTTTAACACCACTACCAAATATTAATAACAAGTGTGTTGTGTATGGTTATTTGCAAACCATATGGTAAAAACAAACAAAAATGGCCAGGCCTTATTTAATTTGATAGCTCCCATTTACGACCTAATCCGGATATCTTAATACTTATAAAACTGCCGAATTTAACTAACAGCTCTTCCCAAGACCACATACACAGGAACATCTGAAAAAGAGATAATGAAACCCCATTCTCCTGGAAGAAAAAGTATACATGTTGTTAACATTAACTCTTAATCAGCAACAAGCATGACGACAATAATTCCACTGTCTTCCCTCCAATCATTAATCGTTTGTTTCAATTTAATTCCTCGTGAATACTCCAGAATAAGATTACATCAAATCTCTCACAAGATGAAAACCACCCAAGGTTCTCCGAGTTTGCAATGAGTATTTTTAATTGATTACCCTTTAGACTCCATTGTCTGTAATTCTCGCAAGGATTATCCAACCCCTAAATAGGCTCAATTTCTCCTCATGTCAAACTATCGTGGTATCGATACTGGATCAACGACATAGGTAATAGCTGTTTCTAAATGTAATACCTTTTCTATCGCAAATATAGTCAATTTCTCAGTGTAAGGAATCAGTGATATTTGATCCCAGGCATCTATTAAAAAGTAGTTTGAGACGTGGTCTCCTATGTCTCCCTTAACATACTGTAGGGGACTTCCATCAGTCCTGGAAAAAAGAATCCTACTCAAGACACCTCAGATAATACCGTGTTCCATTAAGGGGAATAGACACCTTATAAAATAAACAAACCCATAACCCCTTTCCTATACCTGAATGCGGCTGGTCTTCGTTCTAATCTTCGTCTTGATATTTATTCCCAAACTTTTCTTTTATCTATTTATATACTTGCTTACATACTTGTTTATATCTGGACGGCTAGTCTATATCTTAAATTCTCCTACCCAGATTTCTATTATTACTATTTCCTGTTTTAATAACCGTGGTTTAAATGTTGTTTTTTCTCCCTATCTATGCCCTCTTCTCCTAATTCTCACAAAGACAGTCAACGAGTTAAATCCACATTCATTGATTTGGAAATAGATCTGGCGAGTTTAATCAAACGGAATATGTTTTCCCTTGCGACATAATGAAATTCCTTTACTACATCACCTTAGCTCTACAATGATAATTAGTTTAATGGAAACCCTAAATTGGCTTTGTACTATGTTATAAGTTACGTAGATAATTTCCAGGCCTTATGGGCAGCTCTTTTCTTAACCTTATCTCTATCAAATGATCCATAAACGGCACCAAGTCAGAAAACGTTTAGTTATTGTTTCCCATCCCTGACGTATGTCTACATTTGGGTGCGCAAGTTAGTATATGACTATTATTCTAATTATTACTTTATCAAATCTCTAGTAATCGATTACACACACATAAAATTCATCACATTTTTATATATTCACAGAATCCATATAGAACATTAGAAATTCTTAGGGACTCACATCAACCAATCCATTCGCATATTTAATTATTCTCCATCGCCACAAATCAGCTTCTTCAAACATACTCCCAGCGGAACCAAAAAAACAACAACTTTAGTTTCCCGGACACTGCCCGTCCTGTCATGGGATCCTCAACGGTTCTCTAACCTTCTGGAAACCGCTACTTTCTAAAATAACATCCCACTCTCAATACCACCCCGTGATATTCTATGATGGGCAGTGATGTACGGAATCCCAAGAGAACGTCATATCAAAGCTTATTATCCAAATCTCAATCATCTTATCATACCCATTTCTATCTCTTCTTATCCAAACTTCAGATTAAGACTTATTTCCATATTCACACCACTCTCATATCACATTCACACAATGCTATTTCCAAACATATTTGTATAACCTGCAAGTATATTTTCTTCTATCAAAGGGAAGCCAAACTTGGAATGTCAATTCTATCACATTAACATTT
This sequence comes from Coregonus lavaretus, assembly GCF_964263955.1. Classification (NCBI taxonomy): domain Eukaryota; kingdom Metazoa; phylum Chordata; class Actinopteri; order Salmoniformes; family Salmonidae; genus Coregonus; species Coregonus lavaretus. The sequence goes on from NC_139994.1 coordinate 43,229,852, forward strand.
TACTATAACTGATTTTAGGATTACATATTTTATTAGCCTGACTTCCATAAAATTCTATAAATAACCAATCATATATGTCACTATCATTGTCAAAGTTGTCCTCCGTGCTATAAGCTGGAGGGTGAATAGAGTTCGTTAACTGTGGATAAATTCCTTTCATATTGTCAGATCCTTTTATAGACCATGTGGGCTCACTCTTTTCATAAGGTAGACTATTTTTTTCCATTGCCAAATTACTTAATTTCTTAGCTGATTTTTACTTACGGCGGTATTATCAATTATATATTTTCCCGCTATCTGTAACTTATCCCTTTTAAAACTACCAGATATGGTTCCACATAGAAATATCCTAATTTACTTAACATCCTTTCGCGCTGTGTCTGATTTTCGATACTTTTAATAGAGACATGTTTTAAATGCATATTTGTCTGTAATAATCTTGTGATTTCCCTTTTTTCTCTTCGAGGCAAATCAAGCTCTGATTAATGTTTTAATTGTGATTGTCTTGCCATATTCAGTTCTACTGAGTTGGCTCCCCATTTTTTTATATTAGTTCATGCAATGTTAGTAATTAAATATTTGAATCAAATCCCGACCTTGATCTTTATTACAATTTTATTTGTCTATTTAGTCATTGGTGCCATGATTCAATATGTTTAATTGTAGCTGCTCGAGTCTTAATGCCATATGATTTATTGTTTTCTCTCTCTCCTGACCGTTTTGAATAATTCACAAAGGACTAATTCTGTCTTTGTAATGCTACAACACATTAAGGGACTCAAACCCAACTCTTTATAATGCTTTTACACATTAAGGGACTCAAACCCAACTCTTTATAATGCTTTTAAACATTAAGGGACTCAAACCCAACTCTTTATAATGCCTATCAAACATTAAGGGCCTCAAACCCACTCTTTTATCCTTTGTTTTTCCACTCATTAATCTGAACACACCCTAATTTGAATCACATCACCATGTCATTTTTAAAATGTAATATTCTCCTTATATCCCATTACATAACTCAATACCGCTCATCTTTCCCACTCAAAAAATATTGATTTTTAACGTTCTTTTCAGCTCAGCTTTTCCACAGATAAGCAGATTTTAACACAATCCGAAAAACATGAAAGTCTGCTTACCTGTTGGTTCGGCCGTCAACTGTATCCTGTTCATTAGACGTCAATTGTTATGATGAGTTCTCTGGTATCAAGAAATTCAGATAATTAAACAGTTAGATGGAGAGTTGATACAATGTATTTAATAATACGGTACCGGATTCAACATAGCAAGCTGCACGTGAGTTGCCCCTGCTATCAGAATGATAGACACAGAGATTTCACAGTTTATATATTGCAGTGCAAACAAGTTCTAACCAACTGTTGCCAACCATCTTTGGGTGACACTCCCAACTACAATGGTATCATCTTGCACCCCAGTCAGGACATTCCATCACGTACTCATTCTAAGATTAACACCAGTTGCCCCCCAGTCTTCCTTACACTCAGACTTTTTGGCACCCACCAGTGACATAAATAAATGGCTTGAACACATTCCCAAAACCCTGTATAAACACGTCATATCAAACATTACTCTTTTTTTAGTTTTTTACATTTGATTAATAAAATATTCAATCTGTTGTCTTCCTCAAATGAAGGGGATGATGACACAATATTTTTGTTGTTGTTGGGGGGGAAGATATATCAGCTTTAATATTGCAGATAGATCATAGGTTCTATCAATTTAATTGTTTGCATAATTTCTAATCCCTCTTTTAAAAATTCTTTTAAATCAAATCAAATCAAATTTTATTGGTCACATACACATGTTTAGCAGATGTTATTGCGGGTGTAGCAAAATGCTTGTGCTTCTAGCTCTGACAGTGCAGTAATATGTAGTGTCTAAACAGTTTAGACTTTGTTGATGTTTGCAAATGGTGTGTTAGAGGAAGTCTGTTAGGTGGCCTCCTGGGATTGGTTTATGGGAAAACACCCATATTATGTTACATAGGGCATAGGATATAAATACCATGGTTGAAACAAAGGACGGGTAGTAACAACATATCAGAGATTGGGCCGGTTGTTCTCCAGATGTCAGCAGAAGTCTGTAAATTGGCGCTGAAATCTTCAATGTAATAAAACTATTATAATCGAGGACAGTGTCAGTGGATTCCTTGTTCTCACAGCATAATTAGCATCATTAGTTACAACAGAATGGCGACGAGGACCTTTGGGATGTGTTGCGTCTCTCCAGCGTTCCATTCATGAGCGACGAAGTGACTCCCGCTCAAGACGCCGGCACATAAGGTGAGATTTCTCACAATTTTGTGCGCTGGTCGGTTTGTTTGCTTATGTGGGTGTGTGCGCTGGGGAGATGTACCGTTTGAAAGACTTATGTGTGCACTTTGCTGTTATTTGCTGTGGGATAAGAGTCCGTTCTAAACTTCTAAATTTGTTTGCGCTGGTAACAACGCAAACAGGGGGGAGTGTCTATAAGATTTGATAATACTGGACACAGGGATATTTTGCTTGAATAAAATTCAAAAAAGAATACAATGAAGGAATAAGGCCAAGGAAAAATGTATACAAATTAGGACGTCGTTGATCTATGGCAAGCCCTCAAACGAGGCGATCATTAGGATGGGCCGAAAATCCTGAAAACTCACTAGGTTGTTTTTAGGTCAGTTCCGGGGACTGGAGATTGTGGTAGATACATTCGGTTGCAAGTTACCACTCAACTTATAGTTGACGAGGTATATGTTCGATGTAACCTCTCATTTGAATATCTGCTAACTCGAGGTAGCATACATTTAGGAAGGAATAATGAGAAATAAGGAGCGACGGTAGCATGCTTTAGAGGTCCGTAGGCACGGATACAAGCCTCTTGAATTGTGTGTGTGTGGAAGAGAGCCTGGGTGTGTGTGGGAAAAAATATATAATAATAATAATAAAATAAAGACGTCTCTGTTGTGTTTAAACTGTGTGTCGACTCATGTTAGGATAAGATTTATGTTAGAGATATATACATATATATGTTTTGGTTGAGAACAGGGGTTTTTGTTTTTTGTAAGGAAATATGTAAGTTAAGGTTAAAATCTTATGAGTCTCCGTTGGTGAGAACGCTAATAATTGTTAACTATATATGAATCAAATCAAATCAAATTTTATTGGCCACATGCACCGAATACAACAGGTGCAGACATTACAGTGAAATGCTGGAAGGACGTTAAGGTTAAAATATTATGAGTCTCTATAAAAAAAGAGAATGTTTAATAACGGTTAGAAGAGCATGAGCCTACAGGGAGGGGTTTAAAGAGTGTATAGAGATGTTTTGTAATGGATAAGAAAATAACTATAAATCTGCAGATTAGGATAAGTGAAGTTAAGAAACTTCAAAGTAGGATTTGTGTTCTATGTTTTGTGTTGGTTTGTGAGTTCTGTTAAGTGTTACTGTTTGTCTGTATTGGGGAAATAACGGAGGGACAGCTGGTCTGTCTACTTTCTGTTGTTTAGCTTGGAGAGAGGTGCTTGGGAGCTCCTTTTACTCTGAAATCGCACTGGTGAATGAACTGCGCATGTGTGGGATTTTATGAGTTTAGAGTTACGTAGAGCAAATATGCCACTCCCCTGCCTGCACGGAGCTGCTGTGACATGCAGACAGAGAAGAAGGGGGAGACTTACACACAAATAAAGTATTCTGTTTGTTAAATCGGCTGTTGCTTAGCGATGAAACTATTTGATTGAGATCTATTGAATTGATAAATGAGAGATATGTTAACGGATTAAAAGTAAATAAAATAAAATGTTATTGAGCTATTTATGATATTCCTGAGTTAAGCTGTTTGCTTATTTCTTAGCACGAGTGTGAAAATAAGTATGACTAGAGGAGTATTGCATGGTTGAAATAACCCAGTGAGTGCATAAAATACTAAATTCTTGTCTGTTCCTTTGTTCTTCTGTCATATGAGAGACGAGAAGGAGGAGACAGAGAGAGAGAGGAGGTGCTGACAAGTGCGTCACGCGACAGTGTGGGCTGCAACGGATCCAGTCAAATTAAGGCCAGTACTGTTCTGTTTACAAAACTTACCTTCCCATAGAGGATATTTTGTGTGCCTAGCATATTTCATTTCAATTTGACAGGGACTTGGCAACAGACTGATCAATTCATGTAATTGAGAATTGCATATTGGAGTTTTTTGTGCATGAGTTGGTTTGATTAGAGTTGGGTTGGAAATCCAGCACTGACATTATTCTGTAAAATTAAGGTAATTGGGTGCTTATTAAGCAATTGGTTTGTGAGTGCTGTAGTGTTGCTGGATTACAGGTCTTTCTTTTTTGGATTGCTCTGAAGTTGAATACTTTCCTTTACTTTTCCTGATCGGATGTGGTAAGATTGCCACTAATTAATAATTTGGTAAAATAAATTAATTAATAAAAAATAAATGAATATATTGATTGATTAATTAATTAAGGGAGGGAACCATAAGCTACATAGTCTAAAATAATAAAATAATTCACAATAAAGGAATATAAAATAATTGTTACAATGGGGAAAAAGGACATCAAAACTATGAAAGTATTTACTCCTGTTGATGTAGTAGAAAATAGTAATCCTCTAGTTAATGGTATTGCAAGGTTATCTGGAAAATGGAATAAACGTTGGCCTGACATTGAACAACCATGGCCAGTGGAAGGGACTCTTAACCCTGACGTCATCAACATAATGAAAGTGCTTCTGTCAATTTATAAGGCAGATCAAAAGAAGGGGAAAAAAAGGGAACAACGTAAAGAAAAGAGACAAAGAGAGCTGGGTGTTCTTAAGCTGTTTGAAAATTAAGGACAAAAACGGATAAAAGATACCAACGATAAAAGAAACAGAGGTATAGAGAAAATGGTAAAAGAGGTGAAGGTGACAGAAAAACTAATGGCAGAAGTCAATACACCTTTCTCACATACGGATTCAGCAAAAAGACCCCCACCTTACGAGAAAGAAGTAGAGTTTAAGGACGTCTATCCTCAGCTTCCAATGATCATTCAGGAAGGTGATTATTGCATCAGAGATGAAGATGAACGAATAATAGAGAGAGGACAAGCAGAAACGACCATAAAGATGAATCCAAACTCCAAAAGTAAGAAGAAAACGAGATGTCTGGAAACTAAGGGTGGAGTGAGGTTCAGGAGGATGGAACTTGAAGATGATGATGATGATGATCAGAGTGATTCAGAAGAGATCATGGGTGGATATGACCCTGTGATCAGACGGAAGTTGGCCAGAGCGGAAAGAAGGGGTGATGGATGTTTGAAGGAGAAGGATACTAGATATTCGAGTTCTGATGAAAGTAAAGATGAAGACAGCGATAAAGATTTGGAGATTAAAGGTGCTTTATATTCAAGAGGATTTGATCCTACAATGATTAGCACAAAATAAATAGAAAGAGATATAGACCGATGCGTATCATGCCTGGATAAGGCGAATAATTTAGAAGAAGTAAGAGAACTGGAAGAACAACTCAAGAAGAAAAAACTGCTGAGAAAAGGATCCCAAGAATTGGAGAAGAAGTATACATTGAGGCCAAGGAAAGAGAGCACAAGTAAGAAGATGATGCCAGTGATAATTCGAAGACAGAACCTAGAGTATAAGCTTTTGCAGAATACCGATATGTCAGATATATTTGAGAAGCTGCCTACCCTTCAAGATGGAGCATATCCTTGGATTTCAAAATTGGAAGAAATTACGGTGGGAACACAGTCTGCCATAGGAGACATTAAGAGCATTTTGGCTAATCTCCTTGGGATTCCAGATATGGAAGAAATATTTCAGAGAGCTGGACTTGATAGATATGTGGGGACTGCGGTGAATGACCCTGAATTATTGGCTGCAAGTAGAAATCGGCTGTGGAGAGCACTGAAAGATACGTTTCCAACAAATGTGCATCCTGACAACATTCTGATTGACCCACTAGTACAACAAGAAAATCAGAGAGCCTATGTGTCAAGAGTTCATCAAGAGTGGAGAAATATTACCGGAAATGATCCAGATGTGAGTCAAATTGAGCAGTCAATTTTGAGAGCTAAACTGCAGATGGGACTGCCCTCACCAGTAAGGAGCAAACTGGCAGAGGTGGTTGGACTTGGAAGCATGACAAAAGGTGTCTATACAGATCATATAGCCCATCAAGTGAATCTGTACAGGAAAAAGGAACACAACCAGAAAGAACAGGACCAAGAAACTCTCAGAAAACTCAATCAAATACAACTGGTGGAGAATAAGAAGGAGAAGAAACAAGCTTTGGTTATGCAGAATCAGTGTGCACCAAATCAACAATCACTGCCACAGCTTCAACCGGACCAGTTCCAACCGCAATTGTACCAGCCACCAATAGCGGTACCAGTTGTTTCACATCCGCAGCCAGTCTCTGGACAGACACAGAATTGGAGAGGAAGAGGACGAGAAGACTTAGGAAGAGGAAGAGGAGGAAGATTTAAGCCATACTTCCAGCAATCTTCAGAAGTGTGTTATAATTGTGGACAGGTTGGTCACTTTGCCCGTGAGTGTAATGGGCCAGGAGGAAACATCAGAGGGAATTTCAGAGGAAGATACAGGGTCCCGGAGCAAGGATTTTAGGGGTGCCGAGAAGATCCGAAAGGGGGGTGTCAGCTGGTAGCATCAGGACCGGAAAAAGATCCAACAATTGAGGTGAAAATAAACAACCGACCATTGGAAGTGATGGCGGATAGCGGAGCTGCTTTTACCTGTGTTCGGCCTGAAGATGCTACACATCTCCCTATGTCCAATCAACTAATTAGGACAATCGGATTTGAGGGAGTGAAACAGCTGATTCCTCTTATGGAACCAATTGAGCTCTGCTATAATAATCAGAAAATTACAATACCCATACTGGTATCAGAACATACACCTATTGCATTGTTGGGAAGAGATGCATTGTGTAAGTTGAACTGTACAATAAAATGTACACCAGACGGCTGTCTGGTAGAAGTGCCAAAGGAAAAGGTTTGCCAATTGGTGATGATGACAGAGATGGATTCGTCTTTATTCTGGATTGGAAATCTCAGTGAAGATTTTTTGAAGCAGGCTAAGATATGGGAGAAATATATATTGTGGCAAATATGCCAGATGCGAGGCTTCCGGAATATCCATTTCATTGTACGCTCAAGTATTTCAAGAATGCTGCCCAATTGAATTCAGAGGAATGGTTGAGTCATCAAACAAAGAAAGTTCAACTCAGCTCATGTTGCATAATTTTAGGACCACAAGGAGCAGCTATGAAGATAAACACAGACGATTATCTGGATAAAGAATTGGAGATTGAGAAGAGTGTGCCACATGTGACCTTGTTGGTTTCTGAAGGCTATGAGCAGAAGCAAATAGGAGAAATGATGACAGAAGCAGAGAAAGCTGTTTTCGTACCGATGAAAGAGAATTTGGGGATTTGGAGGAGTGAAGATCAGCGATTTCTCAAAATAATGATTTAGGCTCAAGGACAAGGAGAGCCACAAGCTGTACGGATGACACATGAATCTATTTGCAGTGTGAAGATGGATTCAGACCCTATGAAAGAGGAGATGTTGCAACAAGTTCCAGAATGTTTGTGGTCTCAACACAGTACCGATATTGGACTTGTGAAATCAGCCCAATTGAGGTGAAAGTTGAACTTCGACGAGGAGCCAGACCTCCTTGGAAGAATCAGTATCCATTAAAAGATGAAGCAATCCAAGGGATTGAACCACAAATTGAAGGACTTTCAAAAGCAGGTGTTTTGAGGACAATAAAAAAATCCTTAGAGTAACAATCCTTTGTTGTCTTTGGAGAAACCATGAGGGGTTGATAGTAGCGCCTCTAGACCTATTAGGTCGGATGATTCAGGAAGCACATGGGTTAGCTCATGTTGCAAGGCGGGAGGTTAGGAGAAAGATCACAAAGGAGTATGGTTTTTGGGCACCATATTTGCTTGAACAGGTTGACTATGTCATAGGCAGGTGCACAATCTGTCTGAAAAATAATGTTTACAGGGGTGTGACTGTTATTCTTGGTTACATTCCTACACCAAGAGGTGCATAGGATGTCCAACTAAGCTAAAAGATGCTCAATCGGTTGCCAAGTTCTTGTGTAAAGAAGTCATAAGCAGGTGGGGACTTCCCGATCAAATATCCTCAGATAATGGGAAGGAATTTGTGGATAAATCAGTGAAATGGTTTTTGAAAAAGTTAGGAGAAAAGTCAGACTAAAAAAGTTACGAAAACTAGGGTTGAAGTAACTCTATGACAGTCAGCTCAGCTCCCATGTAAGTGCACGAGAGAGAACAGTGGTGAAGGGAAATTTAGTTCAGGAGAAGTATATTACAGTAGCCACTCCAACAGTAAATAATACACAGAGGACATCTGTCACTTTCCCACTGGAAATAATTAAGAGTGTTAATACATCAACTAAAGCAACTATTTTAACAGTAACTTTGAAAGAGATGAATGTTACGACGGCAATAACAAATGTAGGTAAATGTGACACAGACACCAACAACAACTTTTCTGAAACTAAAGGATGTAGTAAGAGTGACTCAGGAGTTTAGGATACGGATGGAGAGTGCTGTGAATGGTAGTAAGGATAGTGTTGAAATAGGAGAGCAGATGGTAGTAGAGAATGAGGTAGATTCATCTGAAATAGTGCAGAATACTATCATGGAGGTACAGGATGAGTTCTTTGATTTTAATGGAAGACAAGATGATATATCTAATCAATACCGCTCGTTAGGGAAGAGAGAAACTAAATGGAAGGCATATGGATTTGATTCTTCTGTTTTGCAAATTAAAGATGGATGGGCAGGTAGGAATCTATGGTTCCAGCAGTTAACTCATTCTGTAAGATCAGTGAGGAATCTTGAGGGTCCATGTCTGTTGAGAATTCCAGCACCAGGCACATGGGGTTCAATCTTAGAGACGGTGGCTCAACCTCTATCAAGTACGTGTTAATCTTATGCTTTATCATGGCTGTTGTATCAGCAACAATCATTAACAGATACAATAATGTCGTTGTCGAAGCATTTGTTTAGGCCTAGGTTTAAGTGTTATTGGTTAAATGAATTACCCTATGTGAATTTGTTAGATCTGAAGGAAAATCAGTTAACAGCGATTCCTGAAGCATTGGAGGTGAAACCCGTGAGGGCTAAAAGCTGTTTTTGTTCAAATAAAACATATGATGGAAAGGGTATGTTTATGGGAATATCAGATTGTGATATTTATATGATGACTTTGGGTAAGCATGAACATAAGGTTAGTAATGAGAAATATAATGTAACTTTTTATGTTCCAGTTAGTAAGAAGAGCAGGACTTTGATGGTGAAAGATCAGCTTTTGCCTGGTAATGTGACTATTGGGAATTTTAGAGATATTTGGTGGGTTTGTGGTGATAACGCATATATATTCTTACCCTATGGATGGACAGGATGTTGTTACATGTCGACGTTGAAGCTTCCATATGAGGTTTTTACCATTAAAAGAGGGGAAGCACCGGAAACAGATAAATCTGATTCTGAAAGAGAGAAATGTCATAGTCTGGAAGCCTACCATTGGAGGATAAGTCTTAGAGAGAAGTGGGGACTTGGACTTTTTCCATGGTATGGTGTAACATTTTTGGCAGATCACATTGACAATATTACCTATACTTTGCAGGGTTTTTGCAAATGAAACGATAAGAGGGTTTAACCTTCTGTCAAATACTCAAAGAGGTCACAGACTGACACTGTTGAAACATGACATGGCTCTTGACTATATTTTTGCAAAACAAGGTGGCTTATGTTTGGCTATGAACTTAACGGGGGATGATTGTTATACTTTGATTCCCGATAGTTCCGATAATATCACTAGTGTTATAGATGCATTTAAGAATATAAGGGATGCGTTTGGTAGATCTGAAGGAGCTGGATGGTCAGCGAAGGCTTGGTTGCAAGATCAGTTAGGCTCAGTGGGAGCAGTGATAGTTCAGATTTTAGTGGCAGCTCTTATAGCGCTGTGTGTGATGTTTTGCTTTTGTACTTTGTTATTGACTTTTGCGAAGGCTATGATATTGAGATGGGTTGGGGTTGTGATGCCTGGAGAAAACACTCAGATGCCGTTGTTAACTGTTACTGATCTAGATGGAGATGAACAAGTGGGACTGGATGGAGTATTGATGGATAGATATCCATTTTGAATATCCGATCATTTTTCACATGTTTTTACGTATTATTGTGATAGTTGGTATTTTGGGATGAATCAAAGGGGGGAAATGGAATGTGATTCATTTTATATATCAATTTTATATATCATTTTTGTATTATTGTTGATATTGATGTTTTAATTTGCATGTGTTGTTTTGCAAAAGATACTGTTTGGTCTTTTCTTTTCTTCCAGAAGCATATGGGGAAATGTTTAGAGGGGATTCAAATACTCAAACATGGACAATATGAATGGACTGGAGGAAGTGGAACAAGGAAGGTGTGGAAATGTTCAGATTCCATCATCGACGTTTCATTGAAAGTCGACACTGCTGAGGAGATGCAGTGTAGTGGACTACATTCCAGTGTCTGCAATGATATATAGACATATTTGCATGTATAATACATAATTTGTGTCATATTCTTTCTGTATTAATTTTTGAAGAATGATATTTGCTGTTGTTGGGTACATGTGGGGATCTCAGATGTTTTTGTTTATTTCGTGGATGCTTAGGGATATTGGGTCTAGGCAGGGACAGAGAGAATCCACAGGAGGATCCGATGGGTCGACCAGCCTGAATGTGGAAATGTTTTGATTGTATTTTGTTTTCTGAGGCTTTCATGTGTATTCAATTGTATCATAGTTTCAAATGCATTGATAAAGATTCATGAATTGATCTGGAGTACTTAGGGGGTCGCCTGGGGCAGAGGGGCTGTGAGAGAATTTTACTGTCTTGATTGATTGATGGATATTTGGAAAGAAAGCTGCCAGACAGGTTTTTCGCTCTCACACTCCATAAAGATTTGTTCATATTTCATAGAAATGTATTTACACTCCATAGAAAAATGTGTTTACTCTCCATACATTTTGGTTTATTGCTAAAGTTACTCAATAAGAAAAATTGTTATTTGTCATAATCCTATTCTTTTTGTTTTCGAGACTTAATTAGTCTCGAAGGGGGGAAATATGTAGTGTCTAAACAGTTTAGACTTTGTTGATGTTTGCAAATGGTGTGTTAGAGGAAGTCTGTTAGGTGGCCTCCTGGGATTGGTTTATGGGAAAACACCCATATTATGTTACATAGGGCATAGGATATAAATACCATGGTTGAAACAAAGGACGGGTAGTAACAACATATCAGAGATTGGTCCGGTTGTTCTCCAGATGTCTGCAGAAGTCTGTAAATTGGTGCTGAAATCTTCAATGTAATAAAACTATTATAATCGAGGACAGTGTCAGCGGATTCCTTGTTCTCACAGCATAATTAGCATCATTATTTAGTTACAACAAATATCTAACAAGTAATATCGAACAATTTCACAACATATACCCAATACACACAAATCTAAGTAAGGATAGAATTAAGAATATATACATACAGTGGGGAGAACAAGTATTTGATACACTGCCGATTTTGCAGGTTTTCCTACTTACAAAGCATGTAGAGGTCTGTAATTTTCATCATAGGTACACTTCAGCTGTGAGAGACGGAATCTAAAACAAAAATCCAGAAAATCACATTGTATGATTTTTAAGTAATTAATTTGCATTTTATTGCATGAAATAAGTATTTGATCACCTACCAACCAGTAAGAATTCCGGGTCTCACAGACCTGTTAGTTTTTCTTTAAGAAGCCCTCCTGTTCTCCACTCATTACTTGTATTAACTGCACCTGTTTGAACTCATTACCTGTATAAAAGACACCTGTCCACACACTCAATCAAACAGACTCCAACCTCTCCACAATGGCCAAGACCAGAGAGCTGTGTAAGGACATCAGGGATAAAATTGTAGACCTGCACAAGGCTGGGATGGCATGTCCAGGCCTGTCTGAAGTTTGCCAATGACCATCTGGATGATCCAGAGGAGGAATGGGAGAAGGTCCTGTGGTCTGATGAGACAAAAATAGAGCTTTTTGGTCTAAACTCCACTCGCCGTGTTTGGAGGAAGAAGAAGGATGAGTACAACCCCAAGAACACCATCCCAACCGTGAAGCATGGAGGTGGAAACATAATTATTTGGGGATGCTTTTCTGCAAAGGGGACAGGACGACTGCACCGTATTGAGGGGAGGATGGATGGGGCCATGTATCGCGAGATCTTGGCCAACAACCTCCTTCCCTCAGTAAGAGCATTGAAGATGGGTCGTGGCTGGGTCTTCCAGCATGACAACGACCCGAAACACACAGCCAGGGCAACTAAGGAGTGGCTCCGTAAGAAGCATCTCAAGGTCCTGGAGTGGCCTAGCCAGTCTCCAGACCTGAACCCAATAGAAAATATTTGGAGGGAGCTGAAAGTCTGTATTGCCCAGCGACAGCCCCGAAACCTGAAGGATCTGGAGAAGGTCTGTATGGAGGAATGGGCCTGATGCTCTCAATTGTGCATTTATAATTATTTCCCTCTACCCTACTATCCCTACCCTAATTGGAGTAAACTAACGGACAACAATACTTCTACTGCTACTTACAGCTATTGTTGTTTTATATGTCAGTTCATAGACCCGTTATTGGGACATCAAAAACTGACTTGAATTTTGTATGGTATTGCTGCTGTCAAACCTTTTGACTTTAAGTGAGACTGATACATTTTTCAATTTATACTTATCATTTTAAGCCATTTATGATTTTTAATGGGTGGCAGACACATTAATTATTTAATTTCTTCTTTAAGTAATTGTCTCTTCCAATTTTGTGGCAGTTGTGAGTTGGTTATAATTTTGTATTGAGCATACACCTCCATACACTGTTGTTAGATGCTTGTGTGACATCATTTTACTGTTGTTTACAATGTCCTTCATAAATATTATACCCTTCTTGTACATTTTTGGAGAGTTTTGCCATATTATTTGCTGTAATATTAGATCTGCCTTTTCTGAAGGATTAAATTTAAATTGTAGCCAACTCTGTATGACTTGTAAGGTTTTAATCTGCAAAAGGGCAAAGAGCCAACACTTAAACATAGGACTGGCCTCTCATAGTAGCTTGCTAAAAAAAACTATTTTGATCTAGATACAATGGAGGCTTTAAGAGAGAGTTTTAATGCCTTAATATTTAATAGTTTTAACCCTCAAAACTCATGTTCGTAATATAAATATGCTCGTTTAACTTTATCTGGTTTGCCATTCATAGTTTTTTCTCACATGATTTGAAAAAGGATTCTCCTGAAGTCGGTAGGCCGTGAATAAATATGTTAACTAGAGAATTAATCAGGGTAATCTACCCGTAAATTGATAGGTGTTTCCCGCCTCACAGTTTCAAGATTCTGTCTATTTTGCTAAGTTTTCGGTCAAAGTTAATATTTGTAAGATCACTCAACTTTTCCGGGATATGTACACCAAGCACATCGACTTCACCATCCGCCCATTTAATTGGGAGACCACACAGCAATTTAAAGTTTGTATGTTTTAGAGACCAAATCTGTAATATACAGTCGTGGTCAAAAGTTTTGAGAATGACACAAATACTAATTTTCACAAAGTCTGCTGCCTCAGTTTTGATTATGTCAATTTGCATATACTGCAGAATGTCATGAAGAGTGATCAGATGAAATGCAATTAATTGCAAAGTCCCTCTTTGCCATGAAAATTAACTTAATCCCCAAAGAACGTTTCCACTGCATTTCAGCCCTGCCACAAAAGGACCAGCTGCCATCATGTCAGTGATTCTCTCGTTAACACAGGTGAGAGTGTTGACGAGGACAAGGCTGGAGATCACTCTGTCATGCTGAAAGTACTAAGCTTTAAAAGGAGGATGAGGCTTGAAATCATTGGTCTTCCTCTGTTAACCATGGTTACCTGCAAGAAAACGTGCCGTCATCATTGCTTTGCACAAAAAGGGCTTCACAGGCAAGGATATTGCTGCTAGTAAGATTGCACCTAAATCAACCATTTATCGGATCATCAAGAACTTCAAAGAGAGAGGTTCAATTGTTGTGAAAAAGGCGTCAGGGCGCCCAAGAAAGTCCAGCAAGCACCAGGACCGTCTCCTAATGTTGATTCAGCTGCGGGATCGGGGCACCACCAGTGCAGAGCTTGCTCAGGAATGGCAGCAGGCAGGTGTGAGTGCATCTGCACGCACAGTGAGGCGAAGACTTTTGGAGGATGGCCTAGTGTCAAGAAGGGCAGCAAGGAAGCCACTTCTCTCCAGGAAAAACATCAGGGACAGACTGATATTCTGCAAAAGGTACAGGGATTGGACTGCTGAGGACTGGGGTAAAGTCATTTTCTCTGATAAATCCCCTTTCCGATTGTTTGGGGCATCCGGAAAACACCTTGTCCGGAGAAGACAAGGTGAGCGCTACCATCAGTCCTGTGTCATGCCAACAGTAAAGCATCCTGAGACCATTCATGTGTGGGGTTGCTTCTCAGCCAAGGGAGTGGGCTCACTCACAATATTGCCTAAGAACACAGCCATGAATAAAGAATGGTACCAACACATCCTCCGAGAGCAACTTCTCCCAACCATCCAAGAACAGTTTGGTGACGACCAATGCATTTTCCAGTATGGTGGAGCACCTTGCCATAAGGCAAAAGTGATAACTAAGTGGCTCGGGGAACAAAACATCGAAATTTTGGGTCCATGGCCAGGAAACTCCCCAGACCTTAATCCCATTGAGAACTTGTGGTTGACCCTCAAGACATAAACTTAATGTAATTGTCAATAAAAGCCTTTGACACTTATGGAATGCTTGTAATTATACTTCAGTATACCATAGTAACATCTAACAAAAATATATCATAACACTGAAGCAGCGAACTTTATGAAGACCAAGACTTGTGTCATTCTCCAAACATTTGACCATGACTGTAGTACACTTATCATAGTTGGGTTTTAGTCCAGAGAAACTGGAGGATTTATCCAGGTCCTCAATGAGGCCCTTCAAGGTTTAAGATTGAGGATTCAAGTGAAAACATGACTCATCGGTATACATTGATACTTTTGTCTCTGGTCGTTAAATTTTTGGTCCCATAATGTTAAACTAACAATTCAATGGCCATAATAAATAGGTATGCTAACAGAGGGCAACCTTGTGGTACGCCTCTTGACAATTCAAAGTTCTCAGAGAAGTAACCGTTATTTATTATTTAACATAAAGGATTGTTGTACATTACTTTTACCCATTTTATGAAAGTTGAAAAAATCTAGGCACTAATAAACAGATTCTTTCTTTTTTTAAAAATCTGTTATAAATATCATACCTGGTTTCCCTGCATTCTCATGGTTTTCCATTATTTCTGGTAGTTGTCTAATGTTGTCTCCAATATAGCTTTCTTTAAAGAATCCCATCTTTTTTATTCTATGAGCAATACATTTTGACAATATTTTTGGGTCACAACACTGAAGGGTGAGGGGCCTCCAATTTTTTTAAGAGACTGGGTCTGTGACAAGTACTGAGGATACGAAGAGGCAGGACGCAGACGCAGGAATCAACAATGTAAAGGTTTACTTAACACTGAGCAAGAGAACAACAAAGAGCGAGTACACGACATGACACTAACAATCACACACAACACAACACAACACTGAACAGTCCAGGGCTATATAGGGGTGGTGATGAGATGATGAGGTGCAGGTGATTAGGGTGCGTTGGGTTTCCATTCCGGTGTTGCCGAGGTGGTGCGCTCAGACCGGTGGCTCAGTAGACCGGCGAATCAGAGCGCCGGAGGGGAGCAACGGGAGGAGACGTGACAGGGTCTTTGTATTGCCCCCCTGGCTCCTGTTTCAGTTGGAGAAAGATTAGTCCCTCTTTTTGTGTGTCCGAGAGTTTGCCATTTATATATGAGTAACAAAGGATCTTATCGTGAATTACAAGAAACAGAAGGCTGAACATGCCCCCATTCACATCGACAGGGCTGTAGTGGAGCAGGTTGAGAGCTTCAAGTTCCTTGGTGTCCACATCAATAAGGACTGACACTCAAAAAAGTAGGGGTTCAACAAGGGTTATTCTAAGATCCTCAAAGTTCTTCAAAGAATTGTAGGGTTCTTGGCACTGAAAATTGCCCCCAAAGGGTTCTTCCAAGAACCCCATAGGAGGTGGGGTTCATCGAGGAACCTCCTTAGTTGGTGGGGGTTCTTGCAGGAACCTAACTGCCCAAGTGAAACATTTGGATTTGAAAGGACAGCAGGTGCAGGCACTTAACTGATTTTTTTTTTTTATAATTAGATCTCCTAAATTTAAGGGAAGGTTTGTCCCTTAAAAAATTGATATTGTTTTATGATATTTGTGTAAATATTTCTAAAACAGAAAATGGACACAATTCAATGGATATCAATCAACAAAGAGGTAAGAATATGTATGCTATAAGAATATGTTGAAGGCTAGCTGTATTGGGTGCAGATGAATGAACTGCTCACTTTTGTGTCTGTGTCTGCAGGTATACAGACGAGGAGGCATACAAAGGTATACCATCCTCCCCCCTTACCTCTTCAATGAAAATCCCATAAGCCTCTACATTATGGACAAGGTATGTGTATGAAAACCATTATCAAAACAGTTTTTTTCATTCACATTTACCACAAAAACCAAGGTATGAATAATGTTTTGTTAAACATCTGTATAATTACTATTTTTTGGATTCACAGACTTCACCCTCCCTGCACCTCTGATGAATATAACAGGAAACCTGTTCGATCACCATGCACTGCAAAATCATTATGGCTTTGGATATGGAGAACATCAACACAGTAACGTCAACACACTAGAGGATATACCCATTGGACTTGGGGCTCTGCTGGGAGGTTACCTCATATTTAGATTTTTATATTCTGCTTTGCCACTAAAATCGTAATAAAAATGTTATTGCTGTTATTGTTATGCATATTATTATTATTATTATTAATAATAATAGGGGGGGGGGGGGGGGGGGGGTCATAAATTAACCCCAAAAGGTTATTCAAAAAGTTATTTGAGGATCCATTAAGAGGGGTTATTTGAAGAACTTATAGGGGTTCCCCCACAGTTTCAATTTGAAGAACCCCTAAATGATCCTCCACAAACTTTTACTTTTTAGAGTGTATCATGGTCCAAACACACCAACACAGTTGTGAAGAGGGCACGACAATGCCTCTTCCCCCTCAGGAGGCTGAAAAGACTTGTCATGGGCCCCCAGATCCTCAAAACGTTATACAGCTGCACCACTGAGAGCATCTTGACTGGCTGCATCATTGCTTGGTATGGCAACTGCTTGGCATCCGACCACAAAGCGCTACATAGGGTCATACTCCCTGCCATCCAGGACCTTTATACCAGGCAGTGTCAGAGGAAGGCCCTAAAAAAAGACTCCAGCCACCCAAGTCATATACTGTTCTCTCTGCTACCGCCCCTGAACAGCTTCTATCCCCAAGCCATAAGACTGCTGAACAGTTAATCAAATGGCTACCCGGACTATTTACATTGACCCCCTTTATTATGTATTATTTTATCTTAATTTTTTGCACTGACTCTCTTGCACAGGCTCTATGCACACGCACTAGACTCTACCTACACACACACACTACATTCGCTCACACACACATGCATATTGACACCACACACACACTCACACATAGACACACTTTCACACTCTTCACATATGCTGCTGCTATTCTGTTTATTATATATCCTGATTTACCCCTACCTATATATACATACTGTATTACTGCAATTACCTCAACTACCTCGTTCCCCTGCACATTGACTCGGTACTGGTACTCCTTGTATACTTATGGGCTCATAAGTAAGCATTTCACGGTAAAGTCTACACCTGTTGTATTCAACGCGTGCAGTGGTGGAAAAAGTACTAAATTGTCATACTTGAGTAAATCTAAAGATACCTTAATAGAAAATCACTCAAGTAAAAGTGAAAGTCACCCAGTAAAATATTACTTGAGTAAAGGTCTAAAGGTATTTGGTATAAAATATGTAATTGATAAAATATACTTTAGTATGAAAAGTAAAAGTATAAGTCATTTCAAATTCCTTATATTAAGCAAACCTTTTTTTGAAGGGTATCCAGGAGCACACAACAAAACTCAGACATAATTTACAAACTAAGTATTTGTGTTTAGTGAGTCCACCAGATCAGAGGCAGTAGGGATGACCAGGGATGTTCTCTTGATAAGTGTGTGAATTGGACCATTTTCCTGTCCTGCTAAGCATTAAAATGTAACAAGTACTTTTGGGTGTCAGGGAAAATGTATGGCGTAAAAAGGACATTATTTTCTTTAGGAATGTAGTGAAGTAAAAGTAAAAGTAGTCAAAAATATACATGGTAGGGCCTCCCGAGTGGTGCAGCGGTCTAAGGCACTGCATCGCAGTGCTTGAGGCGTCACTACAGACCCGGGTTCGTTCCCAGGCTGTGTCACAACCGGCCGTGACCGGGAGTCCCATAGGGCGGCGCACAACTGGCCCAGCGTCGTCCGGGTTAGGGGAGGGTTTGGCCGGGGGGCTTTACTTGGCTCATTGTGCTCTAGTGACTCCTTGTGGTGGGCCGGGCGTCTGCAGGCTGACCTCGGTTGTCAGTTGAACAGTGTTTCCTCCGACACATTGGTGCGGCTGGCTTCCGGGTTAAGCTGGCGGGTGTTAAGGAGCGCGGTTTGGCGGGTCATGTTTTGGAGGACGCATGACTCAACCTTCGCCTCTCCCGAGCTCGCGGGAGTTGCAGCGATGAGACAAGATCGCAATTGGATATCACGAAATTGGTGAGAAAAAGGGGGTAAAAATAAAAAAATAATAAAAAAATATATATGGTAAAGTACAGATACCCCAAAAAACGACATAAGTAGTACTTAAACATATTTTTACTTAAGTACTTTACACCACTGCTCACTGGTACATATACATTCGCAGCACTCAAAATCAGAGAGGTCACAGAGGCAGCACATACTGTACATCAACCGGCCTCTCTAAAGACAACTCTCCAACAGCAATGATCCCCAAACTTCTCCCAGTCTGCTTTATAAAAGCACCATTTTCTGAATGGTACCCTATCTGGAATAGTAACATCCAAGTTCATTGTACACAAAATCGGGAAATTATCACTTCCAACAGTAGAATCATTAATTCCATTCCATTCACACATAGATGCAATAGAGTTAGAAGCCAGTGTGAGGTCCAGGCAGGATGTAACCCCTCTAATAACATCAACTCTTGTACCACATCCATCGTTAAGACATACTAGTGCTCTTGTTTCCATCATATCTTCCATAAACTATTATGTGCATTAAAGTCGCCGCACCATATCTCTCTAGAGCCCAATTCTCCATATATTTCATCAAACATCGCTACAGATAGTTGACGACAAGGGTTGTAAAAATGTTGTAACTTAATATTACTACCTGCACTGTAGATTTCCACCATCACACATTCATATTCAGATGGGACAGGTATATTACGATATACAAGACCGTCCCTTATGAACGTAGCAGACCCACCACCCTGTCCAGTTGATCTATCAGATCTGATTGAACAATAACCAGGAATAATAAAATCAAGATGTGCTCTAAGCCATGTTTCTTGAACACATATCACATCAGGTTTGATCTCTAAATCAATTACACTACCAGTCAAAGGTTTGGACACACCTACTGTTATGATGAGTTTCTCGGGTATCAAGTAATTCATCATGCAAGAAGATATTTAACACTTAGCTGGGGAGTTCATATAAATATTTAATAGGTACCATGGTTCGCATAACAAACAGACAGTGCTTTGCCTCTTGCCATTCCAAACTACTGAACAAAGAAACCCTCTCATTTATATACCCTCCGTTACACGTTTCTTCAACCACATCTGGTAACCATCAGTGGGCACTCCCTTCTCTGATGTTATTCCCCTGTACCCAAGTCAGTATATCATATCCATCAATCATTCTACGATAAACATCAGTAATCTTCCTTGACATAATGGAATGCAGACTCTGTGGCACCAAGCCACTTATCTACTAACTTTAACCTGGTTCACACAACACTATGACCTAACCTCATAACACCTACTCATTCAAGGGTTTTTCTTTATTTTTTACATTTTAGAATAATAGTGAAGACATCAAAACTATGAAATAACACACATGGAATCATGCAGTAACCAAAAAAGTGTTAAACTGTCACGATCGTCTAAGGAAGCGGACCAAGGCGCAGCGTGTTTAGCGAACATGTTGACTTTATTAAATTAAAGCAACCACGAAACAACAAAACAAATGACGATAGTGAAGTCCACAGTGACAATGACTGAACATGGAACAAAAACCCACAACCACAAGGTGAACACAGGCAGTTTAAATATGGCTCCCAATCAGAGATAACGAGCCGACAGCTGACACTCGTTACCTCCGATTGGGAGTCACTGACCAAACACGGAAAACAAAACCAATACCAAACACAACAAATGAACACACCCTATACCCAACACAACCAAATGAATACACCCTGGCTCAAACAACACAGTCCCGGAGCCAGAGCGTGACAGTACCCCCCCCTAAAGGCGCGAACTGCGACCGCGCCTCAATACGGGCTAAACAAGGGAGGGCTGGGCGGGCATACCTCCTCGGCGGTGGCTCTGGCTCCGGCCTTGATCCCCACCTCCTCTCCAACCCCCCAAAGTACCCCTGGTCCTGTCTAGCCCCGCTGGCCGGAGCCGGACTGACGACACGCGCCCCTGGCTTGGTGCGTGGAGGACGAACGGGCCTTACCAGGCTGACGACGCGCACCACTGCCTTGGCGCGGGGAGCAGGAATGGGCCGGACCGGGCTGACGAAGCGCACCCTTGACTTGGTGCGGAGAGCGGGACCGGGCCGGACAGGGCTGACGAAACGCACCACAGACTTGGTGCGAGTAGCAGGGACGAGCTGAACCAGGCTGACGACTCGCACCCTTGGCTTGGTGCGAGTAGCAGGAACGGGCTGGACCAGGCTGACGGCTCGCACCCTTGGCTTGGTGCGAGTAGCAGGGACGAGCTGAACCAGGCTGACGACTCGCACCCTTGGCTTGGTGCGAGTAGCAGGAACGGGCTGGACCAGGCCGACGACTCGTACCCCTGGCTTGGTGCGAGTAGCAGGAACGGGCTGGACCAGGCTGACGACTCGCACCCTTGGCTTGGTGCGAGTGGCAGGAACAGGCCGGACCGGGCTGGCGACGCGCACCGTAGGTTTGGTGCGAGTGGCCGGAACAGGCCGGGTCGGGCTGGCGACGCGCACCGTACACTTGGTGCGGGTGGCAGGAACAGGCCTGACCGGGCTGGCGACGCGCACCGTAGGTTTGGTGCGAGTGGCAGGAACAGGCCGGGTCGGGCTGGCGACGCGCACCGTAGACTTGGTGCGGGTGGCAGGAACAGGCCGGGCTGGGCTGGCGACGCACACCGTAGGCTTCGTACGTGGAGCAGGAACAGGCCGGGCTGGGCTGGCGACGCACACCGTAGGCTTCGTACGTGGAGCAGGAACAGGCTGGGCTGGGCTGGCGACGCACACCGTAGGTTTAGTGCGTGGAGCAGGGATAGGCCGGGCTGGGCTGGCGACGCACACCGTGGGCTTGATGCGTGGAGTAGGAACAGGTCGGGCTGGGCTGGCCACGCACACCGTAGGCTTTGTACGTGGAACAGGAACCGGCCGGGCTGGGCTGGCGACGCACACCGTAGGTTTTGTGCGTTGAGCAGGAACAGGCCGGGCTGGGCTGGCGACGCACACCTTAGGCTTAGTACGTGGAGCAGGAACAGGTCGGGCTGGGCTGGCCACGCACACCGTAGGCTTTGTACGTGGAACAGGAACCGGCCGGGCTGGACTGGCGACGCACACCGTGGGCTTGATGCGTGGAGTAGGAACAGGCCGGTCCGTACTGGGAACACACACCACTGGCCTTAACCGGGGATCAGGAACGGGCCGGACCGGACTGGTAACACACCTCAGTCTCTTACGCCGTGCCTCAACTATTTCCCTCCCTCTACTCGCCAATGGCTCCCGTAATCCGGTAGCCTTCTCTCCACGTCTCCCTGTGGCAGCCTCCTGCTGCCCAGCCGCCCAAGCCATGTGCCCCCCCCCAAAAACTTTTTGGGGTTGCCTCTCGTCCTTCCGACGATGACCCTGCTGACGCCGTTGCTCCTCTCTCGCCAGGGCCTTGATCCTCCCCCAAGGTCCCTTGCCCCCGAGCATGTCCTCCCAGGACCACGATTTGCCCACCTGGGCCATCGCCAGCCTCTCGATCTCCTTACCCGGCGCTTCCTCCCATGTCCAGTCTCCTTGCTCCTGGACACGCTGCTTGGTCCTTCTTTGGTGGGTTTTTCTGTCACGATCGTCTAAGGAAGCGGACCAAGGCGCAGCGTGTTTAGCGAACATGTTGACTTTATTAAATTAAAGCAACCACGAAACAACAAAACAAATGACGATAGTGAAGTCCACAGTGACAATGACTGAACATGGAACAAAAACCCACAACCACAAGGTGAACACAGGCAGTTTAAATATGGCTCCCAATCAGAGATAACGAGCCGACAGCTGACACTCGTTACCTCCGATTGGGAGTCACTGACCAAACACGGAAAACAAAACCAATACCAAACACAACAAATGAACACACCCTATACCCAACACAACCAAATGAATACACCCTGGCTCAAACAACACAGTCCCGGAGCCAGAGCGTGACATAAACAAATCAAAATGTATTTTATATTTGAGATTCTTCAAATAGCCACCCTTTGCCTTGATGACAGCTTTGCACACTCTTGGCATTCTCTCAACCAGCTTCATGAGGTAGTCACCTGGAATGCAATTCAATTAACAGGTGTGCCTTCTTAAAAGTTAATTTGTGGAATTTATTTCCTTCTTAATGCATTTCAGCCAATCAGTTGTGTTGTGACAAGGTAGGTAGGTAGGTAGATACAGAAGATAGCCCTATTTGGTAAAATACCAAGTCCATATAATGGCAAGAACAGCTCAAATAAGCAAAGAGAAATGACAGTCCATCATTACTTTAAGGCATGAAGGTCAGTCAATACAGAACATTAAGAACTTTAAAAGTTTCTTCAAGTGCAGTCGCAAAAACCATCAAGCGCTATGATGAAACTGGCTCTGATGAGGACCGCCACAGGAATGGAAGACCCAGAGTTACCTCTGCTGCAGAGGATAAGTTCATTAGAGTTAGGTGCATGTGACTAGGGTTGTGGTGGTCACAAAATTTCGTCAAGCAAATAACTGTCGGTCTCACAGTAATTGACCGTTAATTAACATAAACACATTTAGCATCACCTGGCTTCCACACATAGCCTACAAGCCACTGATGCAGACCTTTGGAACATCTACATTTTACAAGTATAATAAATCCATGTAATATAGCCTCCACCTTCACAATAAATCCATTTTTTATTTTAGACATGTCTAAAGAAGCATGGTATGAAGACAATGTAGTCTATTTCAGAAGAACAGAATAGCATACTCTGAGTTGTCCTTATGTTAGGTCCTGATCTGGCTATGCCAAATGGCTGTGGGCTACACTAGTTCATTTAACAGACAAGATTTGCTTAGAATTCCGTGGCATTATTTTATAGTATGAAGAATACAATTGAACAAAGCTGAATAAAGTGCGCACATGCGGCTATTCTGTGTTGAGCAGTTAACAAAGAAATAGGTATTCCTATATGCTTAATTTAGAGTTATTAATGTAACTTTTGTTATTCTACAAACGTTGGGGCTAAATGTTTAGATTTTTTATGCATTGTAAGGCTGCATGATGCAATTCTAATGATGATTTGAAAAAAGTCGCTTGAAAGGCATGAGCTCTGCTTAGTTTTTTTTGCGCAGGCTGTACACACTTCATCAGTCACTCATTCACAATTTGACAAGCACTTGATAATGCCTCGAATTTCACGGCGGCATCCCCTTTGTGTGACCATAATGCACCCTAAAAAAATCCATGCCTTTTGCGGCCAGTGGCCATTGTGCCCTTCTCCCTGAGTGCTGCGCGCTCGGCCGCACCTCTCACTCACATGGCTCTCCATCATGTGATCGGGTCTTTCTCACAGGCTACAAGGGAAGACAGACAAATCCGTGACGCAACTGCGGCATCCTTATCCAATTCCGAGGTGCATATTGAAGATATTGGAAGAACTGTCCACATTTACTTTTCGTCAGCCAACAAGATGAGTAGGCCTAGCGAACAGCAAAAGCACTAGCCTATGTCAATCTACTATCTCCCATAGTACAAAAGTCAACCTATTCTATTCTGTGCGAGAAATTAATATTCCAAACATAGTCTGGGACAGTTGTGGGATGCGATAGATCCCAAATTAATACAACCGCTAGCATCAAAAAACCTTTATTACGCAATGTGGCTGACTCAACAGATCAGAACATTTAGCTTAAAATGTTGATAAACTATGAGGCTATTTCTTTACATTATAAGCGCAGCAATGCGCACAAGGCAGTAAGCGCGAATGTTCCGGAAAACACCATTATCAAAAGTGACCGCAAATGCAATTATGCATGTAATGCTTTTATTAGAAAGGTGCATTTTTATGATGAAAAGGATCTTTCCCAAACCAGAAACTCACGCGCTGCTTATGTGTTACACCCTGGCTCTGGGACTCATTATGTTGAGCCAGGGTGTGTTCATTCTATGTGTTCTGTTTCTATGTTGGGTGTTCTAGTTCGTCATTTTCTATGTTTGACTGAGTGACTTCCAATCAGAGGCAACGAGTGTCAGCTGTTTGCTGGTTGTCTCTGATTGGGAGCCATATTTAACTGTCTGTGTTTCACTTTGGGTTTGTGGGTTTTTGTTCCGTGTTCGGTCATTGTCACCGTGGACTTCACGAGTCGTGTTTTGTTTTGTTTAGAAACTTAAACTAATTAAAGTCATGTTTGTTTCTCACGCTGCGCCTTGGTCTACTCATTACTACGACGATCGTGACAGAAAAACCCACCTTACCAGGACCAAGCAGCGTGTCCAGGAGCAGGCAGACTGGACATGGGAGGAAGCGCCGGGAAAGGAGATGGAGAGGCTGGCGATGGCCCAGGTGGGCAAATCGTGGTCCTGGGAGGACATGCTCGGGGGCAAAGGGCCATGGGCAAGGATTAAGGCCCTGGCGAGAGAGGAGCAGCGGCGTCAGCAGTATCATCGTCGGACGGTCGAGATGCAACCCCAAGAAATTTTTAGGGGGGGGCACACGGCATGGACGACGGGGCTGACGGAGGCAAAGATGGGGCGGATCCAGGAGGCCACCAGGCCAGGGGTACACCGCCCTGTACGTCCTGTGCGGATGCCTCACACAGAGTGTGTGAGGGTAGGCATTCAGCCAGGACGGGTTGTGGCCGCTCTTCACTCCAGGCCCCCTATCCGTCTCCACAGCCCGGTTCGGCCTGTCCCTGCTCCACGCACCAAGCCTACGGTGTGCATCGACAGCCCAGCCCGGCCTGTCCCTGCTCCACGCACCAAGCCTACGGTGTGCATCGCCAGCCCGGTCCGGCCTGTCCCTGCTCCACGCACCAAGCCTACGGTGTGCGTCGACAGCCCAGCCCGGCCTGTCCCTACTCCACGCACCAAGCCTACGGTGTGCGTCGCCAGCCCGGTCCGGCCTGTCCC
This sequence comes from Coregonus lavaretus, assembly GCF_964263955.1. Taxonomy (NCBI): domain Eukaryota; kingdom Metazoa; phylum Chordata; class Actinopteri; order Salmoniformes; family Salmonidae; genus Coregonus; species Coregonus lavaretus. The sequence continues at coordinate 43,255,599 of NC_139994.1, forward strand.
TGCTCCACGCACCAAGCCTACGGTGTGCGTCGACAGCCCAGCCCGGCCTGTTCCTGCCACCCGCACCAAGCCTACGGTGTGCGTCGACAGCCCAGCCCGGCCTGTCCCTGCTCCACGCACCAAGCCTACGGTGTGCGTCGACAGCCCAGCCCGGCCTGTCCCTGCTCCACGCACTAAACCTACGGTGCGCGTCGCCAGCCCGGTCCGGCCTGTTCCTGCCACCCGCACCAAGTCTACGGTGCGCGTCGCCAGCCCGACCCGGCCTGTTCCTGCCACCCGCACCAAGTCTACGGTGCGCGTCGCCAGCCCGACCCGGCCTGTTCCTGCCACTCGCACCAAACCTACGGTGCGCGTCGCCAGCCCGGTCCGGCCTGTCCCTGCTCCACGCACCAAGCCTACGGTGTGCGTCGACAGCCCAGCCCGGCCTGTCCCTGCTCCACGCACCAAGCCTACGGTGTGCGTCGCCAGCCCAGTCCGGCCTGTCCCTGCTCCACGCACCAAGCCTACGGTGTGCGTCGCCAGCCCGGTCCGGCCTGTCCCTGCTCCACGCACCAAGCCTACGGTGTGCGTCGACAGCCCAGCCCGGCCTGTCCCTGCTCCACGCACCAAGCCTACGGTGTGCGTCGCCAGCCCGGTCCGGCCTGTCCCTGCTCCACGCACCAAGCCTACGGTGTGCGTCGACAGCCCAGCCCGGCCTGTTCCTGCCACCCGCACCAAGCCTACGGTGTGCGTCGACAGCCCAGCCCGGCCTGTCCCTGCTCCACGCACCAAGCCTACGGTGTGCGTCGACAGCCCAGCCCGGCCTGTCCCTGCTCCACGCACTAAACCTACGGTGCGCGTCGCCAGCCCGGTCCGGCCTGTTCCTGCCACCCGCACCAAGTCTACGGTGCGCGTCGCCAGCCCGGTCCGGCCTGTTCCTGCCACTCGCACTAAGCCAGGGGTGCGAGAAGTCAGCCTGGTAAGGCCCGTTCCTCCTCCACGCACCAAGCCAGGGGTGCGAGTCGACAGACTGGACCAGGGGCACTATGGGGGGTGTATTGGAGGGTGGTGGTCAAGGCCGGAGCCAGAACCGCCGCCGAGGAGGTATGCCCGCCCAGCCCTCCCCTGTTTTGTTTAGTTGAGGCGCGGTCGCAGTCCGCGCCTTTAGGGGGGGGTACTGTCACACCCTGGCTCTGGGACTCATTATGTTGAGCCAGGGTGTGTTCATTCTATGTGTTCTGTTTCTATGTTGGGTGTTCGTCATTTTCTATGTTTGACTGAGTGACTCCCAATCAGAGGCAACGAGTGTCAGCTGTTTGCTGGTTGTCTCTGATTGGGAGCCATATTTAACTGTCTGTGTTTCACTTTGGGTTTGTGGGTTTTTGTTCCGTGTTCGGTCATTGTCACCGTGGACTTCACGAGTCGTGTTTTGTTTTGTTTAGAAACTTTAACTAATTAAAGTCATGTTTGTTTCTCACGCTGCGCCTTGGTCTACTCATTACTACGACGATCGTGACATTATGTATGCCAGTTAGGCTCTACACCCCTTGTAAAGCGGATTAATATGCTTAATTTTAAGAAGTTATTTGGCCACTTTAGTTGTGATGCAAACCTTGTCAAAACATAAAGTCTATGGGCTAGGGTACATGAGGTGTGCAAATATGATTAGAAAAAGTAGCCAAAAAAAGGCATTATTTCTTATATTCGGCATCATTCACAAGTGATAATATATAACTCACAAGTGATAGGCTAATATTGTCACCCATCAGAATATTCTTGATTTAATCTTGTCTTTACATACACTAAATAATATTTGTGTGAAATGTGTTTTGATTTAGAATGGTCCATTATCATGCACCTATATCGAAACAGGGGCAGCTATGCACTTAAATAGTGAATGGAGGACGCTTTTCCCGTGGGCCATTTTCATGCCAGCCAGGTAGGCTATACTCCTGTTGTAAATATAAGCAATGTGCTTAATATTAGGAAAGTTGAGAAATAAATATAGTAGGCCTAGCCTATAGAAAGCTGATGGGATCCTCCTCTTTTTAGTAGAGGCCATCACTCTGTTTTCTCACGCAATTGCATAGCCTATAGAAATGTTGCGCAACATGAGCTCATGGGCTCTCATTAAGTGTTTAATTAGATTTTCAATAACATTTGCATTGATGTCAGAGTGATTAGAGGGACAATAGAGTGCTGAGTACCAGGCAGTTAGCAAGTTTAGTAGGCTACTAATGACCAGCAACAGCATCAGCGGTTGGAGAAGCCTAATTACCGTGACTAAACGGTCACATGGAATTTGACTGCCTTCATGACTCGTGACCACCAGTGTGGCGGTAATATGGTCACAGCAACAGCCCTACATGTGACCAATAAAATGTGATTTGCTTGCTTTTTCAGTTCTGCCCACAAATTTTATATAGGATTGAGGTCAGGGATTTGTGATGGCCACTCCAATAACTTGACTTTGTTGTCCATGAGCCATTTTGCCACAACTTTGGAAGTATGCTTGGTGTCATTGTCCATTTGGAAGACCCATTTGCGACCAAGCTTTAACTTCCTGACTGATGTCTTGAGATGTTGCTTCAATATATCCACATAATTTTCCTTCCTCATGATGCCATCTATTTTGTGAAGTGCACCAATCCCTCCTGTAGCAAAGCACCCTCACAGCATGATGCTGCCACCCCCGTGCTTCACGGTTGGGATGGTGTTCTTCGGCTTGCAAGCCTACCCCCTTTTTCCTCCAAACATAACGATGGTCATTATGGCCAAACAGTTCTATTTTTGTTTAATCAGACCAGAGGATATTTCTCAAAAAAGTACGATCTTTGTCCCCATGTGCAGTGGCAAACCGTAGTCTGGCTTTTTAATGGCGGTTTTGGAGCAGTGGCTTCTTCCTTTCTGAGCGGCCTTTCAGGTTATGTCGATATAGGACTTGTTTTACTGTGGATATAGATACTTTTGTACCTATTTCCTCCAACATCTTCACAAGGTCCTTTGCTGTTGTTCTGGGATTGATTTGCACTTTTCGTACCAAAGTACGTTCATCTCTAGGAGACAGAACGCGTCTCCTTCCTGAGCGGTATGACGGCTGCGTGGTCCCATGGTGTTTATACTTGCGTACTATTGTTTGTACAGATGAACGTGGTACCTTCAGGCATTTGGAAATTGCTCCCAAGGATGAACCAGACTTGTGGAGGTCTACAATTGTTTTTCTGAGGTCTTGGCTGATTTATTTTGATTTTCCCATGATGTCAAGCAAAGAGGCACTGAGTTTGAAGGTAGGCCTTGACATACATCCACAGGTACACCTCCAATTGACTCAAATTATGTCAATTAGCCCATCAGAAGCTTCTAAAGCTATGACATCATTGTCTGGATTTTTCCAAGCTGTTTAAAGGCACAGTCAACTTAGTGTATGTAAACTTCTGACCCACTGGAATTGTGATACAGTGAATTATAAGTGAAATATTCGATCTGTAAACAATTGTTGGAAAAATTACTTGTGTCATGCACAAAGTAGATGTCCTAACCGACTTGCCAAAACTATAGTTTGTTAACAAGAAATTTGTGGAGTGGTTGAAAAACAAATTGTAATGACTCCAACCTAAGTGTATGTAAACTTCCGACTTCAACTGTATATCTATTTGTCTTTTCTGTATTTATTCTTTCTTTATATTTGAAAAATGAGACTAATTAAAAATATATACAAGAATACTTCAAAAGTCCAGAGAGGACAAATTAATTAAAACAATTATTCCCTCGTTTTGTCCAGATCACAATAAACATTTCTCGTGATCACTACATAACAAAATATTATTTTATTTTTCGAATGGCAGCCAAGCATCGATTATCATGTAACCAGAATAAGACCCTAGACATTGATTTATTTATCAATATTTGCGCATAAAAGCATTTCCACCAACATTTCTCGCATAATATATTTTACCAACACAAAAAGAGCTCACCTTGTGTAGCATACTTTGTTTTTTTTTACATTTGGAAACATTACAGAAAAATGTTCTGTTTCCATCAGGCCTGTCATTAAATTTTTTATCTGACATGTAGGCTACTTTACTTACATAAAAATGTTGGATGGAAACCTGGTTTGTGTTTCCATCGCATTTTCAACAATACCAATAGTTTTGTCACAAAATCGGTTGCTTAAATAGCATGAGATTATTATGGATAAGAGCAATATTGTTTGTATTTATCAAACGGCAGCCAGGCACTGTTCATCATGTCAACAGAATAAGACCCTCAATATTTAAAGGAGCACCAAGTTCATCACGTGCATTTTCCCCACCCTGTGAAGTTCATCATAATTTATTTCATCGGTAGCCTATTAAACTGCATGGTTTCCCGAGTCGTAGTGACATATCATCGCTTGACTCCAAGTTTTGTCACGGTTTCGGCCGAGGCGGCCCCTTCTCCTTGTTCGGGCAGGCTTCGGCGGTCGTCGTCTCCGGAGTACTAGCTTTTACCGTTCGATGTTTCATGTTTGATTGGTTTTGTCTGTTTGTCACACCTGTTTAGTGTTTAGTCTCATTAGGCACCCTATTTAGTTCCCTTGTGTTAGGTCAGGTGTTGTGTGTAATTGTTCTACTGTCGTGTGGTTGTTTGGTCCTCTGGATTTTGTTCTCTCTTATTTCGTGTTGTTATAGAGAGTCCTGCACGTTGTGCACACTTACTTTGTACAGTTTAGTGTGCGTTTGTTTTCGCCTGTGGCCTGTTGCCGTGTTTGGCGTGTACTACGGACTTCACTAAAAGACCTTTGGATTTATATCTCTGTGTCCTGCGTGTGATTCCACATCCCACTACACTCCACCCCTGACAGAATTACACACCATCTCATGGAATCAGCAGGAGCACCCGCACCCACCGAGATCATGGAGGAGCGCCTTCGTGGTCAAGAAGATCGGATCAACCAAATCGGGTACGCCCTGGACCGGGTGATGAACACCCTCCATCGATGGGAGACCAGCGGGGTACCCACACCCCCACCTACCGCACCATCACCATCGGTCAGCCCGCCCGTACAGCTACCGGAACCCAGTGGGATTCGGCTCTCGCTCCCGAGGGCGTACGACGGCACCGCTGCCGGGTGTCAGGGGTTCCTGTTACAAGTGGAACTCTACCTTGCCACCGTACACCCGGCGCCCTCGGGACACGAGAGCGTTTCCGCCCTCATCTCCTGTCTCACCGGCAAGGCGTTGGAGTGGGCCAACGCCGAATGGAGGAGAATAGACGCCGCCACTATCACCTATGCGGAGTTCTCCCGCCGCTTCCGTGCGGTCTTCGACCATCCACCAGAGGGGAAGGCGGCGGGGGAGCGTCTATTCTACCTCCGGCAGGGGATGAGGAGCGCTCAAGAGTTTGCGCTGGAGTTCCGGACTCTAGCGGCAGATGCAGGGTGGAATGAGCGGGCCCTCATAGACCACTTTCGTTGCAGCCTCCGGGAGGACGTCCGCAGAGAGTTGGCGTGCAGGGATACTACACTCTCATTTGACCAGTTGGTGGACATGGCCATTCGGCTGGACACCCTGCTCGCTACCCGTGGACGTCCCAGGTGGGGGCCGCCTATTCCACCCTCCAGCGCCTCCGAGCCGAGCCCGATGGAGCTCGGAGGTGCTGGCGCTAGAGGAGGGAGAAGAAGGAGCCCGAGGGGGGCCGTCCCCTGCACCAACTGTGGCCGTGGAGGGCACACCGCGGCTAGGTGCTGGGGAGGGTCCCCTGGTGGAGGAGACGGCAGGCCACACAGTGGGGAGTCCTCCCAGGTGAGTAGGCGCCCCACTTACCCAGAGCTTTCTGTCGTACACATAACTATACCTGTTTGTTTTCCACAGGTTGCACCTCGTTCCCAGCATAAGGCGCTAGTAGATTCAGGCGCAGCTGGGAATTTTGTAGATCGTAAATTCTGTGTTGAGTTAGGGATTCCCCTCCTTCCGGTTGATAATCCTTTCCCTGTACATGCCCTAGATAGTCGTCCGTTGGGATCTGGGTTGATTAGGGAGGTCACAGCGCCACTTAGGATGAAGACGCAGGGGGGTCATGAGGAGACGATTCAACTCTATCTGATCGACTCTCCTGCATATCCGGTGGTACTGGGGCTTCCCTGGTTGATTACCCATGATCCTACGATTTCGTGGCGAGAGAAGGCTCTTAAAGGGTGGTCTGCTCAGTGTGAGGGGCTATGTCTGGGTGTTTCCGTAGGGGCGACCTCGGTGGAGAGTCCGAACCAGATGCCCGCACTGCACATTCCACCTGAGTATGAGGATTTGGCACTCGTGTTTAGCAAGACAAGAGCGGCACGGTTGCCGCCTCATAGACAGGGGGATTGTGCGATAGACCTCCAGGCAGGAGCTGCGCTCCCGCGGAGCCATGTGTATCCTTTGTCACAGGAGGAGAAGGCGGCAATGGAGACATACATTGCCGAGTCTCTGAGACAGGGATACATACGGCCCTCCACTTCTCCCGCGTCCTCGAGCTTCTTTTTTGTGAAGAAAAAGGATGGAGGTTTGCGTCCGTGTATTGATTACCGCGGTCTCAATCAGGTGACTGTGAAATATAGTTATCCACTCCCGCTGATTGCGACCATGACGGAGTCCTTACACGGGGCACGGTTCTTCACAAAATTGGACCTCAGGAGCGCATATAACTTGGTGCGCATTAGAGAGGGCGATGAGTGGAAGACAGCATTTAGTACTACCTCCGGTCATTACGAGTATCTCGTCATGCCATACGGGTTAATGAATGCTCCATCAGTCTTCCAATCTTTTGTAGATGAGATTTTCCGGGACATGCAGGCGCAGGGAGTAGTGGTGTACATAGACGATATTCTGGTGTACAGTTCTACTCGGGCCGAGCATGTAGCCCTGGTGCGCAGGGTATTGAGGAGATTGTTGGAGCATGACCTGTATGTCAAAGCCGAGAAATGTCTGTTCTTTCAGGAGTCGGTCTCCTTTTTGGGTTATCAGTTGTCTGCATCAGGGGTGAGGATGGAGGTTGACCGTGTGTCTGCCGTGCGTAATTGGCAAACCCCAACCACGGTTAAAGAGGTGCAGCAGTTCTTGGGTTTTGCGAATTACTACCGGAGGTTTATCCTGGGTTTTGGACAGGTGGCAGCTCCCATAACGTCCCTTCTGAAGGGGGGTCCTGTGCGCTTGCGGTGGTCAGCTGAGGCGGACAGGGCTTTTGGGAGACTGAAGGACCTGTTTACCTCGGCTCCAGTGCTGGCGCACCCGGATCCCACCTTACCATTCCAAGTGGAGGTGGACGCGTCTGAAGCCGGTATCGGGGCTGTTCTTTCACAACGGTCCGGCACACCACCTAAACTCCGCCCCTGTGCCTTTTATTCTAAGAAGCTCAGTCCGGCGGAGCGGAATTATGACGTAGGGGACAGGGAGCTGTTAGCCGTAGTACAGGCCCTAAAGGTGTGGAGGCATTGGCTTGAGGGGGCTCAACACCCTTTTCTCATTCTGACTGACCACCGTAACCTGGAATACATTCGGGCAGCTAGGAGACTGAATCCTCGCCAGGCTCGATGGACTATGTTTCTCGCCCGGTTTGTGTTTAAGATCACTTACATCCCTGGGTCCCAGAACGGGAAGGCAGATGCCCTGTCTCGGCGGTATGACACAGAGGAGAGGTGCGTGGAGCCCACTCCCATACTACCTGAGTCTTGTCTGGTTGCACCGGTGGTATGGGAGGTCGATGCGGAGATCGAGCGGGCATTACGCACCGACCCTAGCCCTCCACAGTGTCCGGTGGGTCGGACGTACGTCCCGCTCGAGGTCCGGGATCGGCTTATTTATTGGGCTCACACGTCACCCTCCTCTGGACATCCAGGTATTGGCCGGACAGTGCACTGCCTTAGTACAAAGTACTGGTGGCCAACGTTAGCCAGGGATGTGAGGATTTATGTCTCCTCCTGCTCAGTGTGTGCCCAGTGTAAGGCGCCCAGACACTTGCCCAGGGGTAAATTACAACCCCTGCCCGTTCCACAACGACCCTGGTCTCACCTCTCGGTGGATTTTGTTACCGACCTTCCCTCCTCACAGGGGAATACCACCATCCTGGTCGTTGTGGATCGGTTCTCGAAGGCCTGTCGTCTCCTTCCCATTCCGGGTCTTCCTACTGCCCTACAGACCGCTGAGGCTCTATTTACTCACGTCTTCCGGCATTACGGGGTACCCGAGGATATAGTGTCTGATCGAGGCCCCCAGTTTACCTCCAGAGTCTGGAGAGCGTTTATGGAACGGTTGGGGGTTTCGGTGAGCCTTACCTCGGGTTACCACCCGGAGAGTAATGGGCAGGTCGAACGTGTCAACCAGGATGTGGGTAGGTTTCTGAGGTCATATTGTCAGGGCCGGCCGGAGGAGTGGGCGAGATATGTGCCCTGGGCCGAGATGGCACAGAACTCTCTCCGCCACTCCTCCACTAAACTAACCCCTTTCCAGTGTGTGTTAGGGTACCAGCCGGTTCTGGCACCTTGGCATGAGAGCCAGATCGAGGCCCCTGCTGTGGATGAGTGGGTGCGGTGCTCGGAGGAGACGTGGAACGCTGCACACGTCCATCTGCAGCGAGCCATCCGTCGACAGAAGACGAGCGCCGACCTCCACTGCAGTGAGGGGCCAGTGTACGCACCTGGAGATCGAGTCTGGCTCTCAACCAGAAACCTGCCCCTCCGCCTGCCCTGCCGGAAGCTGGGTCGGCGGTTTGTGGGGCCTTTTAAAGTCCTGAGGAGGTTGAACGAGGTGTGTTACAGGTTACAACTGCCCATTGATTACAAAAATATTAACCCCTCGTTCCATGTGTCTCTCCTCAGGCCGGTGGTAGCTGGTCCACTCCAGGACTTTGAGATAGAAGAGACTCCTCCGCCCCCGTTGGACATCGAGGGGGCTCCGGCGTACACGGTTCGGGCCATCCTGGATTCGAGACGCCGGATGGGGGGTCTCCAATATCTCGTGGAGTGGGAGGGGTACGGCCCGGAGGAGCGGTGCTGGGTGCCGAGGAGGGACATCCTGGACCCGTCCCTTCTGACCGAATTCCATCGTGGTCATCCTGCGCGCCCTGCTCCGCGTCCTCCTGGTCGTCCCCGAGGCCGGGGGCGGCGCACGGCTATAGCCGCGCGTCAAGGGGGGGGTACTGTCACGGTTTCGGCCGAGGCGGCCCCTTCTCCTTGTTCGGGCAGGCTTCGGCGGTCGTCGTCTCCGGAGTACTAGCTGCCACCGTTCGATGTTTCATGTTTGATTGGTTTTGTCTGTTTGTCACACCTGTTTAGTGTTTAGTCTCATTAGGCACCCTATTTAGTTCCCTTGTGTTAGGTCAGGTGTTGTGTGTAATTGTTCTACTGTCGTGTGGTTGTTTGGTCCTCTGGATTTTGTTCTCTCTTATTTCGTGTTGTTATAGAGAGTCCTGCACGTTGTGCACACTTACTTTGTACAGTTTAGTGTGCGTTTGTTTTCGCCTGTGGCCTGTTGCCGTGTTTGGCGTGTACTACGGACTTCACTAAAAGACCTTTGGATTTATATCTCTGTGTCCTGCGTGTGATTCCACATCCCACTACACTCCACCCCTGACAAGTTTACTTCTATTTTATGGTTATTATATCAATATTTGCACATCATTAATTTTACAGACACAAAAAGATCCCACCATGTGGAACGAACAAATTATAAAATTGTACCGGCATATCTTGTTTCCATCAGCCCGGTCATGACTTTTTTTATGCGTCAGGAAGCCTAATTAATCTGCATGAAATGGTTGGATGGAAACCTGGTTATAGAGGCTCACTTTTCTACCATTAAATGAAATAAACCTGTTACTTGTTTAAATGGTACTGATTTATGTTTGATTGAAATGGGCACAAAAATGCTTCAGAAACACAAAGATAAGCTAATTGGTAGTTCAGAATGTATTTTATAGGCTACATGATTTATAGATTTTCCACATCAAATTATGGATACATACCTCAAATGTTATTCTTTCTACAAGATAGAACAACAGACAGCGAACGCAACGTTAAACTATGATATAAATTAGCTATCTATGGTCGGTAGGGAGAATTGATTCCCAAAAGTTCCATACTATTTGATATTACCTAACAGTTTGCATATTTGATCAAGTAAAAAAAGACTAATACATGTTTCTTCTTCTTCTTCTATGGGTTTTATGGCGGACTACATCCAAAAGTTGTATTGCCGCCACCAACTGGACGATTTGAAACCAAAAATTAAATTAAAATAACTAAATCCATACTTAATAGTGATTTTAACAATCCACCCTACTAAAAAAGATATATATAGTACATTAACAAAACAAACAAAACTCCCACTTCTTCCTTCTTTTAGTTCTCCATATCTCCCTTCTCAGGCTCTAGGCTTTTGCTAATATTCCATGTAACTCCTTTGCTGTGAAATCTTTCAGCCCCAGGAACCGCTCCGCTGCAATCACAATGATTTCAATCTTCCTAGATCTTTTCTCCAAAGTCCACCTTTTTAACATTGAAAATGTCAGGATCATCTTGGTGAAAGGCAACCCCTGCAGCTTGCATTGAAGTCCTATCCACCACCATGGACTCTTCAGGGGCACCATTCAAACCCTCAACCCTTTTAACCGCTGCTGCATAGGAAATGCTCTGTACAACCCTAACTTTGGCCACCTCATTTTCTTTCACCCTTGTCGGGCATTCAAAAGACGTGGCTTTATGGTTCCCACCACAATTGCAACATTTCACTTTTATAACACATTAAATGATATTTTCCACAACTTGGACATCTAGGTTTCTCCCTTCTGCAAACCCTTGACACATGACCAAAAGCTTTACAGTGATCACACTGTATTGGTCTTGGAATAAATGCTCTGACTTTGTAGTTTATATACCCCAACTGCACTTCAGTAGGGAGAGACTCCATATCAAAAAACAAAAGAACAGATAAACTTTTTCATCATTCACCACTCGATTCATCCAACGTGCATCAATCACTCCTGGAATATTTTTCATCTCTTTAACTCGACTTCCCACGAGACGCCAGATATTACCCCCTTGAGGGGTGCCCTGTTCCGAAGAGACACACGCCACGTCAAACTTTTCAAATCGGGAGATCCGCAACACACGTTCCTTCTACAAAAAATCAAAACAAACCCGCCTCTCGTGATCCTCACATCCTTCACTTTACCCATCACACTCTCCACCGGTTTGGATAGCTCAAAAGGATTCTTCAAGATTGGTATTTCGATAAGCTGCTCCTCATTAACAAACCTTACTCCTACAAGATATATAGGGACATTCTCCGCACTGTACCCTACTTCGCTCCTTTTTCCATTCTTTTGAACTATACTCCAATCCTCCTTGATTCTACCGCCATTAGATTCACAATCCACTTCATCATCCGCCTCCGCCATCTTTTCGAATCTGTCGTACCCTCAACTGTCATCTCATAATTTATCTTTAGACAATCACCAAAAAGCCTACCAGTATGCACATTTAGTAGCCAAATGAACGGCTCTCTTACCGATGCCTAATACATGTTTCCATACGTGTTTCAGTAGTTCAAATGATATTAGTTTAGAAGTGGCCCAACTCGGCGGAAATTCTGTCTCCCTCCAGTAGGTGGCGATGTTTTGCCCACCAAGCAAGCAGTTTTTATCTGGAGATCAATGAGTGCCGGATTTGATTAACAAAAAAATTAATGGCTTATTTGCTACGTGAGGTTTATTTGATCAAATAGACGTTTCGTAATGCTTAAGTTGCTACGTGTGTACTGATATAAGTAGGACACGTGACATCGACAAAAAACACTTTATATCGGCATTGTCTATTCATAGTATGAGGCTAGTAGCATAGCGTCTCTCTTCATTGAATACAGGCGGTTGACGTCTATGGAGGACTAAAAGTGCCACAATTAAATAAATAAATACACCATTAAATAATTACTTAAATGTGTCATTAATTAATTAAAATTAGAATTAAATACATAAATGTGTTATTAAATGTGTCATTAATTAATTCAAATACCGATTCATTTTATGTAAAATACATATATAATAATTTCACTATTTACATTTACATTTCATGGTCCTGCGTTGGAGTGCTTCCTGAATTACTTAAAACTGTCAAACTGATCCATCAAAAGTTGGTAGGCGGAACCTAACGCCTGATTGGTTACCCTCTGCATCAAGCCAAGACAAATCAATTCCGGCTAATGTCAGCAGGTCCTGCTTCTACATCCTCTGCTAAGTTTAAAATGTCTCTAACCAACTCCCTGGAAAGTTCACGGAGATCCTCCATTGTCTCTATCCAGGTTGGCCTACTCTACTTCAGACCAAAGCAATGGATCAGACTAGATTCGCGTTAGCCCCGCCCACTGACTTTGATGGGTCAGTTTGACAGTTTTAAGTAATTCATGAATCACTGCAATGCAGGATCATGAAATGTAAATGTAAATAGTGAAATAATTATATATGTATTTTACATAAAATGAATCGGTATTTGAATTAATTAATGATACATTTAATTACACATTTATGTATTTAATTCTAATTTGAATTAATTAATGACACATTTAAGTAATTATTTAATGGTGTATTTATTTATTTAATTGTGGCACTTTTAGTCCTCCATAGACGTCAACAAACCTTATCAAATATTTAAAAATAGATTACAATAATGAGATGTATCCACCATTCCAAAGAAAGGATAGGCGGGAGCTAGACAGTCCGCCGTACCGCTTTGTTGGACAACACCTTTTGTGGTCCTCTGTAGCTCAGCTGGTAGAGCACGGCGCTTGTAACGCCAAGGTAGTGGGTTCGATCCCCGGGATCACCCATACACAAAAATGTATGCACGCATGACTGTAAGTCGCTTTGGATAAAAGCGTCTGCTAAATGGCATATTATTATTATTATTATTACAACAACTCCCATTATTAGGGCGGAGAGACATGTATATTGTCAGTATATCCATAATATTTGGTTTAATTAAGCTTTTTATTGAAACATAAGTTCCGGGTAGCACGGTTTCCGTTTTGTCCGGGGAATGTTGATAGTGGGACACCATCTGCATTTGTGCAGAAATTAGCTCGCAAGCTAGCAGTCTCGTACACATTTTTACTTATTTCAAGCGTTTTATCCACAGAACTACACTAACTAACATAAATGAGTTGTAAAGGAGACTCCAATGACTCTCCTTCCAAACGCAAAGTTGTATATGTCTATAGTCCTCAATACATCGAGACATGCGACTCGCTATCAAAAGTCCCCAACCGGGTGAGTTGAATGGAAATGATAGCTAGCTATGGATGCTCGCCAGAGAGGCATTACTTTTGTCATTATTTACAAGTACTGAACGATTTTTTTTTATTCCGTTTCCCTAGGCAAGTATGGTACATTCACTCATAGAAGCTTATGGTTTACTTCAACACATGGGGTAAGTTAACGTTAGATGCTTGTCAAAAATAAGGGAATGAGCTAGTTAACTCTGGCAGGGCGTTGTTCACTTGCCCTCCACTCTCGCACTGGGGAAGTTTTAGTGATTTACTTGACTGTAGAGTGCTGACAAACAGTAAGCTGTATAATGCAGTGCACTGGTGTCATTTCTCCAAAATACGAAACACACAACTTTTACCCCCAGTCTAATGCTGGCCCACGCGCATTATATTCGCGTGCAGAACGCATGCGTCTGGACCAGAGCTAGTGCGCTGTCTATGTTGGCTAGCTAACATTAGTTAGCTAAACCATTCCCTTTATTTAACCAACTGAGCTTGGTGCTTGTTTTACCTACATTATATGGACGTTTAAGAAGTTATAGCTATTATTTTAGATTAGAATAAACCAACTAGTTAGCTAGCTAACGTTACCATCCTGCTCCAATGCCAGTACCACATTCTGAGCTCTTTCTACAGTTCTCGAACAATATGGATTAGAACTCTGTAAAGTAACTAAGTACAAACCTCTAGAACAGTCCATCAGTATCTATGTTCCATTCATTCTTTCAGTGTTGTGAAGCCCCGTGTTGCGACCATTGAGGAGATGGCCAAGTTCCACACAGACGCCTACCTGGAGCACCTCCACAAAATCAGCCAGGATGGAGACAACGATGACCCCCAGTCCGGGGACTTTGGCCTGGGTAAGAGGAGAGGGAAGAGCAGGCTCTCTGGAGCTAGGGAGAGAGAGGGTGGTCGAGAGAGAGTGAAAGAAAGAGGTGGGGTCGAGAGAGAGAGGGGGTCGGGGGAGAGAGAGGGGGTCGGGGGAGAGGGAGGGTCGAGAGAAAAAGGGGGAGAGAGAGAGAGAGAGAGAGAGAGAGAGAGAGAGAGAGAGAGAGAGGTAGTGAGGGAGCGAGAGAGTGTGGGGGTTCGAGAGAGGAGGGTTGAGAGGGGGGGTTCGAGAGAGGAGGGTCGAGGGGAGTGAGGGGGGTCGAGAGAGAGAGTGAGGGGGGGTCGAGAGAGAGAGTGAGGGGGGGGTCGAGAGAGAGAGTGAGGGGGGGTCGAGAGAGAGTGAGGGGGGGTCGAGAGAGAGAGTGAGGGGGGGTCGAGAGAGAGAGTGAGGGGGGGTCGAGAGAGAGTGAGGGGGGGATCGAGAGAGAGTGAGGGGGGGATCGAGAGAGAGAGAGGGGGGGTCGAGAGAGAGAGAGAGGGGGGGGTCGAGAGAGAGAGAGAGAGAGAGAGGGGGGGGTCGAGAGAGAGAGAGAGAGAGAGGGGGGGGGTCGAGAGAGAGGGGGGGGGTCGAGAGAGAGAGAGAGAGGGGGGGTCGAGAGAGAGAGAGGGGGGGTCGAGAGAGAGAGAGGGGGGGGGTCGAGAGAGGGGGGGGGTCGAGAGAGAGAGAGAGAGGGGGGAGGGAGGGAGAGGGGGGGGAGAGAGGGGGAGCGAGAGAGAGAGGGGGGGTCGAGAGAGAGAGAGGGGGGGTCGAGGGAGAGAGAGAGGGAGAGAGAGAGGGGGGGAGAGAGGGGGGGAGCGAGAGAGGGGGAGAGAGGGGGGGAGCGAGAGAGAGAGGGGGGGAGAGAGAGAGAGAGGGGGGAGCGAGAGAGAGAGAGAGAGGGGGGGAGCGAGAGAGAGAGAGAGAGAGCACCAGACAGCTAGGATCTGGGCCTTCAGTGTTGGGCAACCCTAAAAGAATACAGACTCTCAGAACAAAAAAGAACAACACATCAGACACCAACTTAATTAAATTGAGGAATCCATTGATTCAACAACTATTTAGAAAATTGGAACTCCCTAAACCAGGGATCATCAACTTCATTAAGCCGCGGGCCGATTTTTCTTGGGCGGATGGTCAAATAGTTTGACTAAAACATAATCATTTCAAACCTTGTTTACATTTATATACTATCGCGTGTCTCTCTATTATGCGTGGGAATACTTGGGAACAGATGTCTTAAATAAAAATCACTTGGAGATGATTTCCTGATGTTTTTAGTTTTTTATGTCCAACAATGAAAAAGCCCCCCAAAATAAATATAAATAACTTGCGCAAATAAAAGAACTATATAGACATATTAAAATTAATTCGGAACAAAAAGAAATCTATGAAAAACTGCAAGTTCTTGAATCGGCCATTAAAGACAACCAGAACCGTTGGATTCCCCAATAACACAAAAATAACTAATGGAAAACATACAGGCCCTGCGACCCAGAAAAGCTTGTGGTACTGATGGAATATTGAACGACATGATAAAATACACAGACCACAAATTTAGCACTATCTTACTCAAAGTATTTAACAAAGTTTTGAGTGTAGGCTATTTCCCTGACATTTTAAATGGAGACATTTGATCCAAACAATTAACATGGCATTTGTGTCAACAGCATCCTGGTAAAAATATTCTGCACCATCATGAACCGCTGATTACTGCACTTTCTAAGTGAACACAATATCCTGAGCAAAAGTGAAATTGGGATTCCTATGAAATTATCGAACATCAGATCACATTTATACCCTACACACACGAATTGATAAACGTGAAACAAAACAAATTTTCTTGTGCTTTGTGGATTTCTTAAAAACCTTTGATTCAATTTGGCATTGCATTAAGGCATTTTTCTCTAATTAATTGAAAATGGTGTGGGTGGGTGGAAAAACATACAAATGTCTTCAAATCAATATATAGAAATAACACATGTGCAGTCAAAATTGGAAATAAACATACACATTTATTTTCCCAAGGGCACGGAGTGAAACAGGGGAACAATTTCAGCTCAAGTCTTCTTAATATATAGACTAATGAATTGGCAAAAACGCTAGAACAATCAACAGCCCCGTCTCACTCTTAACAACACAGAAATAAAATGCCTCCTGTATGCAGATGACCTGGTGCTGCTGTCCCCCATAAAAGAGGGGTTACAGCAACAATTAGATAATCTGCAACAGTTCTGTCAGACCTGGGCCCAGACAGTCAATCACAAAAAGACACAAATGACGATATTCCAGAAAATATCCAGATGTCAGGGAAACCGATATCAATTTTTACTGGGCTCCACTCATATACAGTGCATTCGGAAAGTATTCAGACCTCTTGACTTTTTCCACATTTTGTTACATTACAGCCCTATTCTAAAATGGATTAAATAAATTGTTTTCCTATCAATCTACACACAATACACCCATAATGACAAAGCGAAAACAGGTTTTTAGATTTTTTTGCAAATTTATAAAAAATTGAAAATATACCTTATTTACATAAGTATTCAGACCCTTTGCTATGAGACTCAGTTGAGCTCAGGTGCATCCTTTCCATTGATCATCCTTGAGATGTTTCTACAACTTGATTGGAGTTCACCTGTGGTAAATTCAATTGATTGTACATGATTTGGAAAGGCACACACCTGTCTATATAAGGTCCCACAGTTGACAGTGCATGTCAGAGCAAAAACCAAGCCATGAGGTCGAAGGAATTGGTCGTAGAGCTCCGAGACAGGATTGTGTCGAGGCACTGAAGGTCCCCAAGAACAGCATTGAACGTCCCCAAGAACACCGTGGCCTCAATCATTCTTAAATGGAAGAAGTTTGTAACCACCAAGACTCTTCCTAGAGCTGGCCAAACTGAGCAATCGGGGGAGAAGGACCTTGGTCAGGGAGGTGACCAAGAACCCGATGGTCACTCTGACAGAGATCCAGAGTTCCTCTGTGGAGATGGGAGTACCTTCCAGAAGGACACCCATCTCTGCAGCCCTCCACCAATCAGGCCTTTATGGTAGAGTGTCCAGACAGAAGCCACTCCTCAGTAAAAGGCACATGACAGCCCGCTTGGAGTTTGCCAAAAAGGTACCTAAAGGACTCTCAGAGCATGAGAAACAAGGTTCTCTCGTCTGATGAAACCAAGATTGAACTCTTTGTCCTGAATGCCAAGCGTCTCATCTGGAGGAAACCTGGCACCATCCCTACGGTGAAGCCAAGAGTTTGCAAAGCTGTCATCAAGGCAGGGTGGCTAGTTGAAGAATCTCACGTATAAAATATATATTTTAATTTGTTTAACACTTTTTTTGGTTACTACATGATTCCATATGTGTTATTTCATAGTTTTGATGTCTTCACTATTATTCTACAATGTAAAAATAAAGATAAATCCTTGAATGAGTAGGTGTTTCCAAACTTTAGACTGGTAGTGTATGTAAATGTGATGTTTTTTTGTGTTTTTTTTATACATTTGCAAAAAATTGATAAAAACCAGTTTTTCCTTTGTCATTATGGGGTATTGTGTGTAGAAGGACGAGGGGAAAAAAACAATTTAATCAATTTTAGAATAAGGCTGTAACATAATGTGGAAAAAGTCGAGGGGTCTGAATACTTTCTGAATGCACTGTAAAAGAGACACACACCTACACATTTTTGGGAGATAAAATCAACTCCACAGGGAACATCAACATGGCTGTGAATGAACAAATAGAAAGCAAGGAGGGCTTTCAATGCCAGTAAAATATCTCTCAAATTAGACGTACCAATTAGGATCTGGCTAAAAATATTCTAATCAATAATAGAACCAATTGGACTATATGGCAGCGAAGTGTGGGGTCCTCTTACAAAACAAGTATTTGACAAATGGGACAAACACCCAATTGAAACCCTGCATGCTGAATTCTGTAAGAGCGTCCTTAGAGTACAGAGAAAAACTCCAAACAATGCATGCAGAGCAGAATTAGGCCAATTCCCTCTTCTGATTTAATATCCAAGAGGTGACCATAAAGTCCGCTCAGCCAGCTGGTCCTGAGGCTCAATTCACTAACCACTACCAACCCAACGAAGCCTCTGGACAGCACTCAGAAAATCTGTCCCAGCGTAATTATCACAAAGCAAAAATAAAAATATATCACCTATTGGAAAGAAATCACAAGAAAGTCGAAGTAAACTTCAATGTTATTTGGCTCTAAACAGACAGTACACTGTGACTGATAAAAAACAGAGGAAAAAACTAACTACGTACAGACTCGGTGAGCACAGCCTGGCCATAGAGACCGGTCGTCACAGGCAAACCTGACTGCCCAGAGAGGACAGGCTGTGCTGATTCTGCCCCCAGGAAGAGGTGGAGACAGAGCTGCGTTTTCTGTCAAACTGTGACCGATATTCATACATAAGAAATACATTCTTCCCCCAAATTATAAAACAATACAAATAATTAGAAAACCTAAATGATGAAGACAAACTTAAATACGTACTTGGTGAAAAACCAATATGTATTTAGCAGCCAAATTTGTGGCCTCCTGCCACATCCTGAGGGATCCTGAGGGAGCCAGTGAGAAGTATAGTGTGATTATTCATATTTGCCTATTCTTTATTATTGTTGTAATTGCTATTAATATGAGTGTAATTATTGCTTAATTACAAACCGTCTAGTATGTTCCTGTCTTTTGACCATCGTCGCTATATTTTTACTTTGACAATGTGTTTGCTTTCCATGTCAATTAAGTATATTGAATTGAGGGAGGTCGGGGGGAGGATGAGAGGTCGGGGGAGGGGGAGAGAGAGCGCAAGGTCGAGGGGGGGAGAGAGCGCAAGGTCGAGGGGGGGGGAGAGCGCAAGGTCGAGGGGGGGAGAGAACGCAAGGTCGAGGGGGGGAGAGAACGCAAGGTCGAGGGGGGAGAGAGCGCAAGGTCGAGTGGGGGAGAGATCGCAAGGTCGAGGGGGGAGAGAACGCAAGGTCGAGGGGGGAGGTCGGTCGGTCGAGCGTGAGAGATTTACATGGTTATCAAAACGTCACGCCAGGGTAAGCCTATACGAAACACATCCCTTATTTGAAGTGTTTCTAAAATCCCATATGGGAATAATGATTGGAACCATTTCCCTGTTTGACCGCTAGGTTTTATGGGTATTATGACACCTCCACTCTAGGGCTCTATAAGGAGGCTTGTGTCTTGTGACCGTAGTGTACGTGTAGGTATTTATGGCAGGACCAAATTGGAGAGATGTGTAGGAACATGTCCATGTAATGGTTTGTAGGTTAACAGTAAAACCTTGAAATCAGTGACTGAGGGAAATGGGAGGACTTTCATGCAATGGTGTTATGCTGGCAGTAGAGGGTGCTTTAACTCTGGATAAAAAAACGACCCCCCACCGGGCATAAGGTTTACAAGGCTGTTTTTGGCAACACATTAATATGGTTACATAATGAATTTACATTAGAAAACCTCCATTTATGCTTAAATATATAAATGACAGATTGACATTCCTTCTTCCTACTGTATTTCCTTTATTGTATTGATTCCCTGCGTCCTCTCTCCTTGTCTCCTCAAAGCCCATTGGAGCAGAAGATCTGATGTGTTTTGAGAGGGAGGCGAGGAGAGATTCAACCTAGGTCAGCATGTTATCAACAGTCTAGGGCTGTGGGTGGGAGACTGGAGAGATGCAACCCCTTTCTGTTGTTATTTAATGGGTTATCACTCCTCTTCTGCCAACCTTTCTATTATAAAAACGTCTTAATCTCACCTTATCTCCGTCTTTTCATCGATCCCTCCCTTCCCCACCTTTCCTTTTCATTGTTTCTCTTCTGCTTCCTTCTTCCTCCCTTTGTTTCTCCTCAACACCTCTGTCTGGTCCTCTCTCTCTCTCTCTCTGTCTTTGTCACACTCACTTATCCACCCTCTCACATTTTCCCCCTCTACTTTACTCTCGTCTTTTCTTATTTACTTTTCTACTTTTCTGTCTGTCATTTGCTTCTCTCTCTCTCTCTCTCTCTCTCGCCACCCCTCCTCCCTTCCCCTCTCCTTTCGCCAGGTTATGACTGCCCGGTGGTGGAGGGTATATATGACTATGCTGCAGCGGTGGGTGGTGCCACCCTGACGGCCGCCCAGTGCCTGCTGGACAAGAGGGGTGAGGTGGCAATCAACTGGGCAGGAGGCTGGCACCACGCCAAGAAGTAAGAGTGAACTGTGTGTGAATGGTGACCGGACAAGGACCAGGGTCACATGTTGATGAATGTGTTACCAAACCATTCCTAACAGGAGGACACAATGAATTATGTTAGACATATATGATGGTCTACACAGAAGGCCTCTAAGTCATTGAAAAGACTAGAATGCGTTAAGTATTTTCTGTCTTTCTGTCTCTCTCCTCTCACTTTCATTCTCTCTGTCTCTTCCTCTCTCTCTCGTTCAGGGATGAGGCATCAGGCTTCTGTTATGTGAATGATGCTGTGCTGGGGATTCTCAAGCTGAGAGAGAAATACGAGAGAGTTCTATATGTGGATGTGGACCTGCATCATGGAGACGGTACACACACACACACACCCTTTTCCCCGAACTCACATCTAAATGTGCGTTGATATTGTAAATATTGTGTAGATATTTTCACCAAATGAGTACTGTATGTGGATACAAATGTTTTGTCAAGGTTGCTAAATTATTTGGTTTGTCAATGAAATAAATCATTGTGTGTTTTTAGAGAATAATGTAATGTTTCTCAGGTGTGGAAGATGCCTTCAGTTTTACCTCCAAAGTGATGACTGTGTCTCTACACAAGTTTTCCCCCGGATTCTTCCCAGGTCAGTGGTGGCTCCTAATGCAGTACAAATGACCGTTCTACTACAGTTGGCAAACTTCCAATCTTCTGTGTGCGGGCCTCTCATTCTTTTATTTCAGTATTATTGTTTATCCTAGCACTGGTATGCTCACGTTTAGGATGTACATATCACCCTCCTTTTCATCATAAACTTCCTTTACCTGTAGGGACTTGTATACTATGGTCCTTCCTCATTGGGGGACCGCTTGCATTAAAACTTAAAACTGTAGAACTAAATCAGTGTCAAATCAGCTAACAATCTGAGAGATTGGTATAGTCCATGAACTGGAGTTTGAGAAACATTGATACATAATACACACACACACTGTCATAGTAACCCTACCATCCTGTTGTAGGTACAGGGGACCTGTGTGACACAGGGATGGGTAAAGGAAGATGGTATGCTGTCAACGTCCCTCTGGATGACGGCATCAAAGACGACAGATACTTCCACGTCTTCACCAGGTACATGGTTGTTAAAGCTAGTACATTTTTATTCATCCAGGTTTATTCACCCAGGTTATGACATACGATACATATCTCATCTTTTAATGGTTAACACTGTCAGAAACATCAGAGACATGCTGCATGTCCTCTGCTTTCTCAGTAACGGACATTTACAGACATAATAAGCTAGAATCGCATGTTAGTAGTTTTGTTGATACTCTGCAAACGTTTTTCTTGTTGCAGAACCGTGATATCGTCTTTGTAGATCTTGCATGTTATGTATGTATGTATGCTATGGAAACAAACATTTTCAAAGTCAAATGAAAACATTATCTGTTGTGTTCACTACATAGTCAAAACTGTAACCGTCTAATATTATGATTGTTGTGTTCATCTTTAACCTCTAATGTTTTGATGATTGTTGTGTCCATCCATAGTGTGATGCAGGAAGTGCAGGCGTTGTTTAACCCGGAAGCAGTAGTGATGCAGCTGGGAGCTGACACCATGGCCGGGGACCCCATGTGTTCCTTCAACATGACCCCTGTAGGGGTGGCCCAGTGTCTTCGCCATGTACTAGACTGGCACCTACCCACACTGCTGCTGGGAGGAGGTGGGTCTGACAACACACGCACACCAGGGTTTCTGTTAGCTGGTAATTGCCGGCTTTGTGACGTTAAAATAAATGAAAAGCTGATGAATAAAATAGTAGCCGGCCATCAAGGCAGGGTGGCTTCAGCACCATTTTCTCACTCCTGCCCGCTGCCTTACGTCCATGTTCATGCTACTGAGGAGAGAGAGAGCACGAGAGAGGAGCCTTGGGCTACTGTTGACTGTGATGATGGAAGCCTTTTTCATTAAAGTAAAATGAAAGTTAGAGAATATTCCTATAGTGAAAAGCCTACTACGGAACAAGTTTTAATATTGTAGTGGACAAAGATAAGAAGAACGTTGGCGCTGCCAACTTCAGGCTACTGTGCAACTCGCTATTCAGGTAGGATGCAATTTTTGAACTTTATAAATTTTTTCGTGTTTATAAACATTTGTTTTATCATTATTATTATTATTGTATACCATTATTATTATTGGAGGCTGAACTGTGAGGTGGACATTATTTCGTATTTATAAACATTTGTTTTATCATTATTATTGTATACCATTATTTTTATTGTAGGCCTATTTATTAATCCAAACCAGTTCTTTAAATATGCAAAATATGTTTTGTTTCATTTTGTGGAGACATTTTCGTTGGCTATATTACAGCCCTCTAACCAATTGTACTATTATGTGTGTTTTTTCGCATTATTTGTAATTTATTCTGTACATAATATTTCTGCCACCGTCTCTTATGACCAAAAAGAGCTTCTAGATATCAGGACAGCGATTACTCACCTCGTATTGGACTAAGATTTTTTTTCAACGAGTTGGACGCAAAGGATATCCTATAGACACCCGACAAGGCCCAAATCCCCGTCATTCGCATGAGAAAGAGACAGAGATATCGTGGACGTGGGTCGGGGTGCCTTGAAAGGATCCGACGGCGAGCGAGAAATCTGCCTCTTCCATCAATCCTATTAGCCAATGTTCAATCATTTGAAAATAAATTAGACGACCTAAGATTACGGTTATCCTACCAACGGGACATTAAAAACTGTAATATTTTATGTTTCACCGAGTCGTGGCTGAACGACGACATGGATAAGATACAGCTGGCGGGATATACGCTACATTCGGCAGGATAGAACGGCTGACTCCGGTATGACAAGGGGTGGCGGTCTGTGTATATTTGTAAACAACAGCTGGTGCATAAAATCTAATACTAAGGAAGTGTCAAGGTTTTGCTCGCCTGAGGTAGAGTATCTCATGATAAGCTGTAGACCACAGTATTTACCAAGAGAGTTTTCATCTATATTTTTCGTAGCTGTATATTTACCACCACAAACCGATGCAGGCACTAAGATTGCACTCAATGAGCTGTATAAGGCCATAAGTAAACAGGAAAACGCTCATCCAGAGGCAGCGCTCCTAGTGGCCGGGGACTTTAATGCAGGGAAACTTAAATCCGTTCTACCTAATTTCTACCGGCATGTTAAATGTGCAACCAGAGGGGAAAAAAACTCTAGAGGAGCGCTGCCTCTGGATGAAGCACCAGTGACTCGGTTAATAAGGAAGTGGTCAGATGTCGCAGATGCTAAGCAACAGGACTGTTTTGCTAGCACAGACTGGAATATATTCCGGGATTCTTCCAATAGCATTGAGTAGTACACCACATCAGTCACTGGCTTCATCAATAAGTGCATCGATGACGTCGTCCCTACAGTGACCGTACGTACATTCCCCAACCAGAAGCCATGGATTACAGGCAACATCCACACTGAGCTAAAGGGTAGAGCTGCCGCCTTCAAGGAGCAGGACTCTAACCCGGATGCTTATAAGAAATCCCGCTATGCCCTCCGACGAGCCATCAAACAGGCAAAGAGTCAATACAGGACTAAGATTGAATCGTACTACACCGGCTCTGACGCTCGTCGGATGTGGCAGGGCTTGCAAACTATTACAGACTACAAAGGGAGCTGCCCAGTGACACAAGCCTACCAGACGAGCTAAATCACTTCTATGCTAGCTTCGAGGCAAGCAACACTGAAGCATGCATGAGAGCATCAGCTGTTCCGGATGACTATGTGATCAAGCTCTCTGTAGCCGATGTGAGTAAGACTTTTAAGCAGTTCAACATTCACAAGGGGCCAGACGGATTACCAGGACGTGTACTCTGAGCATGCGCTGACCAACTGGCAAGTGTCTTCACTGACATTTTCAACATGTCCCTGACTGAGTCTGTAATACCAACATGTTTCAAGCAGACCACCATAGTCCCTGTGCCCAAGAACACTAAGATAACCTGCCTAAATGACTACTGACCCATAGCACTCACGTCTGTATCCATTAAGTGCTTTGAAAGGCTGGTCATGGCTCATATCAACACCATTATCCCAGAAACCCTAGACCCACTCCAATTTGCATACGCAATCTTTATTGCACTCCACACTGCCCTTTTCCACCTGGACAAGAGTTACACCTACGGTAGAATGCTATTCATTGACTACAGCTCAGCGTTCAACACCATAGTGCCCTCAAAGCTCATCACTAAGCTAAGGACCCTGGGACTAAACACCTCCCTCTGCAACTGGATCCTGGACTTCCTGACGGGCCGCCCCCAGGTGGTAAGGGTAGGTAACAACACATCTGCCACGCTGATCCTCAACACGGGGGCCCCTCAGGGGTGTGTGCTCAGTCCCCTCCTGTACTCCCTGTTCACCCATGACTGCATGGCCAGGCACGACTCCAACACCATCATTAAGTTTGCCGACGACACAACAGTGGTAGGCCTGATCACCGACAATGATGAGACAGCCTATTGGGAGGAGGTCAGAGACCTGGCCGTGTGGTGCCAGGATAACAACCTCTCCCTCAACGTGCTCAAGACAAAGGAGATGATTGTGGACTACAGGAAAAAAAAGAGGACTGAGTACGCCCCCATTCTCATCGACGGGGCTGTAGTGGAGCAGGTTGAGAGCTTCAAGTTCCTTGGTGTCCACATCACCAACAAACTATCATGGTCCAAACACACCAAGACAGTCGTGAAGAGGGCACGACAAAGCCTATTCCTCCTCAGGAGACTGAAAAGATTTGGCATGGGTCCTCAGATCCTCAAAGTTATACAGCTGCACCATCGAGAGCATCCTGACTGGTTGTATCACCGCCTGGTATGGTAACTGCTCAGCCCCCGACCGCAAGGCACTACAGAGGGTAGTGCGTACGGCCAAGTACATCACTGGGACCAAGCTTCCTGCCATCCAGGACCTCTATACCAGGCGGTGTCAGAGGAAGGCCCTAATAATTATCAAAGACTCCAGTCACCCTAGTCATAGACTGTTCTCTCTGCTACCGCACGGCAAGTGGTACCGGAGCGCCAAGTCTAGGTACAAAAGGCTTCTTAACAGCTTCTACCCCCAAGCCATAAGACTCCTGAACAGCTAATCATGGCCAATAATGCATTGCCCCACCCCACCCCAACCCCCTTTTTTACGCTGCTGCTACTCTGTTTATTATTTATGCATAGTCACTTTAACTCTACCAACATGTACATATTACCTCACTTACCTCAACTAACCGGTGCCCCCGCACATTGACTCTGTACCGGTACCCCCTGTATATAACCTCCCTACTGTTATTTTATTTTACTGCTGCTCTTTAATTATTTGCAAATTTAATTTTTTTCTTAAACTGCATTGTTGGTTATGGGCTTCTAAGTAAGCATTTCACTGTAATGCCTACACCTATTGTATTTGGCGCATGTGGCAAATAACATTTGATTTGATTCTTTTTTAATTGTGTGCTCCATATTTACAGTGGGGGAAAAAAGTATTTAGTCAGCCACCAATTGTGCAAGTTCTCCCACTTAAAAAGATGAGAGAGGCCTGTAATTTTCATCATAGGTACACGTCAACTATGACAGACAAAATGAGAAAAAAAATCCAGAAAATCACATTGTAGGATTTTTAATGAATTTATTTGCAAATTATGGTGGAAAATAAGTATTTTGTCAATAACAAAAGTTTCTCAATACTTTGTTATATACCCTTTGTTGGCACTGACACAGGTCAAACATTTTCTGTAAGTCTTCACAAGGTTTTCACACACTGTTGCTGGTATTTTGGCCCATTCCTCCATGCAGATCTCCTCTAGATCAGTGATGTTTTGGGTCTGTCGCTGGGCAACACGGACTTTCAACTCCCTCCAAAGATTTTCTATGGGTTTGAGATCTGGAGACTGGCTAGGCCACTCCAGGACCTTGAAATGCTTCTTACGAAGCCACTCCTTCGTTGCCCGGGCGGTGTGTTTGGGATCATTGTCATGCTGAAAGACCCAGCCACGTTTCATCTTCAATGCCCTTGCTGATGGAAGGAGGTTTTCACTCAAAATCTCACGATACATGGCCCCATTCATTCTTTCCTTTACACGGATCAGTCATCCTGGTCCCTTTGCAGAAAAACAGCCCCAAAGCATGATGTTTCCACCCCCATGCTTCACAGTAGGTATGGTGTTCTTTGGATGCAACTCAGCATTCTTTGTCCTCCAAACACGACGAGTTGAGTTTGTACCAAAAAGTTCTATTTTGGTTTCATCTGACATTCTCCCAATCCTCTTCTGGATCATCCAAATGCACTCTAGCAAACTTCAGACGGGCCTGGACATGTACTGGCTTAAGCAGGGGGACACGTCTGGCACTGCAGGATTTGAGTCCCTGGCGGCGTAGTGTGTTACTGATGGTAGGCTTTGTTACGTTGGTCCCAGCTCTCTGCAGGTCATTCACTAGGTCCCCCCGTGTGGTTCTGGGATTTTTGCTCACCGTTCTTGTGATCATTTTGACCCCACGGGGTGAGATCTTGCGTGGAGCCCCAGATCGAGGGAGATTATCAGTGGTCTTGTATGTCTTCCATTTCCTAATAATTTCTCCCACAGTTGATATATTCAAACCAAGCTGCTTACCTATTGCAGATTCAGTCTTCCCAGCCTGGTGCAGGTCTACAATTTTGTTTCTGGTGCCCTTTGACAGCTCTTTGGTCTTGGCCATAGTGGAGTTTGGAGTGTGACTGTTTGAGGTTGTGGACAGGTGTCTTTTATACTGATAACAAGTTCAAACAGGTGCCATTAATACAGGTAACGAGTGGAGGACAGAGGAGCATCTTAAAGAAGAAGTTACAGGTCTGTGAGAGCCAGAAATCTTGCTTGTTTGTAGGTGACCAAATACTTATTTTCCACCATAATTTGCAAATAAATTCATTAAAAATCCTACAATGTGATTTTCTGGATATTTTTTCTCAATTTGTCTGTCATAGTTGACGTGTACCTATGAAGAAAATTACAGGCCTCTCTCATCTTTTTAAGTGGGAGAACTTGCGCAATTGGTGGCTGACTAAATACTTTTTTTCCCCACTGTAGTTTAAGATAGGTTATAAGTAGGCCTGTTGTACAATAAATATCATTAGCCTATTGATGTCATTTGTTTGGTACAATAGGCACTAGCCTTTCTTGGTAATTGTTGCAATATAGGCTGTTAAACTTTTGTGAAGGTTTAAGACAGTTCGCAAGTGTTTTGTTTCATTCTGTTGAGCCATTTTCTTTGGCCAAATTAAGTTCCAACTGTAATGTTGTGTTATCCGCAATATAATATCCTGCTCGTATTTTGCCCTATAAACAATTTCTTGACTTACTTTTGATATTAACTTAATAAAGTTTTAAAACTTTAAAACGCCTATATCTGTATAACAGACGCAGTAGCCTATCTGACAAGGATAAATAAATGTGTGTCATAGCAGGCATATCTCGATCTCTCTCTGAGGCTAGTCCTAAGCTTCTCTTCCTTTTATATTTAAAATATTCATATCATACAGTGGATGCCTAAGCGCATAGGCCTATGCATGCAATGCCCTGATCCATTTAGTGCTCAAATCTCCAACAGCTCAACCGTGAGGTGGACAATTATTGTTTTAGGAAAGCAAAAACCAATAAAACAGTAGGCTATAAAGTTTTCCATATGCTACACTTCGAAAACAAGGAATAGTGTTTTTGTCTTTTGTTATAGACTGTTTTTAAGGACACGTAAATGTGGATCTTTTGGCCAATATCCCTGGCTGTGTGGGTGGACGCCTTAATGGATTACGCACCCAAGGCATATGGATGTAAATTTCTCAAATGTCAGATAAATGAGAATCTTCCCGTTCATTTGTCCGGTGCCAAAATTGTCCTCACGGAAACCCCCACACACACGGTCAGAAACCACAGCCTAGTGTCTACGCCACGTACTAGACTGGCACCTACCCACACTGCTGCTGGGAGGAGGCTGGTCTCACGTACGCATATACGCACGCGCGCACACACAAACACATCGACACACACAAACGTACCTACACACACACACACATCTGAAACCCCAGCTCCAGACCCCTCAGCCCTGTACCAGATGATAGCTGTTAATTACACCAGTACAATGAAGCCCTTTTACTCACTACAATACCTCTCTTTTTCCTCCCTCCTTCTCGCTCTCTATACTGCCTTTCTCTTTCACTCTCCTCCTCACTTATTTTCCTTTCTCACTCTCTCCATCTCTTCTCTCTCTCTCTCTAGGAGGGTATAACCTAGCCAATACGGCCCGTTGTTGGACCTACCTGACTGGGGCCGTACTGAGACAAACACTGGCCTCTGAGATACCTGACCATGAGGTAAGAGTAAACACAAACTCTATACATAGCCCCAAACACACAAAGCACCTCACACAGGCACGCACAAACACAAAGACACAGACACACACACACCTTGCGGTCAGTCTTCGCTGAGTCATTCCCTCTAATAAAAGATGGCCGCCGGTCCTCAATAAAGGGGTTTGTTTCCAGGTGAATCAGGAGGGATGGAGGGAGTAGGAGAGGAGAAAGGGGGGACAATACCACTCTGTCCCCTCCAGACCTGACAGAGAGGGTCTCTGTGCTTCTCTCGATCTCTCTCTGCCCTCCTTATCTTTTTTTTGTCTTCTTAGAAGGACCTTGTGTGTTTTATTCCGGGGGGGGGGGGGAGACTGGTTTCTTTTGGCGGAAGGGTTGGCGAATTCCCATATAATTACATCAGTAGAAAAAGAGAGCAAATGAGGGATAGAGCTACAAAGAAAGAGCGAGGGAGAGATTTGTGTTTTCCATGTACAGTGAGGGGTAGTTATCTTACTCTCCTGAGACAAAGAGGGTCTTTCTGTAGTGTGTATGTGTGGGCCATGATAAAGGCACCTCTTGTTTCTCCTCCACCATGTCGGGCTGTGACATCACGTGACCTTTAACCTCATTAAGAAGGGCTCACCTCAAACAAGTCTAACCAGCTGCTACAACACACACACAGCCACACAAATAAGTCTACCCTATTCTGACCCTCTTGCTCTGGCCATCAAAGAGTGGTACCCATTTTCCGTCAAACACATACTCTACACTGCCAGCTACCTCTTGTTATTGTGTGTCTACACTTCCACCCAAACAAAACACTATTTAACTCTGGCCTGCTGTGGCCCAGAGAGGACGAGGTAGAGGGGGACGGAGAGGGAGGGAGAAAGAGAAAAGGATGGAGAGGGTGAGCAGGAGAGAGAGAAAGAAATCCAGAGATAGAGAGATTTGTAGTAGCATCGTTGTGTGTGTGTGTGTGTGCCAGAGAGGAGTATTTATCCACGATGACCATGCAAAGTAAGGTTCTAAGGAGAAGGGAAAACAAAAAGCACTTTGTTGTACCTGAGACTCCGAGAGAGGCCAGAGCTCCCCCTCTCCTTCCCAACTGGCTGCAGCTTTTCTGGGCAGCAAGGATAGCCCCTAACCCCCCTGGAACAATGGAGTAAGGGCTAGGGGCTATTGGCCGGACACAAAAGGGCCTCCTTTCAGACCATCACAGAGAGAGAGACATACACACAGTGACATTGGGGGTGACTCTGGAGGTTCTGCAAAGTTAATATCTGATAGTGTGGGAAGGGTGGTTGTTGAAGAGCGTAGAAGAGATAGCGGACCCGATAAAGACTTAACTGTGAATACATGGTGAGTCAGATATCAGACGTCTCCCTAGTCTATTCTCTCTTCATCAATGGAGGAAGAGTAATAAAAAAATAACAGGAAGGAAGGGGCTTAGAAATATTCGATGGAACTCCAAGTTCTGTGTGGCTGTCGGTAGAGCATGGAGCTTGCAATGCCACGGATCGTGGATTCGATTCCCGCTGGGGTCATTCGTAAAATGTATACATGCATGACTGTAAGTCGCTTTGGATAAAAGCGTCTGCTAAATGGCATTTATTATTATTATTATTATATGCCCATGGACTCAGTACATAATCAGTCAATGACCATTGGCGTTGGCAAGACAGCCCAGGGACCATAGCCTGGGTGCCCGTCTGTTTCTGCTCTTTTGCCAACTCCTTATGGAATTGTCATGCAATGTTTGGCTTGACAATGACAATGGAATAGGCAAAAGCACAAACCGATCTGGGACCAGGCTAGTTGACCTGTATTGTCTGTTAACCCTAATGTCCTAATGTCTGAATGAATCTCTAACACCTAAAAATACTCATCAGGGTCAAAGATCATCTAGTCTAGATTAGCTGAGTCGGTTGGTTTTGAAAGTTGTGGGTTTCTCCCTAAATGGCACCCTATTCCATATGTAGTGCGCTACTTTTGACCAGATCCCATAGGGTGCCATTTGGGAGACAGCCTGTGGGTTTGTTCACGTTCAGTTCTTATCTTAGATTGAGGAAACTGTTTATTTTGGACCCAACCCACTCGAGTGGTTCTGTAGGCCTGAACCTGGCCTGCTTTTGGCCAGCTCAGTGTGTGTGTGTGTGTGGAACCGGTCTGTCTGTCTCCAGCCATTCAACATCTTTATTTCCTTTCTCTCTTTTTCTCTCTTTTTTTAATCTGTTTTCTCAGATTTGCACTGAGTGATTCCCAGCACAGCCCCGTGCAAAAACAAACACAGAACTCAAACTCCCCTCCTCCACCCCTCCCTCTCACCCTCTGTCCCTCCCTCCCTCCCTGCCTCACCGCAGTGAGAACTGTGTATGACCAAGGCCCCTCTGTGATACCCAAAACAGAGAGTTTTGGGTATTTTTTCCAGTGTTTTTCAATCTCTAGTACAGCGCTCTCCAACCCTGTTCCTGGAGAGCTACCGTCTTGTAGGTTTCCACTCCGACCCAAATCCAGCGCAGCTGATTCTAATAGTTAGCTGCTTGATAAGCTGAATCAGGTTAGTAACAACTGGGGTTGGAGAACCCTGCTCTAGTAAATAGGCTGTGTTCCAATATCCACACTAACAACATACTACTTAGTATTAAACCATGTATTGGGCATGCATTCTGAGTAGTATGCAAGTATGTACATTTGAACATAGGATAAGTACAATAGACTTAGCCTGTCCCGCCCCTGTACTTCCTGTTTTCTGCCTTGGTACTTCCTGTCCTCTCTGGCGTGTGTCCCTTCCATCTGCCCGTGGGGAAGTACTAGGCTTCCGGAATACTGGCCTCAATCACCGGAAAACTGAGCTGGGATGGGGAAGTGTGTGTGTGAGAGAGACAGTCAGTTCTAAATAGAACAGAAGAGGTACATCATAAATGTAGTGCACTATAAAGAAAATGGGGTGCCATTTGGGATGTGCCGCCAAGGACAATGAGAGGATCAGTAGGCCCTGACCTGGTGACTGACTGTATTGTTCTGTTTTATTATCTTCTGTAGAAGTCCAGGTCACCGGAGAGAGGGATGGATGGATGGACAGAGAGACAGGGGGGGGAGGGGGGGAGGGGAGGGGGGGGGGGGGGGGGGGGAGGGGGGGGGGTCATTTAGAATGGACAGTGAGAGAGAGAATGGGAGAGAGAGATATAGTGGCTACAAAGAAGAGCGTAACATTAGTTTTAGGACTGCAGAGAGGGGGAGGAGGGCGAAGGAAAGGGATGGAAATGGAGACGGAGAGGGAGAGTAAGGGAGAGGGAGAGACCTCAGTTGTAGGACTACAGAGAATGAGAGACGGAGAGACCTCAGTTGTAGGACTACAGAGAATGAGAGACGGAGAGACCTCAGTTGTAGGACTACAGAGAATGAGAGAGGGAGAGACCTCAGTTGTAGGACTGCAGAGAATGAGAGACGGAGAGACCTCAGTTGTAGGACTGCAGAGAATCAGAGACGGGCCTACGTGCGCTATGTGACTCTGTTGACATTTATTAGGAACTCATCGATTTGTTTTCCCAGAGCTTTTTCCACAACATTGACTCTATGTATCTGGAGTTGTAGGCATTTCTGAGATGTAGAGGAGAACAGGAACAATAAACAAGGGTTGGATTCCTTTTCTATTCTGGCCAAGGCTAGTCTCTCTCCAAACAACCAAACACAGACAGAAGGAGAGAAAGATGGAGAGGGAGAAGGGGAGAGAGAGAAAAAGACTGGGAGAGAGACAGGGAAGAGAGTGTGGTGTGGGGGATTTAGTTACACTATGGTACATTTATCTGGGCTATGATATGACATTTGAGCATGTTGGGTATTTTGACATGGAGCCTATGGGGATTGAGCTTACATTTACATTTTAGTCACTTAGCAGACGCTCTTATCCAGAGCGACTGACAGTTAGTGAGTGCATACATTTTTCATACTGGCCCCCCGTGGGAAAGGAACCCACAACCCTGGCGTTGCAAGCGCCATGCTCTACCAACTGAGCTACATGGAGCTCTCAGCCCTTTCGTCTTACCCTATCCCCATTTCTTAT
The DNA here is from genome assembly GCF_964263955.1 of Coregonus lavaretus. Lineage (NCBI taxonomy): Eukaryota > Metazoa > Chordata > Actinopteri > Salmoniformes > Salmonidae > Coregonus > Coregonus lavaretus. The sequence continues at coordinate 43,288,338 of NC_139994.1, forward strand.
ATACAGTGGGGGGGAAAAGTATTTAGTCAGCCACCAATTGTGCAAGTTCTCCCACTTAAAAAGATGAGAGAGGCCTGTAATTTTCATCATAGGTACACGTCAACTATGACAGACAAAATGAGAAAACAAAAATCCAGAAAATCACATTGTAGGATTTTTTATGAATTTATTTGCAAATTATGGTGGAAAATAAGTATTTGGTCAATAACAAAAGTTTCTCAATACTTTGTTATATACCCTTTGTTGGCAATGACACAGGTCAAACGTTTTCTGTAAGTCTTCACAAGGTTTTCACACACTGTTGCTGGTATTTTGGCCCATTCCTCCGGTGTGTTTGGGATCATTGTCATGCTGAAAGACCCAGCCACGTTTCATCTTCAATGCCCTTGCTGATGGAAGGAGGTTTTCACTCAAAATCTCACGATACATGGCCCCATTCATTCTTTCCTTTACACGGATCAGTCATCCTGGTCCCTTTGCAGAAAAACAGCCCCAAAGCATGATGTTTCCACCCCCATGCTTCACAGTAGGTATGGTGTTCTTTGGATGCAACTCAGCATTCTTTGTCCTCCAAACACGACGAGTTGAGTTTTTACCAAAAAGTTATATTTTGGTTTCATCTGACCATATGACATTCTCCCAATCCTCTTCTGGATCATCCAAATGCACTCTAGCAAACTTCAGACGGGCCTGGACATGTACTGGCTTACCTGGTGGCGTAGTGTGTTACTGATGGTAGGCTTTGTTACTTTGGTCCCAGCTCTCTGCAGGTCATTCACTAGGTCCCCCCGTGTGGTTCTGGGATTTTTGCTCACCGTTCTTGTGATCATTTTGACCCCACGGGGTGAGATCTTGCGTGGTCTTGTATGTCTTCCATTTCCTAATAATTGCTCCCACAGTTGATTTCTTCAAACCAAGCTGCTTACCTATTGCAGATTCAGTCTTCCCAGCCTGGTGCAGGTCTACAATTTTGTTTCTGGTGTCCTTTGACAGCTCTTTGGTCTTGGCCACAGTGGAGTTTGGAGTGTGACTGTTTGAGGTTGTGGACAGGTGTCTTTTATACTGATAACAAGTTCAAACAGGTGCCATTAATACAGGTAACGAGTGGAGGTCTGTGAGAGCCAGAAATCTTGCTTGTTTGTAGGTGACCAAATACTTATTTTCCACCATAATTTGCTAATAAATTCATTAAAAATCCTACAATGTGATTTTCTGGATTTTTTTTTCTCAATTTGTCTGTCATAGTTGACGTGTACCTATGATGAAAATTACAGGCCTCTCTCATCTTTTTAAGTGGGAGAATTTGCACAATTGGTGGCTGACTAAATACTTTTTTTCCCCGCTGTACTTGTATCTCTTCACCCAATCATTCTGTCCATCTTTTTGGTCTCTCGTCACCCTATTTTTCTGTCTATTGTCCCCCTCATTCAATCCCCTTCCCCTATTCCGATATCAGTGGGTTATGATCCAGTCCAAATTGTCAGTCAGTCCCCTATTCTGTCCTCCTTGACCTCACCCCATCCCTGTCCTCCTTGTCTCCACCCCCCCCACCCCCCCGCTCCAGTCTCCCCCAGTTCTTCCTCTCTAGTTTCCCTCCTCTTGATCTCTGTCCCCCTATCCCTCCCCCTTCTCTCCCCAGTCCCCCCTCATCTCAGTACTGTAGTTCCATTCCAACCCAAATATCCTGACAGCAGGAGACACACATATACACACACACACACACACAGCAGGAGACAGGACTGTACTACTATGAGAGCGTTAGGTTCATGGGAAAATTGGTCATCTGTGTGTTTCCTGTTTTTAGTAATCCCTTGCATGTTGAGTTGCATCAGGACTGGAGGGAGGTGTACCAGAGAAACTCAATGGGGGTAATTGGGAACAGACGTGCGCGCACACACACGAGGGTCTGCTAAATTACTCAAATGTAAACACACACACACACACACTGAAACAAACACACTGATACACACACACACACTCTGACTGAACCACTATGAAACCCCAAAACAGCTATTTGACAAAGACAAAGCACCCAGTGTATTTCAAATGAGCAGGAACATACACACACAGCTGTGCCAGAGTGGGAGTGTGTGTGAGCTTGTGTTAAAGTGTGTGTGTGTACACTCCATGTCTCCTGGCGTACCTATGTTGTTCCCATATAGAGACAACATAATGTATTGCTAATTGAAACATAATTGATCAATATTATCCCTACAGGGAAATGTTAATTTTCCAATTGATTTTTTTGTACCAGCGCTATGTCAGATTTACGTGACAGTTCCGGGGGGGGGGGGGGGGGGGGGGGTTGTCGTCTCATCAAGATAGCATCGCTTTGAAATGAAATCATCTCTTGCTGCTTCATCACGTCTTTCACTTGCAAAATTCCCTCAACGTGACGCTGTTGTGGTTAACTCACTCTGTGTTTCCTTTAGTTTGTCTTTCCTGAACCAGTTCTTACAAGTTAACGTGTTAACTTTACTCCCTTGTTTTGGTTTAAAGTGGTGTTTGTAGTGTTTGGCGTCTGTTCCTAGACCAGTTCTTCACAACTCTCTATGCTTGTTTGTGGATGTTATTTGTTTCCTAGACCAGTTCTGCACTGTGGCTAACGCATCTCTCTCTTGTTTGTTTGTTTTTAATTTCCTGGACCAGTTCTTACACGTTAACTCTCCGCTCTCAGCAGTTGGTTGTGTTTGGTTTCAAATCTGTTCCTAGACGAGTTCTTCTCATTGATTTAGCACTATTCTCTCGTTTAGTTTGTTTCCCGCACCACTTCTTACATTTGAACCCAAGTCTTGTTGTTTTTGGTTTTAAAGCTGTTCTACACTGTGGTTGTTTATGTTGTTGTTTACTTCAGTTCTTCACAGAGTACGGTCCTGACTACTCCTTGGAGATCAGTCCCAGCTGTCGACCGGACCGCAACGAGACCAAACACCTGGACAAGGTCATCTCCACCATCAAAGGTATCAGACGGCATAACCACAGCCTGAACACACACACTCACACCGCTCTCTAGCGTTAGCAATTATGTCACGACCACTACCAAGAAACATAACGGTCAGACACTCTTAGAGAAACCACTCACAAGCAACAAATGGTCAAACTTTGACCACTCTCTCTGTCACACACACCAAATGGTGTCATTTGCTGACTGTTGAGTCCAGATGGGACTGCTTTAGTTTAAAGACAGGGTTATTTTATTTAAATGTCCAGACCCTCAGAGTTGCTTTATCTTGGCCAGGTCGCAGTTGTAAATGAGAACTTGTTCTCAACTGGCTTACCTGGTTAAAGAAAGGTGGAAAAAAAGACAGACATTAAAGACCAGAGCTCTGTGTGTGTGTGTGTGTGTGTGTGTGTTGCACGGTATACCGAAACTTCTGTACTTTTTCTATGCTAGAACCTGAAAAACGGTTTGGTACTAGAATTTTAGTTACTTTCGGTACTTCTGTCAAGTGTTTCTCACGACATCTACTGATTGAGAGAGGATAAAATCTGTCTATCAGAGCAGCCGATGTCCCCTTATTGCGCTGTGCCTGCTCCACTTACTCATTGCTAGCTCTAGCCTGTCTTGAGGAACCACTGCACTCACTGGGAATCTGGGCTGCATCACCACTTATGCTGCGCATAAGTTAACATAAATTGAATAATGCAAAACAGCATGTAGTAATGTTGAAACTGTTAATTACTGTTCTCAAAACAATGTCCATTACAGGCTAGAACACTTTACAACGCAAGAAGATACCGGTAGCTTCCAGCTTTGTAGGCTAACTTTACTTGCTAGCTTACAGCTAAAGCAAGCATCAATTCACTACCCTAGTACTTTGTTTGTAATTAAGTTGCAAAATATGCTGATTTCAAAGCTGATTGTCACCAAAAACCACATTTATTGCCGAAAACGTTATTAATTAACTTATTCTCTCCTGTCTCTCTCACTGTGTGTGTATGTGAATGAAGTCATTAGGTCTTAAAGAGACAGCACGCACTTTAATAAAAGAAGAGATTGCTTCTATGCAAATGTTGTTAATCAGTACAATAAAATAAGTCCCAAATGGAAAGGAAACGGATTGTTTTTCATCTGTAGCCTCTTGAAATCAGCCAAAACAAGCTCAATAATTCAATGCATGCACACAGTCCTATTGAATATGCATTCACCTTTATTGTGAATTGGCCTAGGCTAAGTCTTGATTTACCCAGTTTATGAACAGAGATTTACCATTCAAATACATGATTACCATTATGTAGTTAGATTGGTAAAAACAAAGTCAAATTGATTGTATAATTGATTCATTAATGCATACATGGCAGTCTGAAAAATGGACATCAAACATTTCAAATGTAATAATATTGAACTCAAGATCTGTCTGGATCAAGTGCCATTCTGTGACATTGGCTAATATGCCTTTTTTTGCCATGATATCGTGATGGTGTAGAGTGTCGTCATACTCAACCTGGTATTGGTATCAAAGTCAGAATTCGGGTATCGTGACAACAAGTGTGTGTGTGTGCCCCCATATGGCCCCCACAGTTAACACAGCAGGGTGTGTTGTCAGCACCCCAAGGAGACAACTCTATCCCTCACCTAAAACTCATCCCCCAACCTCCACATATACACACACACTCCCTGACCCCCTCTTCTTTGGGAGGGCACAGGCCCAACAGTCGTCAGCCTGGTGTGTTCTGTTCTGGCTGTGGTGAAAACACGGATGTGTGTTTAATGTTTCCGGTTAATCAGAATGTCAAACACTCCTCTCTCTGTTATGACTGGAGAAATGGGGGTGATGGGTGGTGAAACATTAGAGCCAAATTCATCATACTGACAAACGCACTCAAATACTCAAATTGTCCAATTTTGATACTAAATCTGTATGTGTGGGTGAACAAGTTTCGATGTACACATATTTGTCATTGTCTGTGTATATGTGTACTAGAGTGTCGACACCTGTCTCACCTTCTAGCCTGTCGTTCACTCTGGATAGGGGTGTGTGTGTGTGGAATGTGTCGTGGTCTTTTGGTATATATGCTGCTGACAGCCACGCTACACTACTCCAGGGGGACCAGCAGTGGGTTGGTTGGTTGGGATAGACTCGGGGCTAGGGAGTAGAAGCAGGGTGATTTGTATTTGTATTTATTCCTGTTATACATTTTAAAAACATTACAATACATTCATAACAGATTTCACAACATATTAAGTGTGTGCCCTCAGGCCTCTACTCTACTACCACATACAGTGGGGGAAAAAAGTATTTAGTCAGCCACCAATTGTGCAAGTTCTCCCACTTAAAAAGATGAGAGAGGCCTGTAATTTTCATCATAGGTACACATCAACTATGACAGACAAAATGAGAAAAAAAAATCCAGAAAATCACATTGTAGGAGTTTTAATGAATTTATTTGCAAATTATGGTGGAAAAAAAGTATTTGGTCAATAACAAAAGTTTCTCAATACTTTGTTATATACCCTTTGTTGGCAATGACACAGGTCAAACATTTTCTGTAAGTCTTCACAAGGTTTTCACACACTGTTGCTGGTATTTTGGCCCATTCCTCCATGCAGATCTCCTCTAGAGCAGTGATGTTTTGGGGCTGTCGCTGGGCAACACAGACTTTCAACTCCCTCCAAAGATTTTCTATGGGGTTGAGATCTGGAGACTGGCTAGGCCACTCCAGGACCTTGAAATGCTTCTTACGAAGCCACTCCTTCATTGCCCGGGCGGTGTGTTTGGGATCATTGTCATGCTGAAAGACCCAGCCACGTTTCTTCTTCAATGCCCTTGCTGATGGAAGGAGGTTTTCACTCAAAATCTCACGATACATGGCCCCATTCATTCTTTCCTTTACACGGATCAGTCGTCCTGGTCCCTTTGCAGAAAAACAGCCCCAAAGCATGATGTTTCCACCCCCATGCTTCACAGTAGGTATGGTGTTCTTTGGATGCAACTCAGCATTCTTTGTCCTCCAAACACGACGAGTTGAGTTTTTACCAAAAAGTTCTATTTTGGTTTCATCTGACCATATGACATTCTCCCAATCCTCTTCTGGATCATCCAAATGCACTCTAGCAAACTTCAGATGGGCCTGGACATGTACTGGCTTAAGCAGGGGGACACGTCTGGCACTGCAGGATTTGAGTCCCTGGCGGCGTAGTGTGTTACTGATGGTAGGCTTTGTTACTTTGGTCCCAGCTCTCTGCAGGTCATTCACTAGGTCCCCCCGTGTGGTTCTGGGATTTTTGCTCACCGTTCTTGTGATCATTTTGACCCCACGGGGTGAGATCTTGCGTGGAGCCCCAGATCGAGGGAGATTATCAGTGGTCTTGTATGTCTTCCATTTCCTAATAATTGCTCACACAGTTGATTTCTTCAAACCAAGCTGCTTACCTATTGCAGATGCAGTCTTCCCAGCCTGGTGCAGGTCTACAATTTTGTTTCTGGTGTCCTTTGACAGCTCTTTGGTCTTGGCCATAGTGGAGTTTGGAGTGTGACTGTTTGAGGTTGTGGACAGGTGTCTTTTATACTGATAACAAGTTCAAACAGGTGCCATTAATACAGGTAACGAGTGGAGGACAGAGGAGCCTCTTAAAGAAGAAGTTACAGGTCTGTGAGAGCCAGAAATCTTGCTTGTTTGTAGGTGACCAAATACTTATTTTCCACCATAATTTGCAAATAAATTCATTAAAAATCCTACAATGTGATTTGCTGGATTTTTCCCCCCTCAATTTGTCTGTCATAGTTGACGTGTACCTATGATGGAAATTACAGGCCTCTCTCATCTTTTTAAGTGGGAGAACTTGCACAATTGGTGGCTGACTAAATACTTTTTTCCCCCACTGTATCTATAACACAAAATCCATGTGTACATGTGTGAATAGTGCGTATGTTATTGTGTGTTTGTATGCATGTGTCTATGTGTGTGTTGTTTCACAGTCCCCGCAGTTCTATAAGGTGTATTGTTATCTGTTTTTTAAATCTTAATTTTACTGCTGGCATGAGTTACTTGATGTGGAATACAGTTCCATGTAGTCATGGCTATATGTAGTACTGTGCGCCTCCCATAGTCTGTTCTTGACTTGGGGACTGTGAAGAGACCTCTGGTGGCATGTCTTGTGGGGTATGCATGGGTGTCCGAGTTGTGTGCCAGTAGTTCAAACAGAGAGCTCGGTTCATTCAACATGCCAATACCTCTCACAAATACAAGTAGTGATGAAGTCAATCTCTCCTCCACTCTGAGCCAGGAGAGATTGCCATGCATATTATTAATGTTAGCTCTCTGTGTACATCCAAGGGCCAGCCGTGCTGCCCTGTTCTGAGCCAATTGCAATTTTCCTAAATCCCTCTTTGTGGCACCTGACCACACGACTGAACAGTAATCCAGGTGTGACAAACCTAGGGTCTGTAGGACCTGCCTTGTTGATAGTGCTGTTAAGAATGCAGAGCAGTGCTTTATTATAGACAGACTTCTCCCCATCCTAGCTACTGTTGTATCAATATGTTTTGACCATGACAGTTTACAATCCAGGGTTACTCCAAGCAATTTAGTCTCCTCAACTTGCTCAATTTCCACATTATTCATTACAAGATTTAGTTGAGGTTTAGGGTTTAGTAAATGATTTGTCCCAAATACAATGCTTTTAGTTTTTGAAATATTTAGGACTAACTTATTCCTTGCCACCCATTCTGAAACGAACTGCAGCTCTTTGTTAAGTGTTGCTGGCATTTCAGTCGCTGTGGTAGCTGACGTGTATAGTGTTGACATCCGCATACATAGACACACTGGCTTTACTCAAAGCCAGTGGCATGTCGTTAGTAAAGATTGAAAAAAGTAATGGGGCCTAGACAGCTGCCCTGGGGAATTCCTGATTCTACCTGGATTTTGTTGGAAAGGCTTCCATTAAAGAACACCCTCTGTGTTCTGTTAGACAGGTAACTCTTTATCCACAATATAGCAGGGGGTGTAAAGCCATAACACATACGTTTTTCCAGCAACAGACTATGAGCGATAATGTCAAAAGTCGCACTGAAGTCTAACAAAGAAGCCCCCACAGTCTTTTTATCATCAATTTCTCTCAGCCAATCGTCAGTCATTTGCGTAATGCTGTGCTTGTTGAATGTCCTTCCCTATAAGTGTGCTGAAAGTCTGTAAAATAGCATTTTATCTGGTCCAACAAATGTTTTCCCAAAAGTTTACTAAGGGTTGGTAACAGGCTGATTGGTCGGCTATTTGAGCCAGTTAAAGGGGCTTTACTATTCTTAGGTAGGGGAATAACTTTTGCTTCCCTTCAGGCCTGAGGGCACACACTTTCTAGTAGGTTTAAATTGAAGATGTGGCAATATCGTCCGCTATTATCCTCAGTAATGTTCCATCCATCCCTGGTGGCTTGTCATTGTTGATCGACAATAATAATTTTAGTGATTAGTGGAGGTATGGGGGTGTCCCTGTCTTAACCCTGCCTTCAGGGCTGGCCCATCCCTGGTCTAGGGAGTAGTAGGAGGCCTATGCTAGGGAGTAGGAGGCTTAGGCTGGGGAATAGGAGCTAGCATATGGGGTCTAGGGACCAAAATGGAACCAGATCACTGACCTGTGGAAAACAACACAGTTCCATCAGCGGATGGAGCGGGGGAAGGAAGGATAGAGGGGTAAAATGAAAGGCAGACAGAATGTGCGGTCGGTCTAGTGTCACATCTGCTCCTTCAGTTCAAAGATCCCTTGTTTCCTTTCCTCTATCTCTCTTTTTTGTCTTTCTGATGGGAATTCAATCCATGCATTTAAATGAAGGTGATGTCCTTCCTCCATCCGTTCATTTCTTTTCTCTCTCACCTATTCCTTCTTTTTTCTGTGACTGGGGGGTTCAGGGGGTCTTGGTTTTACCCTGTGTATGTGACAATAAAACACACCCACCACCTCAACCATGTTGTGTGAGAGAGATTGTGTGAGAGAAACATACCACATACAGACAACTGTGGTACCAGTTGAGAGCAGGATGTGGTTGCTGGGCAGCTGTGCCAGAGTGTAGACTGGAAGCTAATGTTTACCAGAGTTCCCAATCTAGGGAAACCAATGATTACAACCATTGGTCCCAAACAATGGAAGCCATTTTAACTGTGTATGTCAGGCCTGGAAACAGACAGCACCGCACAGGCTTAGGTTATCACACCATGAGCCGGGAGCTTGAGTCTTGACACACGAATGCACACACACTGTGGCCTGGCAATGTGGTCTACTGCACTGGCATTTCAGCGTCTGTATCACCACCACTGCACAGAGGTACAGTTATCACAGCATCAGCCATCAACAGACACCTTGAGTCTTGCCGTTAAGGTTTATATTAGTTTTAATAGCTTTTATGTGGAGCGACCACGGGCAGTTATGAGCCCCGCGGGAAGGCTGAAGTAAAATGACTTGTTTGCGTGTGGTGTGTGTGTGACTGATTGCTCCGTAGAAGTTTCCTTCTGAATGTGATTGCGAACTTTAAATCACACTTTTAAATCAGCTGTCTGTCAATATGTCCTTGGTGGCCATTTGGGAAAGACTTCAACGACTAGGAGGGGATAAAACCGTTACCTTTGCCGTCTCCATTGGGCGCACTGCCAAATTACCGGCTGAGATTAATTCATTAAACAGGACGTTTTCATAAGAGTAAAACCGCATGACGGCAGCGGCAGGAACCGTCTCTCTCCGCTGTTTGTTTATCGGTTTATTTACGGCGTAGTCTCATGTTTACGAGGCTTCACATGAGTGGATTCTGCTATTTCAGCCACACCCGTTGCTGACAGGTGTATAAAATTGAGCGCACAGCCATGCAATCTCCATAGACAAACATTGGCAGTAGAATGGCCTTACTGAAGAGCTCAGTGACTTGCAACAGGGCACCGTTATAGGATGTCAGCTTTCCAACAAGTCAGTTTGTCAAATTTCTGCCCTGCTAGAGCTGCCCCGGTCAACTGTAAGTGCTATTATTGTGAAGTGGAAACGTCTAGGAGCAACAATGGCTCAGGCGTGAAGTGGTAGACCAAACAAGCTCACAGAACGGGACCGCCGAGTGCTGTAGCACGTAAAAATCGTCTGTCCTCTGTTGCAACACTCACTACCGAGTTACAAACTTCCTTTGGAAGCAACGTCAGCACAATAACTGTTCGTTGGCAGCTTCCTGAAATGGGTTTCCATGGCCGAGCAGCCGCACACAAGCCTAAGTTTACCATGTGCAATGCCAAGTGTCGGCTGGAGTGGTGTAAAGCTCACCGCCATTAGACTCTGGAGCAGTGGAATCGCGTTCTCTGGATCACGCTTTACCATCTGGCAGTCCGACTAATTAATCTGGGTTTGGCAGATGCCAGGAGAACGCTACCTGCCCCAATGCATAGTGCCAACTCTCTCGTCCCTCTGCAGCAGTGCATTCGGAAAGTATTCAGAGCCCTTGACATTTTCCAGATCTTGTTATGTTACAGCCTTATTCTAAAATGGATACAATAAAACATTTTCCTCATCAATCTACACACAATACCCCATAATGACAAAGCGAAAACTGGTTTTTAGAAATGTAAGCAAATGTATTTAAAAAATACAAAACATACCTTATTTACATAAGTATTCAGACCCTTTGCATCCTGTTTCCATTGATCATCCTTGAGTTGTTTCTACCACTTGATTGGAGTCCACCTTGGTACAGTTAATTGATTGGACTTGATTTGGAAAGGCACACACCTGTCTATGTAAGGTCCCACTGTTGACAGTGTATGTCAGAGCAAAAACCAAACCATGAGGTTGGTAGAGCTCCGAGACAGGATTGTGTCGAGCAGGGGCGCAACTTTGGTTTTAGAAGTGGGGGGGGACTTTATTTTTTTAATCCAGTCGGATAAACACTCCAAACAGCCACCTCGACCGCTCGGAGGCGTCCCCATGGTCCTAAAGCACACCGTTGCCTCGTTTTGTATAACATTCAAATGATAAAACTGGGGGGGTGGCTAAAATGCAATTTCAGAATGTGGGGGGGACAAGTGAAATTTGCTCCCCTGGTGTCGATGCACAATCGGGGGAGAAGGGCCTTAGTCAGGGAGGTGACCAAGAACCCGATGGTCACTAAGACAGAGCTCCAGAGTTCCTCTGTGGAGATGGAAGAACCTTCCAGAAGGACAACCATCTCTGCAGCACTCCACCAGTCAGGCCTTTATGGAAGAGTGGCCAGACGAAAGCCACTCCTCAGTTAAAGGCACATGACAGCCCGCTTGGAGTTTGCCAAAAGGCACCTAAAGGACTCTCAGACCATGAAAAATAAGGTTATCTGGTTCTCTGATTAAACCAAGATTGAACTCTTTGGCCTGAATGCCAAGCGTCATGTCTGGAGGAACCTGGCACCATCCCTACGGTGAAGCATGGTGGTGGCAGAATCATGCTGTGGGGATGTTTTTCAGCGGCAGGGACTGGGAGACTAGTCAGGATCGAAGGAACGATGAAAGGAGCAAAGTACAGAGAGATCCTTGATGAAAAAATGCTTCAGAGCGCTCAGGACCAAAGACTGGGGCGAAGGTTCACCTTCCAACAGGACAACGACCCTAAGCACACAGCCAAGAAAACGCAGGAGTGGCTTCGGGACAAGTTTCTGAATGTCCTTGAGTGGCCCAGCAAGAGCCCGGACTTGAACCCGATTTTGAATGTCTCTGGCGAGACCTGAAAATAGCTATACAGCGACGCTCCCCATCCAACCTGACAGAGCTTGAGAGGATCTTCAGAGAAGAATGGAAGAAACTCTCCAAATACAGGTGTGCCAAGCTTGTAGCGTCATACCGAAGAAGACTCGAGGCTGGAATCACTGTCAAATACTTATGTAAATGTGAAATTTCCTTAGTTTTTATTTTATTTTTGCAAAAATGTCTAAACACCTGTTTTTGCTTTGTCATTATGGGGTATTGTGTGTAGGTTGATGAAGGACATTTTTTTTTTTTTTCAATAAATTTTAGAATAAGGCTGTAACGTAACAAAATGTGGAAAAAGTCAAGATGTCTGAATACTTTCCGAGTGCACTGTATGGTGAGCAATATGTTTGGAACATCAAATCGTTAAAAAATCACAGGATCAAATCGCAATGCATATAGAATCGCAATACATATTGTATCGGCACCTAATTATATTGATAATGTCGTGAGGTCCCTAGCAATTCCCTGCCCTAGCAGGCAGCAGCCGTACACGGCCAAGGGTGGGAGATACGTTGTTTTTTTGTTTGGTTTTTTTGTGAGGGCTCCGACAGCTTTCTCATTAATGTTCCAGGAGATGATAAAAGTGTGTGTGTGTGTTTGATGACATGACAAACGCTTCGCTCCCAGAGAGTTGTCGAAGACGAGCTGCGATTGATTAACACACTCGGGTAGTAAATACCGCTGCTCACTGCTCGTCACTTTACCGGAATTTCCAAGCTACATCTGGAGGACATTTACGAGACTCTGAGCTTGGTTTAAAAATAGAGGGATAGAAAACATGGTTGCTTTTTGCCAAGCGCTGATTGGAATGGATGCTTGGCAATGCAAACACAGACACTGCAATGCAAACCCCCTAGTCTGTTGGCTCAGGCTGGCTTTTAAGCATATGCAGCAGGACAGGTTATAATGAAGGGTTTACCAAACACACACACACTGCAATGCAAACAGGAAACCTAGCCATGGCTCTATAAAATGGTTGTTTGTCAAAAAACTATATATACAGTGCCTTCAGAAAGTATTCACAACCCTTAACTTTTTCCACGTATTGTTATGTTACAGCCTGCATTTAACATTGATTAAATTGAGATTTTGTGTCACTGACCTACACATAATACCCTATAATGTCAAAGTAGAATTACGTTTTAGATTTTTTAAAACTAATTAATAAAAAAGGAAAAGCTTAAATGTCTTGAATCAATAAGTCTCAACCCCTTTGTTATGCCAAGCCTAAATAAGTTCATGAGGAAAATGTGCTTACATGGACTCTTTCTGTGTGCAATAATGATTTTTAACATGATTTTTGAATGACTAACTAATCTCTGTACACCACACATACAATTATCTGTAAGGTCCCTCAGTCGAGCAGTGAATTTCAAACACAGATTCAAGACCAGGGAGGTTTATATATATATATTTTTTGTGTTTCTTTTTTTTTTAGGGGGTAGATCAGCTTTAATATTGCAAATAGATTGTAACTTCCATCAATGTAATTGTCTGCATCACTTTCAATCCCCCATTAGTTTTTTTTCCCTCGCAAATATATATATTCATATATATACATATATACATATACATACAGTGAGGGAAAAAAGTATTTGATCCCCTGCTGATTTTGTACGTTTGCCCACTGACAAAGAAATGATCAGTCTATAATTTTAATGGTAGGTTTATTTGAACAGTGAGAGACAGAATAACAACAAAAAAATCCAGATAAACGCATGTCAAAAATGTTATAAATTGATTTGCATTTTAATGAGGGAAATAAGTATTTGACCCACTCTCAATCAGAAATATTTCTGGCTCCCAGGTGTCTTTTATACAGGTAACGAGCTGAGATTAGGAGCACACTCTTAAAGGGAGTGCTCCTAATCTCAGTTTGTTACCTGTATAAAAGACACCTGTCCACAGAAGCAATCAATCAATCAGATTCCAAACTCTCCACCATGGCCAAGACTAAAGAGCTCTCCAAGGATGTCAGGGACAAGATTGTAGACCTACACAAGGCTGGAATGGGCTACAAGACCATTGCCAAGCAGCTTGGTGAGAAGGTGACAACAGTTGGTGCGATTATTCGCAAATGGAAGAAACACAAAAGAACTGTCAATCTCCCTCGGCCTGGGGCTCCATGCAAGATCTCACCATTGCAACTCATCATTGGAGTTGCAATGATCATGAGAACGGTGAGGAATCAGCCCAGAACTACACGGGAGAATCTTGTCAATGATCTCAAGGCAGCTGGGACCATGGGCTCCTGAGTGGCGCAGTGGTCTAAGGCACTGCATCGCAGCGCTAACTGTGCCACTAGAGATCCTGGTTCGTATCCAGGCTCTGTCGCAGCCGGCCGCGACCGGGAGACTCATGGGCGGCGCACAATTGGCCCAGCGTTGTCCAGGGTAGGGGAGGGAATGGCCGGCCGGGATGTAGCTCAGTTGATAGAGCATGGCGTTTGCAACGCCAGGGTTGTGGGTTCGATTCCCACGGGGGGCCAGTATAAAAAAAAAAATTAGAATATGTATTCACTAACTGTAAGTCGCTCTGGATAAGAGCGTCTGCTAAATGACTAAAATGTAAATGTCACCAAGAAAACAATTGGTAACACACTACGCTGTGAAGAACTGAAATCCTACAGCGCCCGCAAGGTCCCCCTGCTCAAGAAAGCACATATACAGGCCCGTCTGAAGTTTGCCAATGAACATCTGAATGATTCAGAGGAGAACTGGGTGAAAATGTTGTGGTCAGATGAGACCAAAATCGAGCTCTTTGGCATCAACTCAACTCGCCGTGTTTGGAGGAGGAGGAATGCTGCCTATGACCCCAAGAACACCATCCCCACCGTCAAACATGGAGGTGGAAACATTATGCTTTGGGGGTATTTTTCTGCTAATGGACAGGACAACTTCACCGCATCAAAGGAACGATGGACCGGGCCATGTACCGTCAAATCTTGGGTGAGAACCTCCTTCCCTCAGCCAGGGCATTGCAAATGGGTCGTGGATGGGTATTCCAGCATGACAATGACCCAAAACACACGGCCAAGGCAACAAAGGAGTGGCTCAAGAAGAAGCATGTTAAGGTCCTGGAGTGGCCTAGCCAGTCTCCAGACCTTAATCCCATAGAAAATCTGTGGAGGGAGCTGAAGGTTCGAGTTGCCAAACGTCAGCCTCGAAACCTTAATGACTTGGAGAAGATCTGCAAAGAGGAGTGGAACAAAATCCTTCCTGAGATGTGTGCAAATCTGGTGGCCAACTACAAGAAACGTCTGACCTCTGTGATTGCCAACAAGGGTTTTGCCCCCAAGTACTAAGTTATGTTTTGCAGAGGGGTCAAATACTTATTTCCCTCATTAAAATGCAAATCAATTTATAACATTTTCGACATGCGTTTTTCTGGATTTTTTTGTTGTTATTTTGTCTCTCACTGTTCAAATAAACCTACCATTAAAATTATAGACTGATCATGTCTTTGTCAGTGGGCAAACGTACAAAATCAGCAGGGGATCAAATACTTTTTTCACTCACTGTACATACATACATATACATATACACACATACACACATACATATACACACATACATACATGCATACATACACATACATACACACATACAGTGGGGAGAACAAGTATTTGATACACTACCGATTTTGCAGGTTTTCCTACTTACAAAGCATGTAGAGGTCTGTAATTTTTATCATAGGTACACTTCAACTGTGAGAGACGGAATCTAAAACAAAAATCCAGAAAATCACATTGTATGATTTTTAAGTAATTAATTTGCATTTTATTGCATGACATAAGTATTTGATCACCTACCAACCAGTAAGAATTCCGGCTCTCACAGACCTGTTAGTTTTTCTTTAAGAAGCTCTCCTGTTCTCCACTCATTACCTGTATTAACTGCACCTGTTTGAACTCGTTACCTGTATAAAAGACACCTGTCCACACACTCAATCAGACAGACTCCAACCTCTCCACAATGGCCAAGACCAGAGATCTGTGTAAGGACATCAGGGATAAAATTGTAGACCTGCACAAGGCTGGGATGGGCTACAGGACAATAAGCAAGCAGCTTGGTGAGAAGGCAACAACTGTTGGCGCAATTATTAGAAAATGGAAGAAGTTCAAGATGACGGTCAATCACCCTCGGTCTGGGGCTCCATGCAAGATCTCACCTTGTGGGGATTCAATGATCATGAGGAAGGTGAGGGATCAGCCCAGAACTACATGGCAGGACCTGGTCAATGACCTGAAGAGAGCTGGGACTACAGTCTCAAAGAAAACCATTAGTAACACACTACGCCGTCATGGATTAAAATCCTGCAGCGCACGCAAGGTCCCCCTGCTCAAGCCAGCGCAAGTCCAGGCCCGTCTGAAGTTTGCCTATTACCATCTGGATGATCCAGAGGAGGAATGGGAGAAGGTCATGTTGTCTGATGAGACAAAAATAGAGCTTTTTGGTCTAAACTCCACTCGCCGTGTTTGGAGGAAGAAGAAGGATGAGTACAACCCCAAGAACACCATCCCAACCGTGAAGCATGGAGGTGGAAAAATAATTCTTTGGGGATGCTTTTCTGCAAAGGGGACAGGACGACTGCACCGTATTGAGGGGAGGATGGATGGGGCCATGTATCGCAAGATCTTGGCCAACAACCTCCTTCCCTCAGTAAGAGCATTGAAGATGGGTCGTGGCTGGGTCTTCCAGCATGACAACGCCCCAAAACACACAGCCAGGGCAACTAAGGAGTGGCTCCGTAAGAAGCATCTCAAGGTCCTGGAGTGGCCTAGCCATTCTCCAGACCTGAACCCAATAGAAAATCTTTGGAGGGAGCTGAAAGTCCGTATTGCCAAGCGACAGCCCCGAAACCTGAAGGATCTGGAGAAGGTCTGTATGGAGGAGTGGGCCAAAATCCCTGCTGCAGTGTGTGCAAACCTGGTCAAGATGTATGATCTCTGTAATTGCAAACAAAGGTTTCTGTACCAAATATAAAGTTCTGCTTTTCTCATGACTTATGTCATGCAATAAAATGCAAATTAATTACTTAATGATTTATACAATGTGATTTTCTGGATTTTTGTTTAGATTCCGTCTCTCACAGTTGAAGTGTACCTATGATAAAATTACAGACCTCTACATGCTTTGTAAGTAGGAAAACCTGCAAAATCGGCAGTGTATCAAATACTTGTTCTCCCCACTGTACATACATACACATACACATCCTTTTTATAAATATATTTCCCTTTATTATCTTCCAACCCCACCACCCCTTCCCTAATTGGAGTAAACTAGTGAACAACAACGCTTAGGCCTCTACTTCCAGCTTGTACATACTATATACATTTTATGGACACAGTCAATTTTACAATAATTCTATTTTGTTTGGTTTTACTCCTGAACTTCCTCTACCCTCAACCTCTCCGATCATTTTCATGATGTCCATCCGGATTGCTTCTATATGCCATACCATATCTTTCTAACTGTGCTCTTTCACAAAAGCTCTCAACCTATAACCTATATACTTATTATGCTTATTATGGACACAGTATGCTTACATTATTAGTTATCTTGTTGTTATTGCTTGTTGTTAGATGTTATTAGTCCCATCCAGGGAGGTAAAAAAAAAAAAAATAAGCAGACATTTGAATATCCCTTTGAGCATGGTGAAGTTACTAATTACACTTTGGATGGGGTATCAATTCACCCAGTCACAACAAAGATACAGGCGTCCTTCCGAACTCAATTGCCGGAGAGGAAAGAAACCACTCAGGGATTTCACCATGAGGCCAATGGTGACTTTGAAACAGTTAGAGTTTAATGGCTATGATAGGAAAAAACTGAGGATGGATCAACAACATTAGTTACTCCACAATACTAACCTAAATTACAGAAAAAAAATAAAAGGAAACCTGTACAGAATTAAAAATATTCCAAAACATACATCCTGTTTGCAACAAAGCACTAAAGTAGAACTGCAAAAAATGTGGCAAAGAAATTAACTTTATGTCCTGAATACAAAGCTATGTTTGGGGTAAATACAACACATCACTGAGACTACTCTTTTTATATTTTCAAGCATGGTGGTGGCTGCATCATGTTATGGGTATGCTTGTCATCGGCAAGGACTAGGGATTGTTTTTGGATAAAAAGAAACGGAATAGAGCTAAGCACAAGCAAAATCTTTGAGGAAAACCTGGTTGTCTGCTTTCCAACAGACACTGGGGGACAAATTCACCTTTCAGCAAGACAATAACCTAAAACTCAAGGCCAAATATATTCTGGAATTGCTCACCAACATTGAATGTTTCTGAGTGGCCTAGTTAGTTTTCACTTAAATCGGCTTAAATCTATGGCAAGAATTGAAAATTGTCAGAGTTTGAAGAATTTTTAAAAGAATCATGTGCAAATATTGCACAATCCAGGTGTGCAAAGCACTTAGGGACTCACAGCTGTGATCGCTGCCGAAGGTGATTCTAACGTGTATTGAGTCAGGGGTGTGAATACTTATGTAAATTAGCTATTTCTGTATTTAGTTTTCAATAAATGTGCTAACATTTCTAAACCATGTTTTCACTTTGGGGTATTGTGTAGATGGGTGAGAGAAAAAAATTTATGTAATCAATTTTGAATTCAGGCAGTAACACAACAAAATGTGGAATAAGCCAAGGGGTAGGAATACTTTCTGAAGGCACTGTATGAGTGTATGACTGTCATTCTCGCAGCTTTTGTTAGTTAAATGTGAAACAGCCTGTTGTTTATAATATGAAATAAAAGCAGCATTGTCTGCATAGACACTGACCTGTCTGACCTTCCCCTTTTTAGTCAACACATAGTCACCATCATCACTATGCAATCACAGACATGCATCTCTCTGAAACATGATATTGAAAACTACAGAAAGGTTGTAAAGTGTGCAGTTTGTTATTCATTGGTTGGAAATAAGTGCTCTATCACCATGTTATGCAAGTGAAGTGTTACGTTTGTGAATTTACATATGCTGGTTCGTCATTTGCATATCTGCTCTTGCTGAGGAAGTACAACTGATGCATTTTGATAAAAACCCTCCGTCTGGGGAACTGCTGCAGTGTAGAGAGACACACAGTGCAGTGTAGACACACACACACACACACACACACAGAGAGCGAGCAAGATAATGTAGTGTAGACAGACAAAACACAAATCATACGTTGCATCTGGAATGTAGTGTTTTTCAACCCTGGTACTGCATGCCCACAGTGTCCACACAAACTGAAGATAAATATAAACGCAAATGCAAAGTGTTGGTCCCATGTTTCATGAGCTGAAATAAAATATTTCTCAAATGTTGTGTACAAATTTGTTTACATCCCTGTTATTGAGCATTTCTCCTCTGCCAAGATAATCCATCCACCTAACAGGTGTGGCATATCAAGAAGCTGATTAAACACCATGGTCATTACACAGGTGTACCATGTGCTGGGGACAGTTAAAGGCCTCGAAAATGTGCAGTTTTATCACACAACACAGGGAGCATGCAATCGGCATGCTGACTGCCGGAATGTCCACCAGAGCTGTTAACAGAGAATTTAATGTTAATTTCTCTACCATAAGCTGCCTCCAATGTCGTTTTATAGAATTTGGCAGTACGTCCAACCGCCCTCACAACTGCAGAACACGTACAGTGTATTCGCACTGTATCTACACACAATAACCCAAAATGACAAAGCAAAAACTGGTTTTTATATATTTTTTGCACAAAAATTCAAAATTAAAACCCTTTACTCAGTACTTTGTTGAAGCACCTTTGTCAGCGATTACATCCTCAAGTCTTCCTTAGTATGATGCTACAAGCTTGGCACACCTGTATTTGGGGAGTTTCTCCCATTCTTCTCTGCAAATCCTCTCAAGCTCTGTCAGGTTGGATGGGGAGCGTCAACCCACAGCTATTTTCAGGTCTCTCCAGAGATGTTCGATCAGGTTCAAGTCCGGGCTCTGGCTGGAACACTCAAGGACATTCAGAGACTTGTCCCGAAGCCACTCCTGCGTTGTCTTGGCTGTGCGCTTAGGATCATTGTCCTGTTAGACTGGGGCGAAGGTTCACCTTCCGAGGTCCTGAGCGCTCTGTAGCAGGTTTTCATCAAGGATCGTGCCGTACTTTGCTCTGTTCAGCTTACCCTCAATCCTGACTAGTCACCCAGTCTCTGCCGCTGAAAAAAATCCCGAAAGCATGATGCTGCCACCATGCTTCACCGTAGGGAAGGTGCCAGGTTCCTCCAGACTTGACGCTTGGCATTCAGGCCAAAAAGTACAATCTTGGTTTCATCAGACCAGATAATCTTGTTTCGCATGGTCAGAGAATCCTTTAGGTGCCTTTTGGCAAACTCCAAGCGGGCTGTCATGTGCCTTTTACTTAGGAGTGGCTTCCATCTGGCCACTCTACCATAACGGCCTGATTGGTGGAGTGCTGCAGAGATGGTTGTCCTTCTGGAAGTTTCTGCCATCTCCACAGAGGAACTCTGGAGCTCTGTCAGAGTGATCATTGGGTTCTTGGTCACCTCCCTGACCAAGGCCCTTCTCCCCCGATTGCTCAGTTTGGCCGGGCAGCCAGCTCTAGAAAGAGTCTTGGTTGTTCCAAACTTCTTCCATTTAAGAATGATGAAGTCCGCTGTGTTCTTGGGGACCTTCAATGCTGCAGAAATGTTTTGGTACCCTTCCCCAGATCTGTGCCTCGACACAATCCTCTCGGAGCTCTATGGACAATTCCTTCGACCTCATGGCTTGGTTTTTGCTCTGACATGCACTGTCAACTGTGGGACCTTATATAGACAGGTGTGTGCCTTTCCAAATCATGTCCAATCAATTGAATTTACCACAGGTGGACTCCAATCAAGTTGTAGAAACGTCTCAAGGATGATCAATGGGAACAGGATGAACCTGAGCTCCATTTCGAGTCTCATATCAAAGGGTCTGAATACTTTCGTAAATAAGGTATTCCTGTTTTCGCTTTGTCATTATAGGGTATTATAGGGTATATAGGGTGATGAAGATTTGTATTTATTTAATCCATTTTAGAATAAGGCTGTAATGTAACAAAATGTGGAAAAAGTCTAGGGGTCTGAATACTTTCTGAATGCACTGTATAACCACGCCAGCCCAGGACCTCCACATCCGACTTCACCTGTGGGATCGTCGGAGACCAGACACCCGGACAGCTAATGAAACTGTGGGTTTGCACAACCGAAGAATTTCTGCACAAACTGCCAGAAACCGTCTCAGGGAAGCTCATCTGCGTGCTCGTCGTCCTCACCAGGGTCGTAACTGACTTCAGTGGGCAAATGCTCACCTTCGATGGCTACTGGCACGCTGGAGAAGTGTGCTCTTCACGGATGAATTCCGGGTTTCAACTGTACCGGGCAGATGGCAGACAGCGTGTATAGCGCTGTGTGGGCGAGTGGTTTTCTGACGTCAACGTTGTGAACAGAGTGCCCCATGGTGGAGTTATGGTATGGGCAGGCATAAGCTACGGACAACAAAAACAATTGCATTTTATCGATGGCAATTTGAATGCACAGAGATACCGTTACGAGATCCTGAGGCCCATTGTCGTCCCATTCATCCGCCGCCATCGCCTCATGTTTCAGCATGACTAATGCACGGCCCCATGTCACAAGGATCTGTACACAATTCCTGCTAGCTGAAAATGTCTCAGTTCTTCCGTGGCCTGCATACACACCAGACATGTCACCCATTGAGCGTGTTTGGGATGCTCTGGATCAACGTGTACGACAGCGGGTTCCAGTAACTTTGCACAGCCAGGAGGAGTGGGACAACATTCCACAGGCCACAATCAACAGCCTGATCAACTCTATGTGAAGGAGATGTGTCGTGCTGCATGAGGAAAATGGTGGTCACACCAGATACTGACTGGTTTTCTGATCCACGCCCCTACCTGTTTTTGTTAATGTATCTGTGACCAACAAATGCATATCTGTATTCCCAGTCATGTAAAATCCATAGATTAGAGCCTAATGAATTTATTTCAATTGACTTATTTCTTTATATGAACTGTAACTCAGTACAATCTTTAAAGTATCCACATTCTTTCTATATCTCTCTCTTTCTTCCTCATTACGACACAGACAGTGAATCGCTGAACGAACATACATTACATTTAGACAAGTGAACTCATAGTCACCGCTAGGCTACTCCTCCCGCACACAAACACACACCTCCCTCTTCTTTATCTAAAACAGGCTAACAGGAGGCTAACTCTCCTAGCCTTTCATCTACAGATAAATCTGATGTATCACTGACAGCCCTTCTGTCCACACTTAGCGTCAATGCTAACGCTGTTACTGATGACAGGGCTGAGGTGTGTGTGTGTGTGTGTGCTCTGTTTGTATGGACACTGTGTGAGATAGAATTTTGAGATAAATGAATGCTTAATTTTTTCTGTGTGTTTGATTGTGTTTTGACTTTGTGTGTGTGTCGTGAGTGATGTTTTCATTGCGCTTATTTCTAAGTATCTACGATTAATTTAACCTTGTTTTTCCCTTCCTCCATCCCTCCCCTCTGTTGTTTACAGGGAATTTGAAGAATGTGGTTTAAGAGCGGAGTCTCGTTTCCAATCAGGGCCTCCTGGGGTAATGAACACGCACACACACACGCCAGGCTGATGAAGACCGTATGTTGGAGCTCCATCCTTTGCCAACGGCGAGGAGAGGGAGATGTTGGAGTGTGTGGGGGTGTGTGTGGAGCAGGAGCGATGTTGGAAAACATAACTTGAATGTTTCTAGGGGGACGTTTTATTGTAGGGGACGAGGAGGAGGGTAGGGTGCTGATGTTGCCGGTTTGCTGTTGGTCTGTTTCCGTTTGTCTTTGTATAATGTTTTTAAACTGTGGGGAGGAGATTCGGGTTCGACTAGCCATGGACCAGACAGAGAATTTCTGCTCCAAAAAATGGCTTCCAGGGCCCGTATTCACAAAGCGTTGTGAGTGCTGATCTAGGATCAGAATTTGAAGATTATTTTAGCCTTTTAGATCATAATGAATAAGATTGCATGGCCCAGAATTACTACCTTGTTCCTTTTTGCTTCTAAATTGTCAGTCTAGAACCTATGCTATGGGTGGTTTGTAATATTAGACTTAAATGTGTACATATTTAGGCGTGGGAAACATGAAGGGCGGGCAGGGGTGGTATGGGGATATGTTAGGTAAGATTTGTGCTAAACGAGTAAAGCAGACATGTCAGGGGCTCGTGTTACCTCTTTAGCTGCTTCCCTGGTGCTGTATGTTAACACCCCCCTGGGGTGAGTTTCCCAAAAACATAAAGATCATCTTCAGCATTAAGGTAATCTTACACCCATATAGAGCATCCCGACAAGAATGTTGATGTTTTATGATCTTAGTGCTAAAAATGATCTTTACTACATGAGTGCAGTACTTGTCGGGAGCTTTATATGGTTGTTTTTTTACACTGAACAAAAATATAAACGCAACAATTTCAAATATTTTACTGAGTTACAGTTCATATAAGGAATCAGTCAATTGAAATAAATTCATTAGACCCTAATCTATGGATTTCACATGACAGAGCAGGGGCTCCACCCACTGTGGAGCCAGGCCCTGCCAATCAGAATGAGTTTTTCCCCACAAAAGGGCTTTATTGCAGACAGAAATACTCCTCAGTTTCATCAGCTGTCCGGGTGGCTGGTGTCAGACGTTGAAGAAGCCGGATGTGGAGGTCCTGGGCTGGCGTGGTTACACGTGGTCTGCGGTTGTGAGGCCGGTTGGACGTACTGTACTGCCAAGTTCTCTAAATTGATGTTGGAGGCGGCTTATGGTAGAGAAATTAACATTCAATTCTCTGACAACAGCTCTGGTGGACATTCCTGCAGTCAGCATGCCAATTGCATCTGTGGCATTGTGTTGCATGACAACGCTGCAAATATGTGGCCTTTAATTGTCCCCAGCACAAGGTGCACCTGTGTAATGATCATGCGGTTTAATCAGCTTCTTGATATGCCACACCTGTCAGGTGGATGGATTATTTTGGCGATGTAGAAATGCTCACTAACAGGGATGTAAACAAATGTGTTCACAAAATTTGTGAGAAATAAGCTTTTTGTGCGTATGGAACATTTCTGGGACATTTTATTTCAGCTCATGAAACATGGGACCAACACTTTACATGTTGCGTTTATATTTTTGTTCAGTGGCATGTCAATCTGATCTCCTGTCTAATGAAATATTTTACACAGAAGCATGGGGCAAAATTGATTTCAGTCCTGTTCAAACTGCATGTTTTACATTCAACTGTAAGTACATTCGGAGTGTAGAACAGTTTTGTATCATTTTGCTTTTGGTTTCACAAAAGTACAACTTTTTTTATGGTTCACCTTTGCCTTCTATATGGTGTAAATAACATTTTATTAAAAAATATATAATACAAACTGAGTGTGTTGTGGTTGTCAAATTGTCTGTCTTTTTTCAATTACAACATGAGCTTCAATCAGATCCAGTATAGGAAACTCCCCAAATGTAGGCCTGTGTCCCAAATGACACCATGTTCACTATAGTGCACTACTTTTACTTTTGACTAGAGCCCTATGGGAATAGGGTGCCATTTTGGATGCAGCCTAGGGGTGGGGAATCAGTGGGTTCCATGTGTGGAACAGAAGTTCTGTAATGTTCTGGGTGATCTTTATGGATTTCATTTAAACATCATGACCACAACCAGAACACACACACACACTCAATCTCACACACCGACAAACACACACACGTTATGGATTCTGTGGTCAGCGTTGTGGTTTTCCTCAGAGTGCATGTGAAACAGACTGAGTTTCACTTGTTTATGGGTTAGGAGGAAAGACTAAACTGATTGAAACCATCTCGTAAACAGCTCCATGACAGTATATTGCACAAAGACTCAGTAGAAACTGATGAATTTAGACATGAGAGTAGGGTAGTTCTGTCTTCCACCTCCTCCCCAAACCCCACTTATTATGACATTGCATGGAGACCAGAACAAGACAACTTCAGGGCCTAGGGGGCTGGATTCACAAAATATTTGAGAATGTCTTAAATAACTGTTTCCTTAATTGTTTCTCTATTTAAAACTTATTGAGAATTCCTCAGATTTCTTAAAGACATTTTAGAAAATCTGGCATGGTATTTTTAGATTGGCAATTTGACCAAATAAAGGGGGCCAAGGCCAGAGGGCCAAATTATCAGTCCTTTGCCAACCAAAAATAAATTTCTCAATCCACCTTATTTAATGGGCTTTTTCTCATTTGGGGAAAAGTCCGTCCTCCACCCCTCTCTCCTCCATGACCCAGAAACCGATAAGTGGTCAGGTCATGGACAATTTGTTAGTAGGTACCTTTCATCAAGTTGTCATTTGCTGAAGAGTTTTGAAATCTGCCACACCCCCTTTGAATCAGCTTTTGTTTTGTTGGAGGAGAAAAGCATACACAAGTTTAAAAACAATATGTTACTTATTTATCATTGTGTCTTTAAAATGTCCTGCACAACTAACTTAATTTGTTTTAATCACTTTACACATTTATTTTGGGCTCCAAAATAATTTAACATAATTTAACAGATTAAGTGCAGTGATGTCTAGAAGGGATGCCACTAATGTCAAAGTGATGTCAACTTGCATATTCAAGTCACATCCGAAATCATTTTGGCATTTTAGCTAACGCTAACATTTTTCCAAACCTACTACCTTAATTCTCCTAACCTGCTGCTTAAGTTCTCCTAACCTTCTATGAAAAGTCACTTCTGACAATGGGGCATTCCATCTTGTCAAAACCATGACACGCGAGTGGAGGAGTCTCTTTCATGCAAGCACATTTTCGTCCACGTTCCCTCTCCTCGCCCATCACCTCGCCCATCACCTCGATTACCTTTGACCTTTTTCAAAAGGAAGCGAGAGAGGACGAAGGAGTTGCGCAAATCCAATTGAGAAAATGCATGGCTACCAGACACACCCTATCTGCCTGACAGCTTCACTAAAGAAACTCTCAGAGCCTATAGAGTATAGATTAGAACGTTTCCTCTCCCCCCAGCCTGAAATCAAACTCCCATCTCTCTATTCTCCATTCATGCTGTTGAATAGCACACCTGCCTGCCATGTCCTGTATGGCGATTAGACTGCATTAGGACTTCCCAACGACATTTTATGCAAAACATAATGTTTCCCTCCATAGGATGTAATCATTGATTTGAAGACGACATCAGTTGACCTTTTAGATGAATGATCAATTGTTTTGTCATTATTAGATACCTGTTTGCTTTAGGGCTTAGGCAATAATATAACTAGGCTTGCAAAAATGATCTCAAAGTTGAGATGTTGAACATTTCAAGCTGACGTTAATGTACTTTTACGTCGGTCGGTCTGTTTTTACCCGTTTTGTCTAGTTTTACATTCAAGAGGGAAATTGAAAACCTTTCGTCTCATTTGCATAACGTTTTCCGACCGGGGAGAAAGAGGACTCCCTGTACTTCCATACATCATGCTCGAGCCTCATCTACATGAGAACTGTCCCCGCGCACTGGCGGGACTTGATCACAATAAAGACAGATGCTCGCGAGCCTTTATGTGGTTAACTGAAAAGGAATTAAGGCGCGTGGTGTTTTAAAAGAAGGTGCCTTGGCTTGGCTTGTTTTCTTTTCTCTGACAATATTGAGATTAATTGTTAAGAATCAATGCATGAATGAACAGAGGATCTTAAAAAAGGTTGTGCAATCAATAGGTCTAGGTTGATATGACAACCTCGAATTTTGGGAAATGTTTAGGTCTATATCCCCTGTCATTCTTTTATTTTAGGATGACATTTTGGAGTTATTTGACCTATAGTTGTAACAGAGGACATTTAAATATAAAATAGGCCTACCTAATTGATGAGATAGCATCAGCGGGGTCTGTCTAGGTGGGCTAGTGTGTGTTTGTTTATGCGCGTGTGTGTTGGCCCACACTGTTTTCTATTTTGGTGTCTGAGTCCTGTGAACATTTTATTTTGTGCAAATCGTCAGTTATTGTTTCAAGTGCATTGAGGGGTGTTGGGGCTATGCATTCCCTCGTGAATGATAATCAGTGAGATGGCTGTTGAGAATAGAATAGGCCCTAGAATAGAATAGAACACTATTTGATCTGTGATTGTAGAGAAAGGCGCTCGCTCTTGAGAATAAAGAACATCTGCCTCAGTAGAGCGCTTTCATGACGGGCACACGGAAACTGTGGAAATTTAACCGAACCGTTTGTTGGGCGATAGCCGTTGTGCGTCAGTCCAATTCTCTTTATACTCTTGGCCGGGATTTTGATGCTGTCCAGCCACAAACGCACTTCGCCGGCGGCTTCTTGAGGGTCAAGTGTGTGAGAGAGAGAGAATAATCCTTTAGATTCAGTAACAGCACCATTGAGGGAACTCTGCCGGAGTCGTCCAGTCTAGAGAGAGAGATTGAGAGTGAAGGCGAGACGCTGCACGGGGACAATGTCCTGCTCCATAACCGTTTACTTTATGGCTACAGTTTAACAGGATCTAACGGATGCATTGCTAAATATAGACAACTATTGATAAACGTTTTAATTGACAACAAACAGTTACTGGTGTGGTTTTGCGAGTTGGAGTTGATTTGGGTGCATTTGACTTCTCACCAATCCTCTCCACACACGTGCTGCGCTGAACGTGGTTTTCTAAAAGGTTTGTTCTTGCCTATATACATTTTCTGTTAAAGCTATTTGGAAGTTATGCGTTAGGCCAATGTTTATTTGACATTGCCCATGGTTTTCTTTGCTCTTTGTTTTATTTCGCAGAGCAATAAGGCAGAGCGTGCACTTATTTGCCAAGCACTTGTCAATTAACTTTTCCTAATGTATTTATTTTATTTTTACAGTTTTCCGATATACATTCTGAAGTTAGCCTACACCCTCAAATTAAATACATTTTATGCACTATTTGAATGATGACTTATAACACTACTCAATAACATTAATCTCCAAAAAGCCTGGTTTTGACAGTTATTGAGTCAATTTGACCAAATCTGCAAATGGGGCCAATTTTTTTGGGTCACAAACATTAGTAGGTCTATATGTGTTATGAAAAGTAGGTTATAAGCTAATGTAATTTTATAGGCTGATTTTAAATATCCTTTCTGCATTGTTTCCTCCATCCCAAAGATAAATGTGTTGATTCAATTAAAACGAGGCTATGCTGAGCCTCAGCATATGGTCAAGGTGTGAATGCAGATTGACGTTTCAATTTTCTCGTCACGCATGGTAATTGTGTAATTGACACCCCCGTTGTTGTGTAGAGGGTAGAAGCATACTATGCTCTCTTTCAGGTCCAACCCACAAGTCCACCGGGAGACCGATATGATTAATCAAATTACTGAAAACCTGTTCCAAGTAACTTCTATTGTAATTGTCTGACATCATAATGTGATTACATTTTAGTCATTTAGCAGACGCTCTTATCCAGAGAGACTTACATGAGCAATTAGGGTTAAGTGCCTTGCTTAAGGGTACATCAACAGATTTTTCACCTAGTCGGCTCGGGGATTAGAACCAGCGACCTTTCGGTTACTGGCATAACGCCGCCCTAGTTTATATAGGCTAAATAAACTAGCCTTGCTAATTGAATAGCCTACCTTTGTATCAATCAACAGTTTCAGTCTTATTGGCAATAGGTTAAGAAGCAGTTTAGTGAGAGAGACCTACCACTTCAATAGGCTCTGTTGGAATATTTTCAAAACGCAATTCTTCCTTCTTTGAGGAAGGCCTAATCACTGATATAGATGGAAGGATATTTGAACATGGTCCAGTGTCTCGCCTTCCTCCTGTCTCTGTCTTCCCGTCAGCATCAGTGTAATAGAAAGCTGTTGTGTTGAGGGACCATGTGCAGTCAGTCTGCCTCTGACAGTAATCAGCCAATGAATAATGAACACAAAGGACCAGAGAACACACACACAGTGGTGAATACCAAACAGCTGTCAATGGCAGGCTACAGAAGATGACGGGTGTGTATGTCTGTCCTATAGGCCCAGTGCAGCTGTATGCCTGCCTGTAGCAATTATCCTCTCCCTAAATATGGGCTGGGGCAGGAAGGGGGTTGGAGGAGTGTGTCTCGGGAAGGGGGGGGGGTCCAGTGGATCAGCACATATAATTAAGCGATTAACTGCCTAAAATGACAGCCTCATGACTACACGTGTGTGTGTGTCCCTCTTTCACACCCACATACACACTCCTTTTCTCAGGGCGATATGTATGTTATCATGTGACTCGGACCTCAAAGAGTCTGTTGTCTTTTAACCCTATTATAAACCCCAGGCAACCAACCAGACAGTCAGTCAGTCAGCTCTCTCTGAGCCTCTATGGCATTTTCATGGTTCATTTATTTAATTTACTTAGTCTGTATCCCAAGTTCCCAAACCTTGGTTGGTTCTGGTCTAAAGTAGTGCATTATAAAGGGCCTAGGGTGCCATTTGGGATACAGCCCTTCTCTCTGCAATGTAAAGAACAATAACTAAAAAAATATTTTGTTTGTTCGTGTGACCCACCAATTAAATAAGACAATAATTTTTAGCTGGGACGCAGTCTCCAGTCTCAATCCAATATTTGGATTAGGATACTTAGTGGGTCGTCTAGTGATAAAAATTGACTTCAGGCTGTTAAAGCAAAGCAAGTGAGTCTTATCATCACTGTGATCCAGCCGCTATTATGTCATATCTCTTATCAGAACCTTGTATGTTTTTAGTACTCTTATCTCTTTCGCCTTGTGTAGTGTCCCTGTTTGATGACGTTATTGTAACACCATCTTTTCCTCTTCCTCATTCCCAGGCATCCCCGGGTGATGACCTCACTGCTGTTCTCCAGCCCCACCCACGTCGTCATGAAGGACCGCGAGCTGCCGTCATCCTCCCTCACCCTCCTTCACTACCCCGGGACGGCGGTACCCGTCAAGACACCCGGGGGTGGCCCCTTACCCCCCTCCTCCACCACCCTCCACACCTCCACCTCTCCATCCCTCTCCAAACCCCAGCCATTCTGCCTGCAGACCCTCCAGACCGGCCCTCACCTCCTCGCCAGCATGCAGCTCCAGAAACTCAACTCCCACTACCAGAGTCTGGCTGGAGGTATAGGTGGTGGCGTAGACTCGGGGCCCACCTCAGGACCTCAGAGGGGGTTTGGGGCCTCGACACTGGGCTCGGCGGGGCAGCTGGTGGGGGGTACCCCTGGAGGTGTTGTTGGGAGGAACCAGGGCTGTGGGGGGATTATTGACTCTGACCCGGTGGATGAGGAGGTGCTGATGTCGTTGGTCGTAGAGCTGGGGTTGGACCAGGCTAACGAGCTGCCTGAACTCTGGCTGGGACAGAACGAGTTTGACTTCATAGCGGATGTACCTGCCAGATGCTGACCCGCCCAAATGGAGGGATGAAAGGAGGGGATCTGTGTTCTTTCCTGTTCATTACTCTCTAGGTTGGATTGACAGAAACTCTGATGTCCCGGCTGGGTGCTCACCCAAACACACGAAACAATACATATTTTTTTTCTTTTGGGGTCACCCTCTCTGTTTTTCTCTGAAGGACAAGTTATGGACACAAACTGACCCAACAAGCATGCTGTTCTCTTGTTTTTCCTCTGTATCCCCCTCTAAATTTCAAAATTTTGAAGGAGAAAGGGTAGACACAGGGTCTTATGTTTTTGTGTGTGTCTGTGTCTCACAGAAAATGCTATAATGTTACTGAGGGAACCTGTGCATTCCAGTGAATCCTCTTTTTACTTTGCAGAACGCAAATTACTCTGAAGCAGAGGGTTTAGGGTTGCAAACGCCCACATTTCCAATAGAGACCAAAGAGGACAAAACCTTTTAGGCAAAGGACAACTGCTTGGCAGGGCCCACCCTATCTATATGTAATAGTAGGGAAAACACTGAGGGATAGAAATAGCCATTCAGAGACAAAAGCCTTTTACCTAAGCCTCAGGCCTGTCTGTCAATTTCACTGTACGTCCCATGGGCCTCCTTACACACACTCACACACCGGCAGAAGGATGGATAGATGGTATTATGATCCGGTAATGTAGTAGCAGCCGTGAAACTGGCACTTGTCACTTATTCAGTTACCCCAACATTTTAGGAGAGTTCAGAGGGTTTGGATGGGACACCAGGGTGTGTGTGTGTGCCTGTGACATAAGACAGACATGACAGGAGGCATCAGAAGCCTGTGTAGTCTCCGTGAACCGGTGTAACCTGACCTGTATGGTGCTGACAGTGTCTGTATCTAAATAAATGAATGAGTCTCAACGTCCGTGGTCTTTGTGTACCTGGTAACTCTGTAGGTGAAATGAATCATAGTTTCCCCCCCCCTCTGTCTTTCTCTCTGTCTGTATTGTAAGTCTCTTCATCTTTCTCTTCTCTCTCTCCACCCCCTGTCCCCGTCTCTCTCCCCTGTGCTCCCAGATACATTACTACCTACTCTGCTGTTGTACCGTCAAAGTCAATGAGTACGTCCCAAATGGCTCTCTATATAGTGCATTACTTTTGAACAGGGCTCTATGGGCCCTGTTCAAAAGTAGTGCAGTGTGTGTGTGTGTGTATACATACACTACCAGTCAAAAGTTTGGACACACCTACTCATTTAAGGGTTTTTCTTTATTTTTACTATTTTTTACATTGTAGATTAATAGTGAAGACATCAAAACTATGAAATAACACATGGAATCATGCAGTAACCAAAATTGTGCAATGTGTGTTACACAAATCAAAATATATTGTATATTTGAGATTCTTCAAATAACCACCCTTTGCCTTGATGACAGCTTTGCACACTCTGCATTCTCTCAACCAGCTTCACCTGGAATTCTTTTCCAACAGTCTTGAAGGAGTTCCCACATATGCTGAGCACTTGTTGGCTGCTTTTCCTTCACTCTGCGGTCCAACTCATCCCAAACCATCTCAATTGGGTTGAGGTTGGGGGATTGTGGAGGCCAGGTCATCTGATGCAGCACTCCATCACTCTCCTCCTTGGTAAAATAGCCCTTATACAGCCTGGAGGTGTGTTGCGTCATTGTCCTGTTGAAAAACAAATGATGGGATGGCGTATTGCTGCAGAATGCTGGGGTAGCCATGCTGGTTAAATGTGCCTTGAATTCTAAATAAATCGCACAGTGTCACCAGCAAAGCACCCCCACACCATAACACCACCTCCTCCATGCTTTACGGTGGGAAATACACATGCGGAGATCATCCATTCACCCACACCGCGTCTCACAAAGACACGGCGGTTGGAACCATAAATCTCAAATTTTGACTCCAGACCAAAGGACAAATTTCCACCGGTCTAATGTCCATTGCTCGTGTTTCTTGGCCCAGGCAAGTCTCTTCTTATTGGTGTCCTTTAGTAGTGGTTTCTTTGCAGCAATTCTACCATGAAGGCCTGATTCACACAGTCCCCTCTGAACAGTTGATGTTGAGATGTCTGTTACTTGAACTCTGTGAAGCATTTATTTGGGCTGCAATTTCTGAGGCTGATAACTATAAAGAACTTATCCTCTGCAGCAAAGGTAACTCTGGGTCTTCCATTCCTGTGGAAGTCCTCATGAGAGCCAGTTTCTTCATAGCACTTGATGGTTTTTGCGACTGCACTTGAAGAAACTTTCAAAGTTCTTGAAATGTTCTGTATTGACTGACCTTCATGTCTTAAAGTAATGATGGACTGTCGTTTCTCTTTGCTTATTTGAGCTGTTCTTGCCATAATATGGACTTGGTCTTTTACCAAATAAGGCTATCTTCTGTATCCCCCCTACCTTGTCACAACACAACTGATTGGCTGAAACGCATTAAGAAGGAAAGAAATTCCACAAATTAACTTTTAAGAAGGCACACCTGTTAATTTAAATGCATTCCAGGTGACTACCTCATGAAGCTGGTTGAGAGTGTGCAAAGCTGTCAAGGCAAATGGTGGCTATTTGAAGAATCTCAAATATAAAATATATTTTGAATTGTTTAACACTTTTTTGCTTACTACATGATTCCATATGTGCTATTTCATAGTTTTGATGTCTTCACTATTATTCTACAATGTAGAAAATAGTAAAAATAAAGAAAACCCCTGGAATGAATAGGTGTGTCCAAACTTTTGACTGGTACTGTATGCATATATATATATATATATATATATATATATTTATGTGTATGTGTGTGTGTATATATATATATATATATGTATATATATATATGTGTATGTATGGAATAGTGTGCCATATAGGACACACACAATCTATTACTTCATGAGGGTTTAGGTTACATTTAATGTGGCGGTTAAAGAAGGGTGACTTTTTTTGTTGTATTTTTTTGGGGGGGGTCGGGGGGTGGGTCAAATTGTGAGAACTGAAGGCTAATTAATGATAAACTAATGATTGAGTATTTGAATCATTTTTTTTTTACAGTACCTGTTCAGAAGACTGTTGATAAGAGATTTCCTCTTAATAAAGATAATAAAGAAGAAAAGTTCCCATTGACTAAGTTCCCAGGTTCCTAGTCTGAGTCACATGGCATCAACATGCTTTTTTCACCATGTGATAAGTTGGTGTTTTTACCATGCGAGTTAGTCAGTCAGTAGGCTACATATCTAAACAGGGTCCTTATTGTTTTGTAGTTTTAGTTGCTGGGATCACTTGATTGTAAGAGAGCACGAGTGTGTGTGTGTCTGTGTGTGCGTGCATGCTTGCATGGGAAAGTATTCCTGTATGTTACCCTTTAAGTCTTACGTTTTGACTCCAAGGAAATGCAAGATAACTATGTTAAACACCAACTTATTTCCTAATCAGAAACCATTTGAGCTTACAGACTAGTAAGAACATTTACTTTCATTAAATGTTGTTTGTTTTGCTTTCCTTATGACATTTCAGATCTTTTTGTGATTGTTTTATTTTTGTTTTAGCTCGAGAAACACTTCTTGCTATTGATTTTATAAAGGAACAAAATAATGTTGGAGAAAAAAGTATATTAATTACTAATGAATCACTTGTCTAGTAGATACTGCACTGATTATATGGTCCTAAGTTTCTCTTTTTAAATCACACCTTTTGAATTGAGGCCTTATTTTAGAAAGGGAGAGGGCCCTATGTTTATTTATATCTCTCTTTTCTTTTTCTTTTTGAAATGACTGATGGAATCATAACTGAGGTTGATTTTTGTTTTAGCACTTTCTCTCTTTGCATCTCATTTGTATCTTTATTAAAATATGTACTAGATCATATTTGAATGCTTGTATATTTGTTACTTCTCTGCATTTGGGGGAAAATAAAGAATACCAACCTGACTCGTCTTTACATTTGTCATTACTCCGACCAGATTCAACATTTGTACGTTATTTTAGTTCATTCAGTCATAAACCCTTGATTGCTGAAAACGGTTCACATTTTATTAGAACATGTCGCCATCTAGTGGTGACTTCTAAAAAATCAACAGGTCACGCAAGTCTTATAATAAAAGGAAGATGGGCGGTTGGCCTATAGCAACAAAACACAGAATATTCATAGGCATGATTTGAGAAAAATCTGTCAAATTTATAAAAACACACTATTGATAGGCTACAACAGACATACACTGTTGCATGTTTATTGAGGGCCAGGGGTCAAGCATAATGCGGTGCCTTTGTTGTGTAAGTCCTTAACTTGTGTAACTATGTGAAGATAAATTGAGTATACACTTAAAATATATGAAAGCAAGCTGCCAGAGAGAAGGACGCCACTAGTGACATTTGGCATGGGAATTGGGAACACATGCGCCTCAGAACGGCTTTATTATCTCGCGCAGCATAAGCTGAAAGGCTCTGTCACGCGCTGACATTTCCTGAAAGAGATGGCAAAAGGACATCTGAGAGGCTCGGAGAAGACAAAAACACATAGGCTACAGTACATACCAACATTTATTTGTTTATTAGGATGAAGACATGTAGGCTAGACTTGCGAATCAAGATCATCAATATTATGAAAAGTTGTTCAACTGTGTATGCGTTGCTTAGGCCTATTACATTTTGAGAATATAGTAGTGAACGGAGTAAGCGGGAAGCAAACCCAGACCTCCGGCGTGATAGGCAAACATCCTACACATCACGCCAATAGGGTTAATACACTTGGTGAGAATTGTAACATGGCTCATATAGCGAGGATCGCTACTCTATGATTAATTTGAAATATATTAAATATTTACAATCATATAAGAATCAGTGAGAGCCATATCAGTATTTGTACCATTCAATACAATAAAAATACTGACTTTATTATGTGTAACTGGCCTGCTAAAATAACCATCTTCCATATTTTTAACAAGTTCAAGGAACATCCAGTTGCAGTTATTCTCCTCGACACAAGAGAGCGGACCATATAAATTCCGCTCTGTTTGTCCCTCGTCATGCACAGTACTTGGTGTTATTTTCTAAGGCCTGAAAGTGGGAGGTCCTTTTCCCCGCAGACTCCAACATGGTGAGCTGTGTTTCCGAACGATTCTCTCCAGAATCATCGTCAAACATCACTTTTTCTGAATATAATATCGCACATAAAACTGTGATGATTTGAAAATACATACGTTTTGCGATGGTTAATCCCTGTATTGAAATAAGAACTTATGTTTTGGTCTATGAAACTATATTCGAAAAACTGACTTATTTGGCATTCGGAGCCAACGGCTAGCTAGTTAGCGTCAATGCTGCCCATTTGAACCAAATGTTTCTGCTACCACAGCTTTTATGTTAAAGTCTATTTCTAAAGTGTATACCTGTCCGTGGCAATTGAGCACAAACCTTTTGCAGAGAGAATTGGGTAAAAATAAACCCGGTTTATTGTGCTTTTATCGAGTAGGCCCCAGTCGAAATACCATGTAGGAAATGGCTAGCTTGGATGCTAAACTCTGCTAGCCAGACAGGTCACATGGTGTCTCGAATGAAACTGAGCTGTCTGTCGTTGTTGAGCTGTTGCTTGAAAGTTTAACTACATTCTAGCTAGTTGACAGTTATTTTTGTGGTTACTAGGCACGAGGACCGAAGAAGCACTTGAAGCGCGTTGCAGCGCCCAAGCATTGGATGCTTGACAAGCTCACCGGAGTGTTCGTAAGTACAATTTACTTCATACCTAAATGGTGTTAAAACCACAATGTTACCAGCTAGTTGCAGATTATTAGCAAAATGGAGGGGCATTCATATCTATGGCCGCGTCGCATAGAAACGACTAGTTCCTGCATATATGTCTGGCAGCAAAAAATTTGCGGTAACGCTTAACTCTGTGCATAACGTGGATTTGTCTTTCTGAATATTCTCTGGTGTATGGCGAACCACCTGCAACTGAACAGACATAAAAAAAATAAAAAAAACACACGAAGAAAGTATAGGCAAGAACAAGTTCGTTGCTTCTGACCCTTTCTATTAGCCAAGGTATAACTGTTACTATTGAATAATTCAAATATCGCCGTTTTAATGCATAGCTATCTTCCTGTGTAGTTGTCTGCCGTCCCTACATTGTCTATAGCGGTCATTGTTTACTGCTCATATAGCAGTTAAAATACCACGTCCTATTTTCTCCTCTGTAGGCGCCTCGTCCCTCCACTGGTCCCCACAAGCTGAGGGAGTGCCTGCCCCTCATCATCTTCCTCAGGAACCGTCTGAAGTACGCCCTGACCGGAGACGAGGTCAAGAAGATCTGCATGCAGAGGTTCATCAAGATTGACGGCAAGGTCCGCACTGATGTCACCTACCCCACTGGCTTCATGGGTGAGTTGGGTTTGATGAGGGGTGGGTGAGGAAGGGATGGGGTGAGTATGTTTTGAGTGAGGAAGGGAGAGGAGTATAGTTTGCAGTGATGTCACCTTCCCAATTGGCTTCATGGGTGAGTCTGACTAGGGGATAGGGGGATGCAAGGTGTGGGTGGGTAGGTGAAGGATAATGGGAATGGAGTGAGGGGATGGGAAGGACTGGAGGGTGCATTTGGGGTGAGAAGGGGGAGGGAACTGTTCCACTCCATGCATGCTTTCACCTAGCCAGTGACTAGAGCAGGAAATAAAGAGCAATGAAGAAAATCTTTGGTTTTGATCAATGAGCTGAAAAAAATCTCACCAATACCTCTAAGAAGTTCTGAGCTCTAACTGAAAGTAGGGATGCATTTTCTATAGGACATGTAGGTTATAGGACATGTAGCCCCTTGTTGCTGTGAAATTACATTTGTAAATGTTTCCAGTTGTAGTTGGGCTGTTGTGATGGGCACATCACATTGGCTGTAAGGCACTGAACTGACTGAAAGCTTCTGCTATAAATGTCTATAGAATTTTGCACTTGGGAGATGCCATGCTTAGTGATTGGAGTGAGTTTCATTTTGTTGTAGTTAGTCTCGGCTTTGGGGGCGGAGGCTTATGGTGATATCTTGATCACGCTTGTCAAATTATTCCTCACTTGTTTTCTAATTTGGTGTTCATGGCTTCTGGTTAGATAAGTGCACCTCACACCTGATGGATGGACATCTGTGAACCCACTTCAAGGAATTTAATCTCTTTTGGATCTTCACCCATAACCCCCTTGGGGCTCAGGCATACTTGTACACACACCAGTAGACATTCACTCTCATATACTCAAACATTTTCTCAGGCACACACCCCACCAGACTTTCATGCACACACCATCTTGCACGCACACACACTTCCATAGCACCTTTATTCCTGCCAAGAGAGTAATGATGGTGTTGTGATTAATTTCCCAGGCCAGGTGAAGCCTCACAGTATGTAAATGCAGACCATGTAACACCTCTCCTTCAAGGCTAGCTCACACACTACTGTTAGAAAAACAATACAGTGGGATGTTAGCCGAGCCATTAATCTACAATGGAGTGGCTTTGTCACTGGACCATGCCCTCTCCCTCATTGGTGCACCACAAGGCTAGATCACACACCTTGATGGCAAAACGGTGTGAGATGTTTCCCTCTGATACCCAATGGAGTCTAGAGGAATTGTATAGTGCCCCTCCACCAGTCTTAAGATTTACCAGTCTTTAGCTAGCTAGCTGATGTACAATGGAATTAGTTGTATTGTGCTTTTTAGTTGTATTGTGCAGGTAGCCTAGCGGTTAGACTGTTGGACCAGTAACCGAAAGGTCGCTAGTTCGAATCCCGCGCCGACAAGGTGAAAAGGGAACTTGATGTTCCATGGTCGCTGTTGATAATGGCAGACCCTGGCCGTCGCCCCACTCTCCGATGATATCTCAGGAGTGGGATATGTAAAAACAAATGTCCAATTCACCCGTATTAATACGAACTTGTACATGTGTGAAATAGGACAAATCTAAGCACCTACCTAATTATTACTATTATGAAGGGACTATATATTGTTGGGTTGACTGTCATTCTGACTACAGGTATCTGAATTGCACGGTGTCATTTTGTTCCCAGTTATGAGAATTTGATCCTGACTGACAGATTGTGTATTGAATTTGATCTAATGCTGACTTTTGTTTTAGCTCTGCTTTGACAGACAATGTTGTGATGTAGTGTTGGCCTGTTCTGGATTTGATCATTGACACGAACTGGTGTGGTCTGTCTGTAGATGTGATCAGCATTGAGAAAACTGGAGAGCATTTCCGTCTGATCTATGATGTGAAGGGACGTTTCACCGTTCACCGCATCACCGCTGAGGAGGCCCAGGTACTACACACACGTTGTCACACATGCTTGGGAGTCTAGTAATTCACAGCTCAGGCCTAACTTTTTAAACCAAGCAGTACAATATAATGTTCTGTATGGAGGGAGCGATGAAGACAGTCTTTGGTTTTGACCAACGATCTGAAAAAACACTCACCAATACCTCTAAGAAGTTCTGAGCTCCAACCAAAAGAATTGAATGAATCCTAATGTGAAACGGTTACAAATTCAACCTTTTGTGTAAATGCCTAGCGCGATTTCAGTTGGAGTACTTATGCTTGTTTATCATATTAGGATTTAGGCTCCAAAACCAAGCTGTGAATAACTGCTGACATGTAAAACATTTTTGGACTATCAACAGTGGACTAATGAAAAAAAAGAGGTTCTAGTGGATTTTCCTTTTAATTAAGCATTTATATTTCAGAGACTAGGTTTGGGAAGCCCTGCAATAACAATCACTCACTTTCTCCTCTCTCCTCTCCCATCCCCCTCATCACCTCCCCCTCTCCTTCCCTCCAGTACAAACTGTGCAAGGTGAAGAAGAACCTCATTGGCACCAAGGGAGTCCCCCACCTGGTGACCCACGACGCACGCACGATCCGCTACCCCGACCCCCTCATCAAGGTCAACGACACAGTCCGCATCGACCTCGCCACCGGCAAGATCACAGAACACATCAAGTTTGACACAGGTAACATCACAGTTAACAATATATACTTTTAAAGTGATTGAAAGGGAAATTAATACCTGTGAGGAAAGCGGTCTTTAAGGTTAGTGTGTTAAGATTTTTGAAAGTGTTACATATAAAATCTATTAAGGGAGTGGGTAGTAATGTCTATGGCTTGTGTCTTGAAAAATTATTAGGAAAGCAGGATAAGTTACAGTGCAGCTTGTTCAGTGCTGTTATGTTCCCCCTGCACACATCAACTTGTTTCCTACTATTCCTATCTGTCTTGCATCCCACGGCTTGCAGGGACGCTTGGTCTCAGACACTGTTAGACAGGCATAGTAACTAAATTTAAGATTTTGTGTAGTCTTGCTTATCCCATGGTAGAGGGTGACATTTTCTTCAACGGTGAATGTAGAACTGGATGTTTGACTCATTTTGACATGTTGTAGGAAAAATTAATTGTGAAATGCAAGTCTGTTCATTCAGACCATTGGATCCACTAAGCACCATCTTTGAAACTTTTTGCAGATTTGACTGATGCAAAGCAACAATACTACATTTTAGTCATTTAGCAGAGTGCATACATATTTTTTTTTCGTACTGGCCCCCCGTGGGAAACTAATGCACAACCCTGGCGTTGCAAGCGCCATGCTATACCAACTGAGCTACCCAATCAAACTTGGCATACTTTTGAAGCGCAGTCTTTATCCTCATCTCTCTCCCCTCTTCTTCCCTCTTCTCCCTGTAGGTAACCTGTGCATGGTGACCGGCGGTGCCAATTTGGGACGTATCGGTATCATCACCAACAGGGAGAGGCATCCTGGCTCGTTTGATGTGGTGCACGTCAAGGATAGCGCTGGAAACATCTTCGCCACCAGGCTTGGAAACATCTTCATCATTGGCAAAGTAAGCAGAGGAGACTCGTACACGCATACTCAAACACATACCTGCACATCCACATACACACATGAACTACAGACACCCTGACAACACTGCTCATCCCCTCCATTTCTTGACACTCATGTAGTTGCTCAGTACTCATGTGTGATTGTACGGAGGTAGAACAAAGCCAATGCTATGTCTTCGGTACCAGTGTGTTATTGTCTGCTGGTTCTATCCTCAATCGCTGGCACACTTGACAATGATGAACAGTAGGTTTACCAACCATCCCAAACCATCTAGGCTGCAGACAACCATTGTGGAGGGACACAATGACACATTGGTCCTTACCCTGTAAGCAGTCAATGGACAAGGTATGACAGCTATCCATGCTTTGGTTTAGTTTCCCTGGCACTGTTTCTACATGCTAATGTTCACGTATTTGTGACACAAATCCCATTTAAGTCATGGGACCAATGTAAGCATTTTTCGCACATGTTCAAATCATCTAGAAGTGACGTTGAGCTTCACAATACATTTTTGATCAGGGTTCTCCAACCTTAGCATGAGAGCTACTTTATTATTTTCTAGCTTTCAAATAGGCACGTTCTCCTCTTCCCTGTGTCCATAATATACAAGAGAAAGTAGTGCACTGTTTTCTGACATTATACCTGGTAAGATAATGGTTAATAAACAACAAAGGGGTGGCCCTATAAAATCAGACCCACCCCCCAATTCTGTTTTATATTCCCAAATGATGTTCTGACTTTTCACTCTTAAAATGACAATTGTTAATAGAAACAACAAACAATGTGTCCGGAAGAAAACAAACCATATTTAGATTTGAGTGTAATTCCCCTTTAATTGCACATCTGGCCATTTAATTGTGCATCTAGCGAGTGAGTAATGTGCCGGTCTAGCGACGGTTCTGTACTGCGGCTGCTCGTTTCATGGCAAAATTGGCAAATAATAGATACACATGATAAACTTAATCATGATATACTTCTGCCAGGTAAGCAGTTAACATTAAATGAATAACATTGCATTTAACATATATTTGAGAAGGTTTTGGGGAAAGTATATCTGTCAACCCACAATACTGTTATCACATCAACTGGTTACACACAGAGCGATAAAAGGGCCCACCACACAGACAGACCGGGGCAATATTGCTGGAAATTAATTGGCAGATATTGTTAGGTTTGGATTTTGAAGAAAATCGTGGCTAACCAGGGATGGGATAATGTTGCGTTGATTAGATAGTCGCTGGGAGCTTGCGGTGTCTGATACTGATGAGATTTGTTTGACAGTTTGCGGTGGAACATGTGAAAATTGCATGTACTTTCAGAATTGTTTGGCAAGCTACTCATAGGT
This sequence comes from Coregonus lavaretus, assembly GCF_964263955.1. Lineage (NCBI taxonomy): Eukaryota > Metazoa > Chordata > Actinopteri > Salmoniformes > Salmonidae > Coregonus > Coregonus lavaretus. The sequence goes on from NC_139994.1 coordinate 43,329,604, forward strand.
GGGCTGTAAGCTACTGGTAGCTTGCGATCGACCTGTTGGATAGCCTGCTTTTAGGTACTTCTAGATGATTTGGACATGATGCTCGAAAAATGCTAATATAGGTCCCATGACTTAAATTGGATATGTGCCACAAATGCTAAAATGTTAGCATTTGGGGACTGCCATGACAACTAAGCCAAAGCATGGATTCATACCTTGTCTGTAGACTGCTGACAGGGTAAGGAAACGTGTAATTTGGGTGAAATATCCCTTTAACACAAGTACATACTACAGCCTGATTAATTTATCGGTCCCACGCATTATCGGCAGGTTTTGGTCTTTTTAGACTAACATCAGTATTTGTCACAGCTAAGATGAAATGTTCAATTTTCCTAAGAACCAAGGTTAATTTTTATTGAAAATTATATTTTATCCACTTACATTTGACCACTTCCTGTGCCATGTTTGTAGATTCCCTCTTTACCACCTTTCTTTTGTAACATCTTCTGTTTTCCCTCCTCTTTCTCCCCACCCCCCCATATCTCCAGGGCAACAAGCCGTGGGTGTCCCTGCCCCGTGGAAAGGGTATCCGTCTCACAATCGCTGAGGAGAGAGACAAGAGAATCGCTGCCAAGGCCGGCAGCAGCTAAGTCCTATATGTAGGTCTAAGCATTTTGGCTTTGAAATAAAAACAATGTTATTTACAACAAAATCCAACCGCTGACTTGACTATTGTTTTCCATGTTGATGTTAGTAAATTATTTGGTTTGTAAATTATTTGAAAGACTAGGGAAATGTGTTTTGATGGAAAATTTGTCAGTTCCTTGTCAACTAGTGAGAGGCCTGTTATTTACACTGCCTAGTAACCTCCCGAGTGGCGCAGTGGTCTAAGGCTGTGCCACTAGAGATCCTGGTTCGAATCCAGGCTCTGCTGCAGCCGGCCGCAACCGGGAGACCAATGGGGCGGCGCACAATTGGCCCAGGGTAGGGGAGGGAATGGCCGGCAGGGAGGTAGCTCAGTTGGTAGAGCATGGTGTTTGCAACGCCAGGGTTGTGGGTTCGATTCCCACGGGGGGCCAGTATGAAAATAAAAAAGAATAATGTATGCACCAACTGTAAGTCGCTCTGGATAAGAGCGTCTGCTAAATGACGTAAATGTAGTGCTTATGTGATCATAACCTCACTGAACATTACAGTATGTGCTAAGCATGTTGTGATCATTTACATTTAAACACTTTGTGTATTCACATTCACTAAAACCAGGTTGTGTGTATATGGGCATTCAATCTTCGATCAACATTGTCATGCACTGGAAAGTGTGGTTTGGGCAATGTTGGACATATGGCATGTTATTGCTGCTGGTCATTATGGGACGTCTTCCAGTTTTCACCTTGCAGAAGACTATGAAGAGGGCTGCAATCAGCAATGGTAGGGTTCAAGCTATGGCCCCACAGCGCCACCATCAGGAGAAATTGGACTCATCGCTCTAGGGTGAGCTACACTGGGAAAATATATACATTATTTTTACATTTTTAGTCATTTAGCAGACTCTCTTATCCAGAGAGACTTAGTGAGTGCATACATTTTCATACTGGCCCCCCGTGGGAAACGAACCCACAACCCTGGCGTTGCAAGCGCCATGCTCTACCAACTGAGCTACAGGGGACTTGCATTTAAAAGATTATACTGCGTTGGAGTTTAAATAAAGAAATGGGTCAATTGAAGAGTTCATAAGGATCTAATCTATGGATTTCACATGACTGATAATACACAACTGGGGGGGTAGGGGTTGTGGATCAGAAAACCAGTCGGTGTCTGGGGCTCCCGAGTGGCGCAGCAGTCTAAGGCACGGCATCTAAGTGCTTGAGGCGTCACTACAGACCCCCTGGTTCGTTTCCAGGCTGTATCACAACCGGCCGTGATTGGGAGTCCCATAGGGCGGCACACAATTGGCCCAGCGTTGTCGGGGTTTGGCCTGTGTAGGCCATCATTGTAAATAAGGATTTGTTCTTAACTGACTTGCCTAGTTAAATACAAATATATAAAAAAATAGTGTGTTACCATATGCCTCTCCTTCGCATAGTGGATCAGGTTGTTGATTGTAGCCTGCGGAATGTTGTCCCACTCCTTCAATCACTGTGCGAAGTTGCTGGATATTGGCGGGAGCTGGAACATGCTGTCATACAGGTCGATCCAGAGCATCCCAAACATGCTCAATGGGTAACATGTCTGAGTATGCAGGCCAAGGAAGAACTAGGTTATTTTCAGTTTTCTGGAATTGTGTACAGATCCTTGCGACATGGGGCCGTGCAATATGCTGAAACATGAGGTGATGGTGGTGGATGAATGGTGCAACTGGGCCTGAGGATCTTGTTAAGTATCTCTGTGCATTGAAATTACCATCGATAAAATGCGATTGTGTTCGTTGTCTGTAGCTTATGCCTGCCCATCCATAACCCCACCGCCACCATGGGGCACTCTGTTCACAACGTTGACATCAGCAAACCGCTCGTCCACACGACGCCATCTGCCCGGTACAGTTGAAACCGGGATTCATCTGTGAAGAGTGCACTTCTCCAGCGTGCCAGTGGCCATTGAAGGTGAGCATTTGCCCACTGAAGTCGGTTATGAAGCCGAACTGCAGTCCGGTCAAGACCCAGGCGAGGACGACAAGCACACAGATGAGCTTCCGTGAGACGGTTTCTGACAGTTTGTTCAGAAATGTTTCAGTTGTGCAAACCCACAGTTTCATCAGCTGTCCGAGTGGCTGGGCTCAGACGATCCCCCAGGTCAAGCAACTACTTACTGGACAAAAAACGATGTAACATGATTTCCGTGTTAATATGGGATAATTACAATTTCTCTCTTGTATTCTAAGCTGAAAATGTAGACAATAGTACACTTCACTGACATTTTTAACCTCTCCCTGAGCGAGTCTGTAATACCAACATGTTTCAAGCAGACCACCATAGTCCCTGTGCCCAAGAAAGCGAAGGTAACCTGCCTAAATTACTACCGCCCATAGCACTCACGTCGGTAGCCATGAAGTGCTTTGAAAGGCTGGTCATAGCTCACATCAACACCATCATCCCGGAAACCCTAGACCCACTCCAATTCGCATACCGCCCCAACAGATCCACAGATGACACAATCTCTCCACACTGCCCTTTCCCACCAGGACAAAAGGAACACCTATGTGAGTATGCTGTTCATTGACTACAGCTCAGCGTTCAACACCATTGTGCCCACAAAGCTCATCACTAAACTAAGGACCCTGGGACTAAACACCTCCCCCTGCAACTGGATTATGGACTTCCTGACGGGACGCCACCAGGTGGTAAGGGTAGGCAACAACACGTCTGCCACGCTGATCCTCAACACGGGGGCCCTTCAGGGGTGCGTGCTTAGTCCCCTCCTGTACTCCCTGTTCACCCACGACTGCGTGGCCAAGCACGACTCCAACACCATCATTAAGTTTGCTGACGACACAACAGTGGTAGGCCTGATCACCGACAACAATGAGACAGCCTATAGGGAGGAGGCAGAATGGTGCCAGGACAACATCCCCTCCCTCAACGTGAGCAAGACAAAGGAGCTGATCGTGGACTACAGAAAAAGGAGGGCCGAACACGCCCCCATTCACATCGACGGGGCTGTAATGGAGCGGGTCGAGAGTTTCAAGTTCCTTGGTGTCCACATCACCAACAAACTATCATGGTCCAAACACCAAGAAAGTCATGAAGAGGGCACGACAACGCCTTTTCCCCTTCAGGAGACTGAAAAGATTTGGCATGGGTCCCCAGATCCTCAAAAAGTTCTACAACTGCACCATCGAGAGCATCCTAACCGGTTGCATCACTGCCTGGTATGGCAACTGCTCGGCATCCGACCGTAAGGTGCTACAAAGGGTAGTGCGTACAGCCCAGTACATCACTGGGGGCAAGCTTCCTGCCATCCAGGACCTATATACTAGGCGTGTCAGAGAAAGGCCCAAAAAATTGTCAAAGTCTCCAGTCACCCAAGTCATAGACTGTTGTCTCTGCTACCGCACGGCAAGCAGTACCGGATCTCCAAGTATAAGGCCAAAAGGCTCCTTAACAGCTTCTACCCCCAAGCCATAAGACTGCTGAACAATTAATAAAATGGCCACCCGGACTATTTACATTGACCCCCCCTGCTACTCTCTGTTTATTATCTATAGTCACTTTATCCCTACCTACATGTACAAATTACCTCGACTAACCTGTAGCCCCGCACATTGACTCGGTACCGGTACCCACTGTATATAGCCTCGTTATTTTATTGTGTTACTTTTTATTTAATTTTTAACTTTATTTAATTTAGCAAATATTTTCTTAACTCTATTTTTTGAACTGCATTGTTGGTTAAGGGCTTGGAAGTAACCATTTCACGGTAAGGTCTATACCTGTTGTATTCGGCGCATGTGACAAATATTATTTTATTTTATTTGATCAGCCAGTGTCGCACTTCCGCATCTGTGGTGAAAGATGGCAAAGCTAGAGAGGTGTTTGTCAGACCATGAGACATCCCAAAAATCGGTCTTCTCAAGTAAACGTCTGTAGCATCCGAACGGTTTGACCTAAAAACTATAATAACTGCTCTATGGAAAGGGGAGACTCCATTTTGCTCTATGAGCCCCACAAGTGTCACGGGATTCTTCTGAAGATAACCGGTACCGGTCTTTTAAAAAAAAATACGAATGGAAGTATGAAGGTAGTTTTGTGCCTACCCAAAAAAGGGGTTAAATATGTTTGAATATATATATATATATATATACAGTGGGGGGAAAAAGTATTTAGTCAGCCACCAATTGTGCAAGTTCTCCCACTTAAAAAGATGAGAGAGGCCTGTAATTTTCATCATAGGTACACGTCAACTATGACAGACAAAATGAGGAAAAAACATCCAGAAAATCACATTGTAGGATTTTTTATGAATTTATTTGCAAATTATGGTGGAAAATAAGTATTTGGTCAATAACAAAAGTTTCTCAATACTTTGTTATATACCCTTTGTTGGCAATGACACAGGTCAAACGTTTTCTGTAAGTCTTCACAAGGTTTTCACACACTGTTGCTGGTATTTTGGCCCATTCCTCCATGCAGATCTCCTCTAGAGCAGTGATGTTTTGGGGCTGTTGCTGGGCAACACAGACTTTCAACTCCCTCCAAAGATTTTCTATGGGGTTGAGATCTGGAGACTGGCTAGGCCACTCCAGGACCTTGAAATGCTTCTTACGAAGCCACTCCTTTGTTGCCCGGGCGGTGTGTTTGTGATCATTGTCATGCTGAAAGACCCAGCCACGTTTCATCTTCAATGCCCTTGCTGATGGAAGGAGGTTTTCACTCAAAATCTCATGATACATGGCCCCATTCATTCTTTCCTTTACACGGATCAGTCGTCCTGGTCCCTTTGCAGAAAAACAGCCCCAAAGCATGATGTTTCCACCCCCATGCTTCACAGTAGGTATGGTGTTCTTTGGATGCAACTCAGCATTCTTTGTCCTCCAAACACGACGAGTTGAGTTTTTACCAAAAATTTCTATTTTGGTTTCATCTGACCATATGACATTCTCCCAATCCTCTTCTGGATCATCCAAATGCACTCTAGCAAACTTCAGACGGGCCTGGAAATAGAAATAGAAATATGCCATTTAGCAGACGCTTTTATCCAAAGCGACTTACAGTCATGCGTGCATACATTTTTGTGTATGGGTGGTCCCGGGGATCGAACCCACTACCTTGGCGTTACAAGCGCCGTGCTCTACCAGTTGAGCTACAGAGGACCACTGTACTGGCTTAAGCAGGGGGACACGTCTGGCACTGCAGGATTTGAGTCCCTGGCGGCGTAGTGTGTTACTGATGGTAGGCTTTGTTACTTTGGTCCCAGCTCTCTGCAGGTCATTCACTAGGTCCCCCCGTGTGGTTCTGGGATTTTTGCTCACCGTTCTTGTGATCATTTTGACCCCACGGGGTGAGATCTTGCGTGGAGCCCCAGATCGAGGGAGATTATCAGTGGTCTTGTATGTCTTCCATTTCCTAATAATTGCTCCCACAGTTGATTTCTTCAAACCAAGCTGCTTACCTATTGCAGATTCAGTCTTCCCAGCCTGGTGCAGGTCTACAATTTTGTTTCTGGTGTCCTTTGACAGCTCTTTGGTCTTGGCCACAGTGGAGTTTGGAGTGTGACTGTTTGAGGTTGTGGACAGGTGTCTTTTATACTGATAACAAGTTCAAACAGGTGCCATTAATACAGGTAACGAGTGGAGGTCTGTGAGAGCCAGAAATCTTGCTTGTTTGTAGGTGACCAAATACTTATTTTCCACCATAATTTGCAAATAAATTCATTAAAAATCCTACAATGTGATTTTCTGGATATTTTTTTCTCAATTTGTCTGTCATAGTTGACGTGTACCTATGATGAAAATTACAGGCCTCTCTCATCTTTTTAAGTGGGAGAATTTGCACAATTGGTGGCTGACTAAATACTTTTTTTCCCCGCTGTACTTGTATCTCTTCACCCAATCATTCTGTCCATCTTTTTGGTCTCTCGTCACCCTATTTTTCTGTCTATTGTCCCCCTCATTCAATCCCCTTCCCCTATTCCGATATCAGTGGGTTATGATCCAGTCCAAACTGTCAGTCAGTCCCCTATTCTGTCCTCCTTGTCTCCACCCCCCCCCCCCCCCCCCCCCCCCCCGCTCCAGTTTCCCCCAGTTCTTCCTCTCTAGTTTCCCTCCTCTTGATCTCTGTCCCCCTATCCCTCCCCCTTCTCTCCCCAGTCCCCCCTCATCTCAGTACTGTAGTTCCATTCCAACCCAAATATCCTGACAGCAGGAGACACACATATACACACACACACACACACACAGCAGGAGACAGGACTGTACACTGTTGGTTACTACATGATTCCACATGTGTTTTTTCATAGTTTTGATGTCATCACTATTATTCTACAATGTAGAAAATAGTAAAAATAAAGAAAAACTGTTGAATGAGTAGGTGTGTCCAAACTTTTGACTAGTACTGTATATATATATATATATATATATATATATATATATTTCCTGATTTTTTTTAAACATCTCATAGATTTAGGACAGACACTTCAAAACCTTGTTTCTTATGATTTATTTTTTGACTGTCCTTTTTGCCATTTATGAACGTGTTGTTCAATGTGCTTTAGTAGTAAAGGGCAAAATCAATATTTTATCAAATTATTATTATTATATATACCTATAGGGGTCCTAAAATTCAAAATCAATAGCTAAATGATCCATAGTATGACCATCTTAAAAAATTCCATATGTCAGTTTCCATCCGACGCAAGGCGCTACAGAGGGTAGTGCGTACGGCCCAGTACATCACTGGGGCCAAGCTCCCTGCCATCCAGGACCTCTATACCAGGCGGTGTCAGAGGAAGGACCTACAAATTGTCAAAGACTCCAGCCACCAAAGTCATAGACTGTTCTCTCTGCTACCGCACGGCAAGCGGTACCGATGCACCAAGTCTGGAACCAACAGGACCCTGAACAGTTTGTACCCCCAAGCCATAAGACTGCTAAATAGTTAGTTAAATAGTTAACCAAATAGCTACCCGGACTATCTGCATTGACCCTTTTTGCACCAACTTTTTTTTTGACTTATCATTATCATGGTGCCTAATCACTTTATTCCTAGTTATACAGTGGGGAAAAAAAGTATTTAGTCAGCCACCAATTGTGCAAGTTCTCCCACTTAAAAAGATGAGAGAGGCCTGTAATTTTCATCATAGGTACACGTCAACTATGACAGACAAATTGAGAAAACAAATTCCAGAAAATCACATTGTAGGATTTTTAATGAATTTATTTGCAAATTATGGTGGAAAATAAGTATTTGGTCACCTACAAACAAGCAAGATTTCTGGCTCTCACAGACCTGTAACTTCTTCTTTAAGAGGCTCTTCTGTCCTCCACTTGTTACCTGTATTAATGGCACCTGTTTGAACTTGTTATCAGTATAAAAGACACCTGTCCACAACCTCAAACAGTCACACTCCAAACTCCACTATGGCCAAGACCAAAGAGCTGTCAAAGGACACCAGAAACAAAATTGTAGACCTGCACCAGGCTGGGAAGACTGAATCTGCAATAGGTAAGCAGCTTGGTTTGAAGAAATCAACTGTGGGAGCAAATATTAGGAAATGGAAGACATACAAGACCACTGATAATCTCCCTCGATCTGGGGCTCCACGCAAGATCTCACCCCGTGGGGTCAAAATGATCACAAGAACGGTGAGCAAAAATCCCAGAACCACACGGGGGGACCTAGTGAATGACCTGCAGAGAGCTGGGACCAAAGTAACAAAGCCTACCATCAGTAACACACTACGCCGCCAGTGACTCAAATCATGCAGTGCCAGACGTGTCCCCCTGCTTAAGCCAGTACATGTCCAGGCCCGTCTGAAGTTTGCTAGAGTGCATTTGGATGATCCAGAAGAGGATTGGGAGAATGTCATATGAAACCAAAATAGAACTTTTTGGTAAAAACTCTACTTGTCGTGTTTGGAGGACAAAGAATGCTGAGTTGCATCCAAAGAACACCATACCTACTGTGAAGCATGGGGGTGGAAACATCATGCTTTGGGGCTGTTTTTCTGCAAAGGGACCAGGACGACTGATTCGTGTAAAGGAAAGAATGAATGGGGCCATGTATCGTGAGATTTTGAGTGAAAACCTCCTTCCATCAGCAAGGGCATTGAAGATGAAACGTGGCTGGGTCTTTCAGCATGACAATGATCCCAAAACACCGCCCGGGCAACGAAGGAGTGGCTTCGTAAGAAGCATTTCAAGGTCCTGGAGTGGCCTAGCCAGTCTCCAGATCTCAACCCCATAGAAAATCTTTGGAGGGAGTTGAAAGTCCGTGTTGCCCAGCGACAGCCCCAAAACATCACTGCTCTAGAGGAGATCTGCATGGAGGAATGGGCCAAAATACCAGCAACAGTGTATGAAAACCTTGTGAAGACATACAGAAAACATTTGACCTGTGTCATTGCCAACAAAGGGTATATAACAAAGTATTGAGAAACTTTTGTTATTGACCAAATACTTATTTTCCACCATAATTTGCAAATAAATTCATAAAAAATCCTACAATGTGATTTTCTGGATTTTTTTTCCTCATTTTGTCTGTCATAGTTGACGTGTACCTATGATGAAATTTACAGGCCTCTCTCATCTTTTTAAGTGGGAGAACTTGCACAATTGGTGGCTGACTAAATACTTTTTTGCCCCACTGTATGTACATATCTACGTCAATTACCTCGTACTCCTGCACATCGACTCGGTACTGGTACCCCATGTATATAGCCAAGTTATTGTTACTCATTCTGTATTTATTATTACTTTTATTATTATGAGTTTTACTTTTCTATTATTTCTCTATTTTCTTTCTCTCTGCATTGTTGGGAAGGGCCTGTAAGTAAGCATTTCACTGTTAGTCTACACCTGTTGTTTACGAAGCATGTAACAAATAAAATGTGGTTTGAGTTGGTAAAAGCATTACTGTTGATAGCTCCTGTGAATTTGCTTTCACCCATCCAGTGTTTTATACATCAGTGCATAAATGACAGGAGATGAAGAGGGAGCCACTATTAAAATACATCCTGTGTAAGTGTGTGACCGCATGAGCCCATCCTCCCCCTCCTTTCCCTGTTCAGGTTGCTTGGTCACCTCATCCCTTCCTCTCTTTATCCCTCCCTCCCTCTCTTTCCCTCCCTCTATCTCTCCCTCCATCTCCTGTTCAGGTGGCTGGTCACCAGTGTTGGAAAAAGTACCCAATTGTCCTACTTGAGTAAAAGTAAAAATACCATAACAAACAATGACTCAAGTAAAAGTGAAAGTCACCCAGTAAAATACTACTTGAGTAAAAGTGTAAAAGTATTTGGTTTTAAATATACTTAAGTATCAAAAGTAAAAGAAGTATAAATAATTTGAAATTCCTTATATTAAGCAAAGCAGACAGACACATTTTCTAGATTTCTATTTTATTTACAGATAGCCAGGGGCTCAATCCAACACTCAGACATCATTTCCAAACGAAGCATGTGTTTAGTGAGTCCGCCAGATCAGAGGCAGTAGGGATGACCAGGGATGTTCTCTTGATATGTGTGTGAATTAGACCATTTTCCTGTCCTGCTAAGCATTCAAAATGTAATGAGTACTTTTGGGTGTCAGGGAAAATGTATGGAATAAAAAGTACATAATGTTCTTAAGGAATGTAGTGAAGTAAAAGTTGTCAAATATATAAATAGTAACGTAAAATACAGATACCACAAAAAATGACTTAAGTAGTACTTGAAAGTATTTTTACTTAAGTACTTTACACCACTGCTGGTCACCTCATCCCTCCATCTCTTCATCCCTCCCTCCATCCCCTGTTCCTGACGCCTCCAGAAGGCCATATGGGCACTGCTGAGAGACGGCCTGTTCCTCCCACTGTACTTGGCCTGCCCTGTACACTCACCTAGAGAAGTAAGTGTGTGTGTGTGTCACTGTGTGTGTTTGTGTGAGAGTTTGTGTCATGGTCTGTGTGTGTGTGTGAGAGAGAGTGTGGCGCCCTGTTTCTCCCACAGTACTTAGCCTGTAGACTCAACTCGCCACCAAGCACCACTACAACACACCCTGCAGGAGAGAAAGAGTGTGTGTGTGTAAGGGAGAGTGTGTGTGTGTGTGTGGTGTGTGGTGGTGATGGTGGGGACGGGGGTATGGATGGCAGGACAGGACAACATGACTGTGACTGTATGCTCTCTGACACACCGCTACAGCAACGTCCTTGGCTGGTTTATGTTAGGGACAAGAAGTGTGTGTGTTCAGGCTTGTAGATTGATGTTTACGAGGTTGTTTGCAGAAATATGTGTGCATTTGTTTGAATGAAATCTATTTATATTTTATTAGCTTTGTCTAGTCATAATTGTATTCCTGTGAGTGACTTTTCATTCAATTCCAGCATTTCTTTACCTGACACCTACTTCATATTACTGACAGTTGAACCATTTGAATGTTCTTATCACAGGTTCTGATCTGCTTTCAGTAACTTTATTGACATTGTTTCCTGGGACGAGCATGTTTCATGAAGGATAAGTGCTACACGGAAATCTCCTCCTCTCTTTTGAGATGCTGTCACGAACGTCATTTGAAGAAACGGGCCAAGGCGCAGCGTGGAATGCGTACATCTTTTATTAGAGTACTTACACAACGAACAAAACAACAAACGATACGTGAAGGCCGGGCTGGCGACGCGCACCATTGGCTTGGTGCGGGGAGCAGGAACAGGCCGGGCCGGGCCGGGCTGGCGACGTGCACCATAGGCTTGGTGCGGGGAGCAGGAACAGGCCGGGCTGGCGACGCGCACCATAGACTTGGTGCGGGGAGCAGGCACAGGCCGAGCCGGGCTGGTGACGCGCACCATAGGCTTGGTGCGAGGGGCAGGAACAGGCCGGGCCGGGCTGGCGACGCGCACCATTGGCTTGGTGCGAGGGGCAGGAACAGGCCGGGCCGGGCTGGCGACGTGCATCACAGGCTTGGTGCGAGGGACAGGAACAGGCCGGACTGCACTGGGAACACACACCACTGGCCTTATACGGGGATCAGGAACGGGCCGGACCGGACTGGCAACACACTTCAGTACCTCTCGCCGTGCCTCTACACTTTCCTTCCCTCTAATCACCAATGGCTCCCGTAACCCGGTGGCCTTCTCTCCTTGTCCACAAACTCGCCCCTCATCTGCCTCCAGCAGCCCCGTCGTCCACGGTGTGAGCCCCCCCCTAAAAATGTATTGGGCTTGTCTCTCCCCCGTGGATATGGCCTCCATGGCTCTCGCCAGACTCTCCATCCTCTGCTCCCAAGTCCAACCTCTCTCCTCTTCACGCTGCTTGACCCAGTCGAGGTGGTATCTTCTGTCACAATCGTCATTTGAAGAAACGGGCCAAGGCGCAGCGTGGAATGCGTACATCTTTTATTAGAGTACTTACACAACGAACAAAACAACAAACGATACGTGAAGTCCTCGGTTTAACAAACAAACCAACACGGAACAAGATACCACACCACACAAATGCCAAACGACTACCTAAGTATGGTTACCAATCAGAGACAACAAGCAACAGCTGATTCACGTTGCCTCTGATTGAGAACCACCCCGGCCAACATAGAAACACATCAACTAGATCCTGAACATAGAAACACAAAACATAGACTCTACACACCCTGGCTCAACATAACAGAGTCCCCAGAGCCAGGGCGTGACAGATGCAGACCTGTACAGTCGTGGTCAAAAGTTTTGAGAATGACACAAGTATTGGTCTTCACAAAGTTTGCTGCTTCAGTGTTTTTAGATATTTTTGTCAGATGTTACTATGGTATACTGAAGTATAATTACAAGCATTTCATAAGTTTCAAAGGCTTTTATTGACAATTACATAAAGTTTATGCAAAGAGTCAATATTTGCAGTGTTAACCCTTCTTTTTCAAGACCTCTGCAATCCGCCCTGGCATGCTGTCAATTAACTTCTGGGCCACATCCTGACTGATGGCAGCCCATTCTTGCATAATCAATGCTTGGAGTTTGTCCACCCGCCTCTTGAGGATTGACCACAAGTTCTCAATGGGATTAAGGTCTGGGGAGTTTCCTGGCCATGGACCCAAAATGTCAATGTTTTGTTCCCCGAGCCACTTAGTTATCACTTTTGCCTTATGGCAAGGTGCTCCATCATGCTGGAAAAGGCATTGTTCGTCACCAAACTGTTCTTGGATGGTTGGGAGAAGTTGCTCTCGGAGGATGTGTTGGTACCATTCTTTATTCATGGCTGTGTTCTTAGGCAAAATTGTGAGTGAGCCCACTCCCTTGGCTGAGAAGCAACCCCACACATGAATGGTCTCAGGATGCTTTACTGTTGGCATGACACAGGACTGATGGTAGCGCTCACCTTGTCTTCTCCGGACAAGCTTTTTTCTGGATGCCCCAATCAATCGGAAAGGGGATTCATCAGAGAAAATGACTTTACCCCAGTCCTCAGCAGTCCAATCCCTGTACCTTTTGCAGAATATCAGTCTGTCCCTGATGTTTTTCCTGGAGAGAAGTGGCTTCCTCGCTGCCCTTCTTGACACCAGGCCATCCTCCAAAAGTCTTCGCCTCACTGTGCGTGCAGATGCACTCACACCTGCCTACTGCCATTCCTGAGCAAGCTCTGCACTGGTGGTGCCCCGATCCCACAGCTGAATCAACTTTAGGAGATGGTCCTGGCGCTTGCTGGACTTTCTTGGGCGCCCTGAAGCCTTCTTCACAACAATTGAACCTCTCTCCTTGAAGTTCTTGATGATCCGATAAATGGTTGATTTAGGTGCAGTCTTACTAGCAGCAATATCCTTGCCTGTGAAGCCCTTTTTGTGCAAAGCAATGATGATGACACGTGTTTCCTTCCAGGTAACCATGGTTAACAGAGGAAAAACAATGATTTCAAGCACCACCCTCCTTTTAAAGGAGGGTGCATCTCCAGCCTTGTCCTCATCAACACTCTCACCTGTGTTAACGAGAGAATCACTGACATGATGTCAGCTGGTCCGTTTGTGGCAGGGCTGAAATGCAGTGGAAATATTTTTTGGGGATTAAGTTCATTTTCATGGCAAAGAGGGACTTTGCAATTAATTGCAATTCATCTGATCACTCTCCATAACATTCTGGAGTATATGCAAATTGGCATCATAAAAACTGAGGCAGCAGACTTTGTGAACATTTATATTTGTGTCATTCTCAAAACTTTTGACCACAACTGTACACACACACACACACACACACACACACACCACACACACACACACACACACACTGTTTGAATGGTGCAATGTGAGCTTGGCCAGGCTCCTGCGTGGTTCTGGTCCTGGCTGCATCCGCCCTTGAACAGAAAGAAAACAATCACTTTGATGTGAACAGAATATAACTAGGCTACACCAGAGACCCAGTTGGCTTTAGACCAGACCTGGGTTCAAATACCATTTGAAATCTATCAAATACTTTGAGCATTTCCTCTTGCCTGCCTGGAATCCCAGGTGGGTGGGGTTTACAGGCTTGATACTATTCTATTGGTCCATTAAGCCAGGCAAGCTCAATCAAGCACAGATAAAGTATTTGAAATTATTTCAAATAGTATTTGAACCCAGGTCTGCTTAAGAGCGGTATATTTGGCAGAACATAATGCTAGGAATAATGGGCCATACAAGAAAGATATAAATAAATAACTTAAACTAAAAGCAAAATAATACTTTGAATGAGAGAGAGGAAGAGGACGAACAGGAGGATGGAGGGATTCTGGAAGTTTCCTAACTCTGGTCCTTGAGTACTCCCAACAGTACATATTTTTTATGTGGCCCCGGACAAGCACATCTGATTCTACTTGTCAACTAATCATCAAGCCCTGAGGTGCATTCAGTTCGCTTGAACATTTTCTATGTTGTGGAACGATTTGTATCGAACGACACGTTTCCCAAAAACGTTATTGTACTTTCTTGAACAGACTTTGAAGTACGTTTGCTCCCGTTTGGTGGGTTTGGCGTGGTGTGGCTTGAAGCAAAAAGGGCAGTGGCCATGCTGAAAGCATTCCCCAACCCACAAACCAACCCCTCCCCGTTTTTCAACAGGTTGTTCAGTACAGCACCATTTCCGTTCAATCAGTGAAGTGGGTTGGGTAGGCCGAGAAACAATGAGGGGATTCTATTAAGGTGGCCCGGGTAGGCGTAGTTTGCATCGGGTGAAAAGTGATCGCATTTGTTTTAGAAGCGGGCTGCCTCCCGGGCATGAGCCGGCAGCCCCATTCTGGCCGACAGTGCAGTCTACTCAAAACAAAAGTGACGTGGGTTAGCACGTGGAGTAATGAGTAGGATCTGTGTTTTCACATGCAAAAGTGATTGCTTTGGATAAAAACACTTTATCTGCCTACCCAATGAAAATTCGAACATATATTTTATATTTCTGAATGATGGATCATGCTGCCTTGTTGACAACATAACTAAGCGGTGCAGATTGTTGTTCGATTTGAGCAGGGCGCTCCTCCCGACTGGCTTCGCCCTATCACGTGACGGGCCATAGGTCGGTTCAACCCGGGTCATCTTAATAGAACGCTGCCAATGAACACAATCATGGAAGGAGGGAGAGAGAGAGGGAGTGGAGGAAAGAAAGGAGGGAAGGAAGGTAGGAGTTGGCGACAGATGTTTCCAATCAATTGCTTCCATCATGTGATGGACGGACGGACAGACTGTGTGTGTGGAACTCAAATCAGCAGCCATGAAAATCATCCTCCCGATAAGATTAGTGTACATGACATGGTGCTGTATCAGTTAGCCTACCTTCTCTTTCCAATAACTATCTCTCTCTCTCTCTCTCTCCACCTCTATCTACCTCTCTCTCTGTCTCTCTCTGTCTCTCTCGCCACCTCTTTACCTCTCTCTCTCTCTTCCTCTTTCTCCCTCCCTTTTTCTGAGTCACCTATATCTCCCTCCCCACCCCCTTTCCTCTCGCAATTGCGCTAGGGCTAGTTAGCAACTTCCTTCAAACTGCACGCAGAGACATTGCCAAAATCCCGAAGTATCCCTTTAGCATGTATCTGTCCAAACATTCCATCCTACAGTAAACAAGCATGTGACAGATGCATATCTCTCACTCTCTCGCTCACTCGCGCTCGCTCTCTCTCTCTCTCTCTCGCTCCCCCCCCTCTCTCTCTCTCTCTCTCTCTCTCTCTCTCTCTCTCTCTCTCTCTCTCTCTCTCTCTCTCTCTCTCTCTCTCTCTCTATCTCTCTCCCTCAGTCCCGTCTAACCAAGACACAGACTGCACGAGTGGGCCAAGTCCATGGTTGGGTGGGGTGGCTATGGCTGGGGGAGGCTGGGACTGGGGGGGTGTTGAGGGGGACCAGATGTGCTCCTTTAGTATAGGAGGGGTGCGTTCACAGTTGATGGAGAGGAAAAGGGAGTAGAGACTTGAGAGTTGACGTTGAGAGAAAGGGAGGACTGTGGGTCAGAGAGATTGAGGGAGACAAAGAGAGAGAGGGGAGGAGGGGGGTGACACAGAGAGAAAGGTTCTCTCCGTGGACAGTTGCTGAAGTGTGTGCCCTGAACATGGGTGTATTATTTCCAACTTCTCTCTGTGCTTGTCTAACAACAGCTGTGAAAACTCCCCTCTGCCCCATCCTGCTTATGATTCTATCACAGAGAGAGAGAGAGAGAGAGAGAGAGAGAGAGAGAGAGAGAGAGAGAGAGAGAGAGAGAGAGAGAGAAAAAAAGGAGAGAGTTGGAGAGAGAGTCAGAGCGAGAGCAACAAGGAGAGAGTTGGAGAGAGAGTCAGAGGGAGCGAGAATGAGAGAGACTGGGGTTATATTGGTGTTTGGGTTAATTTATAAGGGTTAGTGTGTGTGCATGTGTGTGGACAGGAATGTGATAAGAGTGAAATGGCATCCACAGATGTGGTCTGTAAAAGCAAAGGAGAACAACAAAAAAGTGCTCCAATGCAGATCACGTGTGATTGTGTTTGTCACACAAAATTGCACATGGTTCACATGCTGCATACAAGATGCAATATAGATGGATAGGCTGCCTCTGTTTATAATTGGCATAAGTTAAAAGGTGATAAAAACAAGTTTCTAGAATCACAGGAGGCTGGTGAGGGGAGGATGGATCATAATTGTGAATGGAATGGTATCAAACACATGGTAACCATGATGTGTCTGATACCATTCCATTCACTTCGTTCCAGCCATTACTATGAGCCCATCCTCCACAATTAAGGTGCCACCAGCCACCTGTGTCAGTCAAATAGGCTAGCCTACATAAGTCTCAATTTCCAGAGTATCTGTGCAAAGTGCAGGTCGGTGTGACGTCTTGACCGCTGTCTTCAGATCAGATCAGAACAGAGGGGTTGAGGTTTGATTCCTCCTCCTCCCCGCAGCAGGTTTCGCTTTGGGAAGACCAGAGACAAGCCTATTAACAGCCTACTGTTGCGCGGATGCGGAGAGCACCGCGCGGGGACAGTCAATCGCAATGCAAAATATGAATGCACTGTAGGCTACTACTCGGAACTCCTACTACGGTTCTTCAACAACAACAATAACAGAGTTTTCCGCACGGACAGCACGCTTCTTTACTGCTAAAGGACGATTTTTTCGGTTGGGTTTGCGCGTTTGGAGTGAAAATGCCCTTCTGCAAGCGCACAATAGTTCCCAAGGATGTCTGTAAAAACGACGCGAAGAGGCAAACTGCGATTTTCGGGGACTTGGTAGACGTTTGCGGGTTCACTCTGTGTTCGGTGCTCCGACAGCTCTCGGATTTATCCCGGCACTCCGTCAGCATCTTGGAAGAGCTCGAGGGCGAGCTCGTGTCTATCTGTCACCGGTCGGGCACGCTCGAGGGCAAGGTGATCCGTTTACAGCGACACATCGCTGCGCTCGCCAGTAAGCCACCGCCAAAGAGTAAGAAAAAATCACACTGTATAATTTTCTATCACTTGTGTGGTGTGGCCGGAGTGAGTCTTGCAACTCACTGAGGTCAACTTGAAGTTGAATGTGTGGGAGAGGTATTCAAAATCGCCAGTTTGAGGTAACTTGGAGGGGGTGAGGGAATAGAGGAATGTCAATTTATTGTAAAAAGGTGGATGACATCAATGCGTGCGTTCCTTATGGCTGCTTTTCACCTACCACTCTGCAGACTTCAATGACTGTTTGCAAAGTAGGCCGAAATACCAGTGTGTTGAGAACAACATTAGCGTGAGCAACAACGTGGAATTGGCGGTTTTAAAATAAAAGTTCCCCTTTGAAATGTATGCAAACGGTTAAAAATAGTGGAATCATGTCACAATTGTATTAGATAAGGCTAAACAAGGTTGGAATGTTATTATATAAATTAAACAAAAGACAATTTTACAAAATACAAAATCAGTTGAAATCCCACTGTGCCTGTGTAGACTTCAGAAATGCAATGGGGGCATACGTTTGTTGCAATGTACAGCCTTACCTATGGTTTTTTGGTCCATGAAATGGGGTATCAGCCTACTCTGTGACATCCACAGATTACAATTCTAAAGAGTTTACACAAATATTGGCGTCATAGCTCTTATTGCGGGACTCTGAAACCACTGTGAAATTAGCAGCATTGAGCTCACCAGTCAACCTATATGTATTGAACATTCATATTGCAATGTACAGCCTTACCTATGGATCTTGCGTCCATGAAATGGCTTATCAGCCTACTCAGTGACACACACATAACACAACTATGTAGAGTGTACACAAATATTAGCGTCGTAGCGCTTATTGAAGGAATTTAAATGAATTTACTGTTGTGTTGAATATCAGTTGGAAAGACAAAACACCTTAAAAACATTTCTTTGCTTACCCTGTTTGCTTCCAGTGGGAAATAAAATGCCTTTCCACACTAGACTTTAGTTGAAAAGCCAACTGCTTCAAAGATGTAATGTAAACAATGATTGACTGGCATAACGACCTAGATTATCCTAATGGTGCCTTTACACATTTAAATCATCTCAAGGCCGCGTTGACGTGCCAAAATATGCATCAGGTCAATCGCTTGGCCTGACGAATAATAAATATAAATACAGTAAAGTACACACACTAAAGGGTAAAAAAATAAGTTTGAAGCAAAATTGTGTTTTGTAGACAGTAGGCCAGGGCATTCAAGGAGTTGCCTCCCCCTTGCCCCACTAAATTTAAAGTCCCATTATAAGAGCTACGATGCTAATGTTTGTGTAAACTCTTTAGAATTGTAGTCTGTGGGTGTCACTGAGTAGGCTGATACCCCATTTCATGGACCCAAGATCCATAGGTAAGGCTGTACATTGCAATATAAGTATGCCCCCAATGCAATTCTGAAGTCTATAATTTTTTCGTCATCAAATTAACTAATTATTGTCTTTTGTTGAATTTATATAACAACATTCCAACCTTTGTTTAGCATGATCTAGTCCAACTGTGCCATGATTCAACTATTTTCATCCGTTTGCATCAGTTTCAATTGGGGACTTTTATTTTGAAGGCGATCCGCCGATTCCACTATTGTTGCTCACGCTAATGTTGTTCATGACACACGTGGCCTAAGGACTCTTCCTCTCTCCCTCCCTCCCTCGTTGAACATATTTTGACTTGTGTTTTTAACCATCTACTCCAATTCCATTCATGTTACAAAACAGTAATGACTTTATTTGTGAAGATATGGATAGAAAGGTATGGATGTAAAGGTGTAGTATCCATCCCATGGCGCGGCCACTTGAAACACTGCGCGAGCCACTGCCACAATGTTATGTCACAGTGCCAACTGGCTACTTTGTCGCCAACTCACTTGATTGCGACACGCGCTATATGCATAGTTACGAATATCGACAGAGCACATGATTACAGATTTAGATTTCACACCGGATAATGATATCTTCGAAAACGTGACAATGACAGAGTTACAGATAGACGGTACGCTAATTCAAATAGAAAGAGGCGCACGCCTATGTTTGGAGGTGAGGTGAAGATGACATGAGAGACAGCGTCCCAAATGGCACCCCATGGACCCTGGTCAAAAGTAGTGCACTATAGGGAATAGGGTGACATTTGGGATGCAACGCATGACAGCTGTTCTGTCTGAAGTTGAGAAACATGTTTTTGTCTCTGCCCTCTTGGTTTGAGGACAACCAAACCAAAATGAGGTGACAGGCATCTCTTAGAGACTAGAGAGACAGAACATATTGCCCAGAACATAACAAAATATTTCCTATGAGAAAGATATTGGAAGTTCAACAGCTCTCCAAAGACAAACTACCAGTTTAAATGTTATGATATTGTAATAACATGACATAACACAACAATGATAATGTAACATAACATGATAAAGAAAAAAACGTTGTTTCCTGTGAGAAAGCGATTGCAAGTTCAGCAGCCCTCAGTTGGAGAGTGGAACCTCAGTCATGATGGAGTCAGAGAGAAACTCGGGCTACAGTTTTTATGTGATGCTGCTGGTGTAATAACAGGACTACCACAGTACAGAAGTACCACGGCAAGTCAATGGCAACACACCTATGACTCAGTTGTTATGTCAGTTGTTATGGCAGATAAGAGTTGTGCTGAAGACCCAAATATGCAACATTGACTGGAGGTCTGTGACATACACTATATATACAAAAGTATGTGGACAACCCTTCAAATTAGTGGATTTGGCTATTTCAGCCACATCGTTGCTGACAGGTGTATAAAACCGAGCACACAGCCATGCAATGCCCATATACAAACATTGGCAGTAGAATGGCCTTACTGAACAGCTCAGTGACTTTCAACGTGGCACTGTCATAGGATGCCACCTTTCTAACATGTCAGTTCGTCAAATGTCTGCCCTAGAGCTGCCCCGGTCAACTGTAAGGGCTGTTATTGTGAAGTGGAAACGTCTAGGAACAACAACGACTCAGCCGCGAAGTGGTAGTCCACACAAGCTCACAGAACACATAGCACGCAAAAAATCTTCTGTCCTCGGTTGCAACACTCACTACTGAGTTTCAAACTGCCTCTGGAAGCAATGTCAGCGCAATAACTGTTCGTCGGGAGCTCCATGAAATGGGTTTCCATGGCCGAGCAGCTACACACAAGCCTAAGATCACCATGCGCAATGCCAAGTGTTTTTCATGGTTCGGGCTAGGCCCCTTAGTTCCAGTGAAGGGAAATCTTAACGCTGCAGCATACAATGACATGATTCTGTGCTTCCAACTTTGTGGCAACAGTTTGGGGAAGGCCCTTTCCTGTTTCAGCATGACAATGCCCCCGTGCACAAAGCGAGGTCGTTTCTTGTAGTTGGCCATCAGGTTTGTACACATCTCAGGAGGGATTTTGTTCCACTCCTCTTTGCAGATCTTCTCCGTCATTAAGGTTTCGAGGCTGACGTTTGGCAACTCGAACCTTCAGCTCCATCCACAGATTTTCTATGAGATTAAGGTCTGGAGACTGGCTAGGCCACTTAATTTGCTTCTTCTTGAGCCACTCCTTTGTTGCCTTGGCCATGTGTTTTGGGTCATTGTCATGCTGGAATACCCATCCACGACCCATTTCAATGCCCTGGCTGAGGGAAGGAGGTTCTCTCCCAAGATTTGACGGTACATGGCCCCGTCCATCGTCCCTTTGATGCGGTGAAGTTGTCCTGTCCCCTTAGCAGAAAAACACCCCCAATGCATAATGTTTCCACCTCCATGTTTGACGGTGGGGATGGTGTTCTTGGGGTCATAGGCAGCATTCCTCCTCCTCCAAACACGGCGATTTGAGTTGATGTCAAAGAGCTCGATTTTGGTCTCATCTGCCCACAACACTTTCACCCAGTTCTCCTCTGAATCATACAGATGTTAATTGGCAAACTTCAGACGTTCCTGTATATGTGCTTTCTTGAGCAGGGGGACCTTGCGGGCGCTGCAGGATTTCAGTCCTTCACGGCGTAGTGTGTTACCAATTGTTTTCTTGGTGACTATGGTCCCAGCTGCCTTGAGATCATTGACAAGATCCTCCCGTGTAGTTCTGGGCTGATTCCTCACCGTTCTCATGATCATTGCAACTCCACGAGGTGAGATCTTGCATGGAGCCCCAGGCCAAGGGAGATTGACAGTTCTTTTGTGTTTCTTCCATTTGCGAATAATCACACCAACTGTTGTCACCTTCTCACCAAGCTGCTTGGCGATGGTCTTGTAGCCCATTCCAGCCTTGTGTAGGTCTACAATCTTGTCCCTGACATCCTTGGAGAGCTCTTTGGTCTTGGCCATGGTGGAGAGTTTGGAATCTGATTGATTGATTGCTTCTGTGGACAGGTGTCTTTTATACAGGTAACAAGCTGAGATTAGGAGCACTCCCTTTAAGAGTGTGCTCCTAATCTCAGCTCGTTACCTGTATGAAAGACACCTGGGAGCCAGAAATCTTTCTGATTGAGAGGGGGTCAAATACTTATTTCCCTCATTAAAATGCAAATCAATTTATAACATTTTTGACATGTGTTTTTCTGGATGTTTTTGTTGTTATTCTGTCTCTCACTGTTCAAATAAACCTACCATTAAAATTATAGACTGATCATTTCTTTGTCAGTAGGCAAACGTACAAAATCAGCAGGGGATCAAATACTTTTTTCCCTCACTGTAAAACTGGGTGTCAAATGAAAGCTAAGAAACTATATCTTTGGGAAATGAAGGCATAGATACATTTTTCAACCATTTTCCATCTGGATAAACAGATAGAAAAGGGGTCTTAGAAAACATTACCAGAAAAAGTCTTAAAAGGTATTAGATATACCACTTCTATTTAGTTTTAGAGAAATTGTTTACCTTTCTGTAAGTTTAAAAATATTGCCTTGTACCTTTAAAAATATTACCTTTTTGCCTTACCAAAAACCCACATATCTTTAAGATATTTTTTAATTTCTCTCCCTCATGAGGTAATGGTAGACCTATCAATTAGTTGTAGTGATTTTACTGATATCAATTTTGTTCATGAAGTGATTAAAACTCATAATTCCGTTACAAAATTTGGTCGCGGAATTACCAAAAAATCAGTAATGGAATTACTGCAACTGAATTGGCTACAATGGGCAATCATAATAGTCACAAACCACAGTTTGGTCACCTGCTACTGCCCTCCCTTCCACTGGCATACTGTTATGTTCAGCTCATATGTTTTTTCGTTGTCTTTCTGTCGTCTGGTGGTCAAACCAAGTGTTAAAACAGTGTAAGTCTGGACAACCCCTCCCTCTCTCTCTCCCTAACTCTCTCTGGCTCTCTCTCTCCAGTTAATGTCACCTATCCCAGCTCTTACTGACACCTACCCATGAGCCCCCTCTCTTTCCATTTACTGTAACCAGCATCCTCACCCACTGAGCACTGACTGACACCGGACGTCCATGGACGTTGAAAAGTTGTTGACATTTGGTCAGTCCACCCTTGCCTTGATGTTAACGTCCACAGACGGACCGAACTGGTCCAAATCTGAACCTATCATAGACGTATGTTTTACAAGTTTGGGTAGTACAGTACAGTACAGTACATTAAAGAATAGTATATTACAGTAGAGTACAGTATATTGTACTGTACAGTACTGAACTATACTCTACTTTACTGTACTGTACTGTACTGTACTGAATTCTACTGTACTGTACTCTACTGTACTCTACTGCACTGCACTGTACTGAACTCTACTCTGCTGTGCTTTGCTGTGGTGTATTGTACTGCACTGTACTGTGCTTTGCTGAGCAGTGTTGTGATGTCCAAACTTGTGAAACATGAGGAGAATGACATTCATATCCATAATTATGCATTTCTGTGGAGTACAGATCAGGGACCCAAGATGTAATTCCGTTACCGGGTGTAAATCCACTTAACTTATTGTAGTTCAATAACCAAAATAGATTTCTTCAAACTCAAGGGTGCCTTGTCATAGCTGACACCCCATTCTTTCTGCAGACATCTTTTAATCTTAATTTCGAGCAGATATTTAACAGAGGTTTTGGAAAATGTGGTCGCATAAAAATCTTAGGAAGATTTGAACGTAATTCCGTTAACAAAGTTTGCATCTGCACAGTTTTTTCACTAAATTAGTTTTTGTAAATGTTTCAGTGGAAATTGTCAAACGTAGTCCTTGTGCATAGACTTGTATGGTTTGTTAATCTTTGAAATCAATGGTTTTTGTTTGGCATACATTGAAAATTGAAAAAACGGAGTCAACGCGTAATTCCATTACTTTGGAATTGCCCTTAAGCTACATGGCATGATGTCACTAGACCTTTGTTTACCCAGTCACATAATTGGGAATTAGAATAGGATCTCTATGGTCAGAGATGACAGAAAATAATCTGTTATCTCCATGGAGATAAAACCAAGTGTTATAGCTTGTCTATGGTTAGATTATCTCTTCCTTCATGCTGTTATTGCTCACAACAGTAAAACAGTCCTACACACAATTCACTCAGGTTTTTGGGGGGTTTAGTGTTACCAAATGCGTGTGAGCCCTACTGTTGCCTTGGAACCTGGAATTGAAATAGATTTTTGGGGGGTTTGTATCATTTGATTTACACAACATGCCTACCACTTTGAAGATGCAAACAATTTTTTATTGTGAAACAAACAAGAAATAAGACCAAAAAACAGAACTTGAGTTTGCATAACTATTCACAACCCCCCCCCCCCCCCCCCCCCCAAAGTCAATACTTTGTAGAGCCACCTTTTGCAGCAATTACAGCTGCAAGTCTCTTGGGGTATGTCTCTATAAGCTTGGCACATCTAGCCACTGGGATTTTTGTCAATTTTTCAAGGCAAAACTGCTCCAGCTCCTTCAAGTTGGATGGGTTCCGCTGGTGTACAGCAACCTTTAAGTCATACCACAGATTCTCAATTGGATTGAGGTCTGGGCTTTGACTAGGCCATTCCAAGACATTTAAATGTTTCCCCTTAAATCACTCAAGTGTTGCTTTAGCAGTATGCTTAGGGTCATTGTCCTGCTGGAAGGTGAACCTCCGTCCCAGTCTCAAATCTCTAGAAGACTGAAACAGGTTTCCCTCAAGAATTTCCCTGTATTTAGTGCCATCCATCATTCCTTCAATTCTGACCAGTTTCCCAGTCCCTGCCGATGAAAAACATCCCCACAGCATGATGCTGCCACCACCATGCTTCACTGTGGGGATGGTGTTCTCGGGTTGATGAGAGGTGTTGGGTTTGCGCCAGACATAGCGTTTTCCTTGATGGCCAAAAAGCTCAATTTTAGTCTCATCTGACCAGAGTACCTTCTTCCATATGTTTGGGGAGTCTCCCACATGCCTTTTGGCGAACACCAAACGTGTTTGCTTATTTTTTTATTTAAGCAATGGCTTTTTTTCTGGCCACTCTTCCGTAAAGCCCAGCTTTGTGGAGTGTACGGCTTAAAGTGGTCCTATGGACAGATACTCCAATCTCCGCTGTGGAGCTTTGCAGCTCCTTCAGGGTTATCTTTGGCCTCTTTGTTGCCTCTCTGATTAATGCCCTCCTTGCCTGGTCCGTGAGTTTTGGTGGGCGGCCCTCTCTTGGCAGGTTTGTTGTGGTGCCATATTCTTTCCATTTTTTAAATAATGGATTTAATGGTGCTCTGTGGGATGTTCAAAGTGTCAGATATTTTTTCATAACCCAACCCTGATCTGTACTTCTCCACAACTTTGTCCCTGAACTGTTTGGAGAGATCCTTGGTCTTCATGGTGCCGCTTGCTTGGTGCTGCCCCTTTCTTAGTGGTGTTGCAGACTCTGGGGTCTTTCAGAACAGGTGTATATATACTGAGATCATGTGACAGATCATGTGACACTTAGATTGCACACAGGTGGACTTTATTTAACTAATTGTGTGACTTCTGAAGGTAATCGGTTGCGCCAGATGTTATTTAGGGTCTTCATAGCAAAGGGGGTGAATACATATGCACGCAACACTTTTCCGTTATTTAATTTTTAGAATTAGTTGAAACAAGTAATTTTTTTTCATTTCACTTCACCAATTTGGACTATTTTGTGTATGTCCATTACATGAAATCCAAATAAAAATCTATTTAAATGACAGGTTGTAATGCAACAAAATAGGAAAAACGCCAAGGGGGATGAATACTTTTGCAAGGCACTGTATAGGCCTAGAAACACCTCAGTCCCCTGTCTTATACTGAGCATAGAGTGAGAGAGGAAGGAGGGAAAGAGCAGAGAGAGAGAGGGGGTGAGAGAAGGGAGAGAGGGGGGAGAGTGGGGGGAGAGAGTGGGGCGAGAGTGATCAAGAGGCCACAACATGTCGTAGTTTCTGTTGCATAGTAAACTGAAGATGAGTAGCAGTTTCCTTTATCAGTTTCCTTTTCCTTATCTTAGTAGTTCCCTGCTCTGTCGCTCTTTGACCTCAGTGTGTGTGTGTGCTGTGTTTTATCACTGGAAGCTGTTAGTCAGTTGTCAAGTGTGAAAGCTAGAACCGAAGAGCTTGTCCTTCCTGTGGAATTCTCAGACCTCTCTCTATCTTCTCTCTCTCTCTATCTTCTCTCTCTCTCTCTATCTTCTCTCTCTCTCGCTCTCTTTCTCTCTAGAGCAGAAAGTCAGAGTGAGTTTAAGTCAGGAGACCCAGGCAGACCCTTTAGTGGAGCTAAGGACTATCCCACCCTGACCTCCCTCTTCTCCCTCTATCCTTCTCTTCTTCTCTCCCTCTCCCCTCTCCTCCCTGTTTTCTTTCAGGGAAAATACCCACCTTGGTCTTCTGCCCCCTCTCTGCTTTCCTCTCCTCTCTCATTCCTTCATCCTCCTCCTCCATCTTTCCCAGAAATCCCAGAAATTCCCACGCAGGCTGGACCTGAAACCTCAGAGAGTAATCCTCTGCCTGTCACGCCCTGACTCAGGGGACGCTTATATGTTGAGTCAGGGTGTGTATATTCCTTGTTGTGCTTGTTCTATGTATGAGGATCTAGTATGTCTAGTTCTATGTTGGCCGGTGTGGTTCCCAATCAGAGGCAGCTGTCGCTCGTTGTCTCTGATTGGGGACCATACTTAAGCAGCCTATTGGCACTGTCTAGTTGTGGGATCTTGTTCCGTGTAAGGTTTGTTGTTCTGTACTACCTTGGACTTCACGTTTCGTTTCCTTTGTTGTTTTGTCGTGTTGTTTATTACGTTAATAAACATGTACGCATATCACGCTGCGCCTTGGTCTGACCCGTCATTCAACGAACGTGACACTGCCTCTCTATGATTATTTGGATGGTCAGATAGAATGGCGATCAGATCACTCTACCTGTGTCTCTGTTCTGTGTGGTCCCAATGAGTCAGGGTTGGAAACAGCAGCAGCAGCAGCTAACTACCGTGAAGACCTGGCCAAACACAGCCATGTTGCTTTTGGATGCTTCAGAATGTTTTTTTCTCTCTCTCTTGATGATTTAATGGGCGCTTGTTTGGGTTGCTGTCTCATTGTGAAGTGTAATTTGGCACTCAATGGATTTATGATTATTAAAGAGAGAAATTAGGATTATGGGTGTGGGAGAGAGGGGGGGGGGTAAGGAGAGCGAGAGAGAGATGTAATGGGGAAGAGTGAGATAGGGGATATAGGGTGAGATGGGGAATAGAAAGAAAGAGAGGGAAAGAGAATTGGAGTGCATGTTAGGTTAGAGAGGGGAGAAAAGAGAGGAAGAAAGATGGAGTGAGTGTTGGGATAGAGAGAGAGGGAAAAGGAGAAGGATAAAGAGAGGGGGAGTGAGTGTTGGGACAAAGGAGGAGGGGGATCATGAGGGGGAGATAAATTCAGGTGAAAAACGCAGAAGAAAAACTATTAACAACTTCCTGCCCTGGCTGCGAACCTTTTCTCTCTAGCTTCGTAACTTCAACTTTTCTCTTTCTTTTAAATCATGTTATTTCCCCCCCTCTGTTGCACTTTTAGGCTCGGCACGTTGCCCCGGCCACAGTCCAGCTGTGGACAATGCCAAAACAAAGCCAGAGCAAGTGTTCTGTGGAGCAAACTTCTGCCAGAGTTCTGTGGGGGTGTCTCTGTCTCTATGTTTCTGTTCTACAGTGCATTGTTCTGTGTTCTGTTCTCACCAGAGACTGTTGTGTGAGACACACACACACACTGAGCTTGCTTGTTTTTTATTTATTTGTAATAATTTGTTTAATTTTAGTTTAAAAAAATGTGGGGGGTAGATCAGCTTAATATTGCAGATAGATTGTAACTTCCATCAATGTAATTGTCTGCATCACTTCCAATCCCCCATGTTCTTTATATATATATATATATATATATATATATATATATATATATATATATATATATATATATATATATATACATACATACATACATACATACATACATACATACATACATACATACATACATACATACATACATACATACACATACATATCCTTTAAAAATATATATATATTCCCCTTTATTACTTTCCAACCCCACCACCCTTTCCCTACTTGGAGTAAACTAGTGAACAACAATGCTTAGGCCTCTACTTCCAGCTTATGCCTACTATCTACATTTTATGGAGACAGTCAATTTTACAATAATTATATTTTGTTTTTTCTCCTGAACTTCCTCTACTCTCAACCTCTCCGATCATTTTCAGTTCTGTGTTCTGTTCTGTTTCAGTTCTGTGTTCTGTTGTGTGAGACACACACACACACACACACACACACACACACACACACACACACACACACACACTGAGCTTGCTTGTTGCAATAATCTTACTCACAAAGATCAGGGAGAAAAGGAATAGAAAGCAGAGATGGAAAGCGATTTGTCAGTCTGTGTGAAAGCAGCTGTTGTGCAATAAGTTGGGAGTGTTGCTGACTGTCATCCTAATGCTTCCCTAGAGCCACTCTCTGTTGGCTGTGCGTGTGAGTGTGCGCGCGTGCATCCCATCTCTTCCCATGGAAAGATATTACTGTCTGAAAATACAACAGAGAGAAGCAGGACACAACTAGGGCTGTGTCCTAAATGGCACCCTATTCCCTACTTTTGGCTATCGGCCCTGGTCAAAAATAGTGCACTGTATAGGGAATAGGGTACCATTTGGGTTGAAACGACTTAGGATCTAATGGAATTAGAGCTCATTGTGAGGTCAGCAGTTCCCTGAAGTAGGAAGGAGGAGACAATTTACAAATTCCTTGGGAGGAGAGGGGAAGGGTTGAGGAGGGAGGAGAGGGGAAGGGGTGAGGAGAGGGGAAGGGGGGAGGAGGGGGGAGAGGGAAGGGGAGGAGGAGGGGGGAGAGGGAAGGGGAGGAGAGGATTCCAAAGAAATCAAATGTACATTTCAATGGTGATTCACCATCAGATTATAGCTAAGGGTGTATCCGAAATGTCATCATATTCCTTATGAATTGCATTAAAATGAGAACTTAACACACCTGGCACACCTGGTCAAATAAAGAAATTGAACGAACGAATGACTGTGAGACAGAGAGTAAGAATGAGAGAAAGCCTGTTCTGCTATGTTCCCGTGTGTGGAATGGTGTACTGTAGGCTGGGCTACATGTGCTGAACAGCACTGGAGTTTCCGCTGGCCTGTTGAGCTGTTGGCTCCAAACTCATCTCTCTGGGCCGATCTTTTCAGGCAGGAAACCAGCAGCCATCCAGCTCTTTAGGACTGCAGTTATCCTCTGTGCACCTATCCTCGGTTATTCTCTGCAGATCTTTTAGCCGTCCCAGTTCACTAGTTCACTGTAGTGCTGCTTACTTCTCCTCCACTCCTCTACTCCTTTCTGCTTACACTGCACAGGGCATCTGTACACTGTTTACACTGTCCTCAGAGCTCAGATTCCTATCGAATGGAGAGAGGGAGAGGGAGAGAGAGACACACACAGATAAGATAGAAGTCAGAAAGAGAAAGGGGGGAGTGGAGAAAGAGAGAGTATGAGGGAGAGAGGAGAGGGCTCACTTCCGTTTAGTCAGACAGACAGACAGACAGACAGACAGACGGTAATCATTAAAGTGATACATCAGGATCTTGGCAATGATGCCCTTTATCCACTTTCCCAATCAGATGAACTGTCTCTGTGTCCAGTCTGAAGGAAGTTATAGGTAGTTTCGCAAGCCAACGCTAACTAGCGCATGCTAGCAGATACCCATAGACTTCCAGTTATTGTGCTAACGCTAGTTAGCAATTGCGCTAGGGCTAGTTAGCAACTTCCTTCAAACTGCACGCAGAGACATTGCCAAAATCCCGAAGTATCCCTTTAGCATGTATCTGTCCAAACATTCCATCCTACAGTAAACAAGCATGTGACAGATGCATATCTCTCACTCTCTCGCTCACTCGCGCTCGCTCTCTCTCTCTCTCTCTCGCTCCCCCCCCCTCTCTCTCTCTCTCTCTCTCTCTCTCTCTCTCTCTCTCTCTATCCAAACGTAAAAGTTTATTATTAATGTGTAGACCAATGTCTAAATGTGTTGACATGATAGCTCAGCTGAATCGAACACAGCTTGTTTCCAAAGCTAAGCAGGGTACATAGAGGTATGCATCTGGATGGTAGACTTGTTCTCACTGAAGTGGTAGACTTGTTCTCAATTTTTCCTCCCCTCCTCTCTTTTCATCTTTTAGATCTGTCACTCCTCACATTATCAACAGATTGCAGCTAAAATGTTAAAACCTCTGAAGGAAGTAAATGTAGTCAGACACTTCAGATGAACTGAACAAACATATCTAAGATGGGTGTTTGTGTGTGTTGTTCAAAGCCCAGACCTTGCCAGCTGTGTGTGTGTGTGTGTGTGAGAGAGAGAGAGAGAGAGAGAGAGTTCTAAATGGAACAGAAGGGGTATATCACAAATGTAGTGCACTATAAAGGAAATGGGGTGCCATTTGGGATGTGACACCAAGGACAATGAGAGGATCAGTGGGCCCTGACCTGGTGACTGACTGTATTGTTCTGTTTTATTATCTTCTGTAGACGTCCAGGCCACTGGAGAGAGGGATGGATGGACAGAGAGACGGGGGGGGGGGGGACGGGGGGGGGGGTATTTAGAATGGACAGCGAGAGAGAGAGAAGAGACCAGTCACCAATCTAAATATCATCATCTACTGACTTCCACTCACACAAAGACTTGGACACACTGTATAGAGGCAGGCCCACAACCTGGGTTGCCATGGCAAAAACCCACAGACACCCACAGCTCCCTCTGTATTGATGGAATGTGTGTGTGCATCTTTGTGTGTGTGTGTGAGAGAGAGTTATGTGCATGTGAGAATGTGTGGGTCTGTTCCCGTTACCCTTAGCTGCCCTCTTCAGCCCATGTTTGCTCCGACCCTGTTTGAACTTGGGACTCACTGTGACGTAGTTTGGTTGAGAGTGCAGTACATTGGGCACTAAAGTGGCAGGCTAGTTCAGACTTACTGACACTGAACTCTCCCCATTGCTCGCCCTCGCTGCCTCTCCTCCTGCCTCCTCACTCCCATTTCCATGGAGATGGATAGAATTGTTATAGAGATGGATTATGGTGCATTGTGGGAGCGCCCATAGGAAGTTGGTACTCCTGACCTCCCAAGGGGACTGACTCCATCCCCCATGCTCCTCGGCTGCTCTTCCTCTCCTTCCCCCTCATCCTAGTTGTCCTCCTTTCACTCTTTGTCTATCCCCTCCTCCACTTCCTCTTCCCATTCATCCTACTCAAATCAAATCAAATCAAAAATGTTTTTCCACATGTGCCGAATACAACAGGTGTAGACCTTACAGTGAAATGCTTACTTACGAGCCCTTATCCAACAATGCTGTTTTAAGTAAAAAATTAAATAACAGTAGGGAGGCTAAATACAGGGGGTACCGGTATAGAGTCAATGTGCGGGGGCACCGGTTAGTTGAGGTAATTGAGGTAATATGTACATGTGGGTAGAGTTAAAGTGACTATGCATAGATAATAAACAGAGTAGCAGCAGCGTAAAAGAGGGGGTGGGGTGGGGGGTGGACAATGCAAATGGTCCTGGTAGCCATGATTAGCTGTTCAGGAGTCAATGGCTTGGGGGTAGAAGCTGTTAAGAAGCCTTTTGGACCTAGACTTGGTGCTCTGGTACCGCTTGCCGTGCAGTAGCAGAGAGAACAGTCTATGACTAGGGTGGCTGGAGTCTTTGACAGTTTATAGGGCCTTCCTCTGACACTTCCGGGTACAGTATGAAAATGTATGCACTCACTAACTGTAAGTCGCTCTGGATAAGAGCGTCTGCTAAATGACTAAAATGTAAATGTGAAGAGGTTCTGGATGGCAGGAAGCTTGGCCCCAGTGATGTACTGGGCCGTACACACTACCCTCTGTTGGAGGCAGAGCAGTTGCCATACCAGGCGGTGATGCAACCAGTCAGGATGCTCTTGATGGTGCAGCTGTATAACTTTTTCAGGATCTGAGGACCCATGCCAAGTCTTTTCAGTCTCCTGAAGGGGAATAGGCTTTGTCGTGCACTCTTCACGACTGTCTTGGTGTGGTTTGGACCATGACAGTTTGATGGTGATGTGGACACCAAGGAATTCGAAGCTCTCAACCTGTTCCACTACAGCCCCGTCGATGAGAATGGGGGCGTGCTCAGTCCTATTTATTTTCCTGTAGTCCACAATCATCTCCTTTGTCTTGATCACGTTGAGGGAGAGGTTGTTATCCTGGCAGCACACGGCCAGGTCTCTGACCTCCTCCCTATAGGCTGCCTCATCGTTGTCGGTAATCAGGCATATCACTGTTGTGTCATCGGCAAACTTAATGATGGTGTTGGAGTCGTGCCTGGCCATGCAGTCGTGGGTGAACAGGGAGTACAGGAGGGGACTGAGCACGCACCCCTGAGGGGCCCCTGTGTTGAGGATCAACGTGGCAGATGTGTTGTACCTACCCTTACCACCTGGGGGCGGCCCGTCAGGAAGTCCAGGATCCAGTTGCAGAGGGAGGTGTTTAGTCCCAGGGTCCTTAGATTAGTGATGAGCTTTGAGGGCACTATGGTGTTGAACGCTGAGCTGTAGTCAATGAATAGCATTCTCACTTGGTGGTCCTCTTGTCTTGGTGGGAAAGGGCAGAGTGGAGTGCAATAGAGATTGCATCATCTGTGGATCTGTTGGGGCGGTATGCAAATTGGAGTGGGTCTAGGGTTTCTGGGATAATGG
Source organism: Coregonus lavaretus (assembly GCF_964263955.1). Taxonomy (NCBI): domain Eukaryota; kingdom Metazoa; phylum Chordata; class Actinopteri; order Salmoniformes; family Salmonidae; genus Coregonus; species Coregonus lavaretus. Next base: position 43,362,253 of record NC_139994.1, read on the forward strand.
TGTTGGTGTGAGCCATGACCAGCCTTTCAAAGCACTTCATGGCTACAGACATGACTACTACGGGTCGGTAGTCATTTAGGCAGGTTATCTTAGTGTTCTTGGGCACAGGGACTATGGCGGTCTGCTTGAAACATGTTGGTATTACAGACTCAGTCAGGGACATGTTGAAAATATCAGTGAAGACACTTGCGAGTTGGTCAGCACATGCTCAGAGTACACATCCTTGTAATCCATCTGGCCCTGGGGCCTTGTGAATGTTGACCTGCTTAAAAGTCTTACTCACATCGGCTACGGAGAGCGTGATCACATAGTCATACGGAACAGCTGATGCTCTCAAGCATGCTTCAGTGTTGCCTGCCTCGAAGCGAGCATAGAAGGGATTTAGCTTGTCTGGTAGGCTCGTGTCACTGGGTAGCTCGCGGCTGTGCTTCCCTTTGTAGTCTGTAATAGTTTGCAAGCCCTGCCACATCCGACGAGAGCCATTGTAGTACGATTCAATCTTAGTCCTGTATTGACTCTTTGCCTGTTTGATGGTTCGTCGGAGGGCATAGCGGGATTTCTTATAAGTGTCCGAGTTAGAGTCCCGCTCCTTGAAAGCGGCAGCTCTACCTTTTAGCTCAGTGCGGATGTTGCCTGTAACCCATGGCTTCTGGTTGGGGAATGTACGTACGGTCACTGTGGGGACGACGTCATCGATGCACTTATTGATGAAGCCAGTGACTGACGTGGTGTACTCTTCAATTCCATCGGAAGAATCCCGGAACATATTCCAGTCTGTGCTTGCAAAACAGTCCTGTAGCTTAGCATCTGCGTCATCTGACCACTTCCTTATTAACCGAGTCACTGGTGCTTCCTGCTTTAGTTTTAGCTTATAAGCAGGAATCAGGAGGATAGAAGTATGGTCAGATTTGGTCCGATTTTTTTCTCTGGTTGCACATTTAACATGTTGGTAGAAATTAGGTAGAACGGATTTAAGTTTCCCTGCATTAAAGTTGGATTAGCGTTTTCCTGTTTGCTTATGGCATTATACAGCTCAATGAGAACAATCTTAGTGCTAGCATCGGTTTGTGGTGGTAAATAGACAGCTATGAAAAAATATAGAAGAAAACTCTCTTAGTAAATAGTGTGGTCTACAGCTTATCATGAGATACTCTACCTCAGGCGAGCAAATCTTTACTTCCTTAGTATTAGATTTCGTGCACCAGCTGTTGTTTACAAATATACACAGACCGCCACCCTTTGTCTTACCGGAGTCAGCCGTTCTATCCTGCCGATGTAGCATATATCCCACCAGCTATATGGTATCCATGTTGGCGTTCAGCCACGACTCGATGAAACATAAGATATTACAGGTTTTAATGTCCCGTTGGAAGGAAGTCCTTGATCTTAGGTCGTCCATTTTTTTTCTCCAATGATTGTACGTTGGCTAATAGGACTGATGGAAGAGGCAGATTTTTCGCTCGCCGTCGGATCCTTACAAGGCACCCCGACCTACGTCCATAATATCTCTGTCTCTTTCTCATGCGAATGACAGGGATTTGGGCCTTGTCGGGTGTCTGTAGAATATCCTTCGCGTCCGACTCAATTAAGAAAAAATCTTCCTCCATTACGAGGTGAGTAATCGCTGTCCTGATACCCAGAAGCTCTTTTTGGTCATAAGAGACGGTGGCAGAAACATTATGTACAAAATAAATTACAAATAACGCAAAAAAAACACACACAATAGCACACCTACTTTTTCTTCTCCTTTTCCTCCTTCCCTTCTCCTCTGTCTATGGTAATAGTAGTGTATTTTAAGGGAATATGGTTTCATTTGAGACTCTTTTGAAGCACAGAGCTGTATCTATGGTATTTCTCTCTAACACTCTCTCTTTGTGGTGGGGTGCTTCTATCGATATTTGGCAGAGAATGGACCGTTCTAATTGGACAATGACCTGATGTCAAGATGCACAAACTGTCCTGGGCCCAGAGGTGCTGTAATGGTGGACCGATCACTTCCAGGTGGAGGGAGAGAGAAAGGGAACAGATACAATTAATTATGGGAAACATAGGAAGTGGCTCCAAATCCAAATTGTTTTCTGCTTTAAATGCAGAGAGAAATGACTCACAGAAATGAAAGTTAAAAGGAGACAAGGAAAGGACAGTAGGAAAGGATGCTATTTTAGTGTATTGGGACGTAGCCCAGGCCTCCGAGTCAGGGGAGCCATAGCCTGTGGGAAAAACGAAAGTATGTGTTGGCAGCAGGGGCAGGTTGTTGTGGTGAGGGGAGTGTGTGGGTGGGTGGGTGTGTCGGCAGGGGGCTACACGCTAGGACACAATAACAGAACAAACAGTTCTGCCACCCACTGCATGCATGCTGGCGCCTTGATGAGCTCTGTGTGTCTGTGTGTGTGTGTGTTCGGTGCCCTGCCCTGCCCCTGCCAAGTTTAAGTCTGGCAGGCGCGTGACTGAAGTGTGTAGGCCTGGTGTTAGTAAACATAGGGTATGTGTGTATCAGAGTATGTGTCTATATGCCTGTGTGTATATATCTGTGTGAGTGTGTGTGTTTGTTAACAGCTCAATGCACAACACAGTCACATGGAATGTCTGTACTTGCTATAACTACCTTTGGTGGTGAATTAAGGATGCCTACTCCCACCTTTCATTAGTAGCCTAGCTATATGGTACGAAGGCAGATGTTCTATAAAACTTTGTGGGTGTGCATTTTCTCCCTTATCATTTGGCATGTGATCGTTTGGCAACCTATAAGAGACTTGAAAAAGAAAAGGAAAGCCGCACAATCTAGGAGCTCAGATGCAATAATTGAATATCCTAATAACCAACGTTTCGACAGACAAGCTGTCTTCATCAGGGTATAATGACAAACACTGCGGGTCACTAGTTTATATAGTGTCAAAGGACACACACAGGTGTCTGTAATCATGGCCGGGTGTGGCCTAATAGCATTGGTTAATTCACAGATAAAAACAACATACAAAAAACATGGATAGCATATGATCATAGATACTTGGCTACATAGGCCCACAAGCATTTACAATGAATAGCAAAATCACAAGAATGGCTTCAGATCAAAGTCTACGTTGAGACCGAAGGGAGCAAGGGTCTTTAAATTAAAGATCCAAGCAGCCTCTCGTTTTAACAATAAGTTGTCGAGGTCACCCCCTCTCTTTGGGAGGGTGACATGTTCGATGCCGATATAACGTAGGGAAGAAATCGAGTGGTTCGCTTCCAAAAAGTGGGCAGCGACTGGGTGAGGATAATGTTCTATACACTGATCTTTACAGGAAACCTACTGATCGTAACAGTTTGTTGAGGGCTGATAGTTGTCACCGCTTCCCTTGAAAAACAGTTTGCCCTACAGCCAATTCTGTCGAATCAAAATAATTTGTAAAAAACAATCAGATTTCGACCGAAATATGGCTGAGACGCAAAGAAAATTCAAGGAGTGGGGGTACAAAAATTGTCAGATTAATACTGCCATTGATAAAATTCAAAACAAATCGAGACCTGAACTCTTTCAAGGACAGTCTCGTAAAAATAAGCATTATTGCGTTCTAACAACACGCTATTCAAAATGCTCTGAACAAATTAAGGGAATCGTTCTCAAACATTGGCACATTCTAAGATCCGATGACAGGATTGGTAATGTGTTTTCAGACCCTCCCTTGGTTGTATTCTTGCGGGGCAGAAATATCAGAGATCAATTGGTAAGCTCTGATTTACCACCCCTAAATATCCCTGCACAACATCTATTTGCGCCTCTACTAAGGCAGTTATTTATCTTATAACTTGTCCTTGTGGTAAAAATGATGTGGGTAAAACAAAGCGCAAATTAAAAGTACGAATCTCGGAGCATCGTAGCACCATTAGGTGCAAAAACTCGACATACCCAGTCGCTGCCCACTTTTTGGAAGCAAACCACTCGATTTCTTCCCTACGTTATATCGGCATCGAACATGTCACCCTCCCTAGGTGACCTCGACAACTTATTGTTAAAATGAGAGGCTGCCTGGATCTTTAATTTAAAGACCCTTGCTCCCTTCGGTCTCAACGTAGACTTTGATCTGAAGCCATTCTTGAGATTTTGCTATTCATTGTAAATGTTTGTGGGCCTATGTAGCCAAGTATCTATGATCATATGCTATCCATGTTTTTTGTATGTTGTTTTTATCTGTGAATTAACCAATGCTATTAGGCCACACCTGGCCATGATTACAGACACCTGCGTGTGTCCTTTGACACTATGACCCGCAGTGTTTGTCATTATACCCTGATGAAGACAGCTTGTCGAAACGTTGGTTATTAGGATATTAAATTATTGCATCTGAGCTCCTAGATTGTGCGGCTTTCCTTTTCTTTTTCAAGTGTTTTACGCCGTCAGCCAGCACCTCGCTTAAATAGGTGTGTGTTTATTTCGCCTTTATATTAACTTATAAGAGACTAACATGGCAGGCTTTTCTGAAAAATATGTTTTTATATAGAAAGAAAATCTGGGCCCTATTTACATGTTATGCAGTTTTTATGAAAGTAGTTAGACAGTCGATAGTATGTTTCCTTATCTTCCGCATTGAAATACAATCACTAGATTATGGAATTGTTGACTTGAATAGGGATGGCCATTCTAGTGATTGTATTTCTGTGTTTTTCCATCTGCAACACTAGGAGAAGTAGAACAGGGACAGACAGACAGGAGAGTGGGCAGACATCTGTAACTTTCTAATTGTGTGTGTGGAGCAGGGAGTGAAGTTTTCTTCACTGTTCTTTCTGTTAGGTAATTATATTGTTTCTAAATCATTCTATATTTCAATATTGACAATGTTGCACCTGCTGCTTCTACTGTGGACTCAGATGAAACTGTAATTATAATGTAAAGCATGTGTTTGTTTGTGGCTTCTGGTGGTGTGTGGGTTTGTGTTTCTGTTCTTAATTGTACAGTAAGTAATTTGTGAGTGTATAGACTCAGGTCTATATTGTGTGTGTGGCTCCCTGTTACTGTGTTGGTAGGTACATAGCCCTTGCTGTGAATTATGTGTCACTGTGTGTATGGTGTGAGCCCTGGCTAGAGCGGTGTGCGTGTGTGTGTCGTAAGTCAAGAGGGCTGAGGCAGCAGAATCCACTGCAGTCTGGAGGGATGTGATGATGATGATGAGAGGAAGGGAGGGGGTAAACGCACACACACACACACACACACACTTAGACACAGGCGCATGAGGAAACAAACACACACATTTGAATGAGGTGGAAGTGGCACTCACATAAATACACACACACAGACAAACACATGAAAGGGGCATACACACAGACACACACACACATACCTCGTGGGTCTATGAATCGTCGCTGGAGCTGTCACTGTCGCCTGATCCTAGGACGGAGAGGAAGAGAGGGGGAGAAAGGAGGAGTGCAAACAAGAGGAGAGAGGGAGAAAAAGAGAAGGAAAGACAGATAAGGAAAGGAGGAAGAGAGGAATAGTGCAGATCGGAGGAGAAAGCTAAATAAAGAAGGGAGATAAGAGGAGTGTGGACGAAGCAGGGTGACATTTATTGGGATGAGTCTTGTCTTTGAGGCAGAACTGAGCGATTTCTGCTAGACGGTCCAGCTACAAAGTCAAAATTGTCTATATTTAAAAATGCAAGGTTAGGGTTAAGGTTAGAATTAGGTTTAAAATCAGATTGTATGACTTTGTGGCTGTGCTAGCTAGTGGCCACTCTGCAGAGCTGCCTCCAGAACAAGATTGATGAGAAAAAACGCTAACTTGCGTGGACGAATAGAGATATTGATAGACAGAGCGAGGAGAGAGGAGTGTGGACAGAGATATTGATAGACAGAGCAAGGTCATAGCAGGAGTGTGGTTGGAGAAAGAGATTGATAGACAGAGCGAGGGAGGAGCGGAGTGATGCGGTGGAAGAGAAGGAGGTCTCCAGGACAGGGGAGGCAGGAGGAGGAGAAAGGCTCTGACACAACATTCACCATGCCCTTCTTTAGTAGAGGTAAGAACATGTGTGTTTGTGTACATGTGTGTGTGTTTGAGCGTACTTATGAGTTTTCTATTCCCTTGTATTTGTATGTGTATACAGTGGGGTCCATAATTATTGGCACCCTTGATAAAGATGAGCAAAAAATACTGTATAAAATAAATGATACAAATATTGAGCTACATTGTATGCAAAAAAAGAAAAGGCGGAAATAATTTTACACTAATACAATTGCTCAAAGAAATAGATTTTGTTCAACAAGTAATACTTAATTAATTTTTTCAGTACTCCAGCACCCTACCCTTGCAAGGATAATGACACTAAGCCTTTTTCTAAAATGTTGTATGAGATTGGAGAACACATTGGGCGGGATCTTAGAACATTCCTCCATACATAATCTTTCCAGATCCTTGATATCCTTCGTATGCACTTATGCCCTCTTCAATTCAAGGCACAGGTTTTCAATGTGGTTCAAGTCCGGAGACTGAGATGGCCATTGCAAAATGTTGATTTTGTGGTCAATTAATCATTTATTTGTGCTTGGGGTTATTGTCTTGCTAGAAGACCCACTTGCGGCCAAGTGTTAGCCTCCTGGCAGAGGCAGCCAGGCTTTTGGCTAAAATGTCCTGGTACTTGGTAAAGTTAATGATGCCTTTGACTTTAAAGGATGGCTGAACCAAATGTTTTGGCTTGCTCATTAAGAAATGTTAGCGGCCATGACTGAAGCCAAACGAGAGTTGTCTTGGGGGTGTGGTTTGATGTGGGATTTTCTTGGGTGTGTCTTTGCCATTCAATCACAGCAAACAAGGGCAGTAGTGAGTAGTGACCGCGAGGTTAGCTAAGCTTGCTTTGATATGGAGAGAAGTTTTGAAGTTGAGGACTTCTCCCCTCCAGACTTCTCCCCTTTCTCTGTCAAATCACAATTATGCCAAGATAGCAAGAACCAGTGTCTGGAATGTGTTTCATGACACACTCTTTCTACAACACGAAAGTAGCTTGCAACTTAGTTTCAAAGTTTCATCACGTCATGTAAAGACATGTTTCAGTGGAAACAATATTGACTGCAAGTTGAATGTCCGGTCTTCAGTCAGCTCAGCTGTCCTTCTAACACAATATTCTATAACTGGCTAGCTTTGTCTCATCACTCCTTATGTCCTGGTACTTGTTGACTGACATTAGCTAATATGGTGACAACGTAGGCTGCGTGTAGCGGTTAGCGGAAAGGTTTTTTGGACCAGTCACAGACAGCTGATGTGTTGTGCACTGAAGCCCACAAGCAAAGGGAAAAGGTGAGAGGAGGAAAGTGTGTAGATGCGATAAGGAATTAATGAGCAAAGTGATCATGCTGTTTGAATGTGGCTGCTATGAAAGTTAACTGTGTTTGCGTGTGATCAGGACGGTATTCATTCTGCAGATTCTGTTAAAACGGAACGAAATGGGGATAAACATACCTGAATATGTCCAATAGAAACTCTTGTTTGCAACTGTTGGACTAATGATTACACCCTAGATCAGCTAGATGCAGGCAAGAGTGTGCAAGGCAGTATTGAATGTGTCACTGTTTGTCACCTTGATTAGACTACTGAAATGTTTCTCTCGACCCGTGCACCAAGGTTGTAAACTTTCATTCATAGGCTAGGTTGTAGAAACCTCATGATGGGTATAGGGAAAATTTGAGTATCATGCAGTAACCTAAACCTATCGATGTTACATTAAGCTGGGTGAATGGAATATGAATGACAGTCATCCAATATGCTGTAATAGAAATAAGGCCATGCTCATTAAAAAAAGTATCTTTCTCCCTCATCTTAAACGGCATTGACCGCCACTGATCACGACCAACTTCAAATTCACCATGACTCATTTGTCTTCAGACCCGTTTTCTCCAAGACAGTAGAGGCCTCACCACAAAGTGTCTGTTCAGCTCATTCCCTCTAGCCTCAGGCCAAGGAGAAGACTGCCAGTACCCAGGCTCAAATGATCATCCAGGACCATAGAGTGGATCCCTGGTAGGGACACACAGACAGAGCCAGTCTGCAGAACAGACTGTGTGAAGGAGAAGGATGTTGTTTATTATGAGAAGAGACGGAGGATCTGAGCAGTGTACAGGTAGTGTGTGTGGATGTGTAGATAGTGTGTGTGTGTGCAGGTAGATGTATCTGTCTCTGATCTTGTCTTTTGATCTTAATGTCATGTGGAGCCTTTGAGAAAAGCCTGTTCACTAGTTATGAACTTGTTGAATTGATAGGATATTCAGAAGAGTATTTTTGAAGAATGGAAGGGGGAGATATAGAGACAGGGAGGGAGAGAGAGAGCAATGAAGAGAGAAATGAGGGAGAGAAAGCGAGCAAGCGAGTGTGAGAGATAAATATATAGTAGAGTGTTACAAGATCTGGCCAGAAGGCATTACTCTGAAGTTAGTTGCAGGATGCAGGTTTGTTTGTTTGATTTCTCTTTGGTCCAGACGACTGTTGAGTAATGCTGGTGTACCTGCTGCTTCTGTCCCTGTGTGTGTGTGTGTGTGTGTGTGTGTGTGTGTGTGTGTGTGTGTGTGTGTGTGTGTGTGTGTGTGTGTGTGTGTGTGTGTGTGTGTGTGTGTGTGTGTGTGTGTGTGTGTGTGTGTGTGTGTGTGTGTGTGTGTGTGTGTGTGTGTGTGTGTGTGTGTGTGTGTGTGTGTGTGTGTGTGTGTGTGTGTGTGTGTGTGTGTGTGTGTGTGTGTGTGTGTGTGTGTGGGTGTGGGTGTGGGTGTGTGTGTGTGTGTGTGTGTGTGTGTGTGTGTGTGGGTGTGGGTGTGTGGCATGCCAGAGATGACGGGGTTTGTGTGCTCATGCTGGGTACCTGGGCAAAAGGCCTCGATCCTGGGGCCTCATTAATAAACCTTGCTACGCACAAAATATGCCGCAAGCATACGTGCACTAGTTTTCACGCAAAAGTTGGAATTTATAAAAACGTATCCTGACTTAAAAATGTGCTTATCCTCCGCAAACTTTAGACCATGCATACACAATGTTTCTAGTGGTTTAAGTATTGCATTGCAATAAGGCAAAAGTAGCCTAGTAGCCTTGTGCAGGAATATATGATGACACTCTTATTGATAACAAAAAAAGAGGTAGCTAATTATATATATATATATTTTTTTTTTTCTTCCTTTATTTAACTAGGCAAGTCAGTTAAGAACAAATTCTTATTTACAATGACGGCCTACACATAATAACAAGATGTAATCACTTGCCGTTAGTGAGAAGAGCAAAAATCGTTTTTTAAATGTTACCCCCTTTTTCAATTAAGATCTCGTCTCGTCGCTGCAACTCCCCAACGGGCTCGGGAACATGACCCGCCAAACCGCGCTTCTTAACATCAGCCCGCTTAACCCGGAAGCCAGCTGCACCAATGTGTCAGAGGAAACACCATTCAACTGACGACCGAAGTCAGCCTGCAGGAGTCGCTAGAGCGCAATGAGCCAAGTAAAGCCCCCCCGGCCAAACCCTCCCCTAACCCGGATGACGCTGAGTCAATTGTGCGCCGCCCAATGGGACTCCCAGTCACAGCCAGTTGTGACACAGCCTGCGATCGAACCCAGGTGTCACGCCCTGGCTCTAGGGACTCTTTTAAGTTGAGCCAGGGTGTGTAGAGTTTATGTTCCGTGTTGGTTTGTGTTTTGCACCTGTGGACGTCACGTATCGATTTGTTGTTTTGTTCGTGTATCATTTAATAAATAAGTATGTTCACCTGCCACGCTGCGCCTTGGTCCTCTATATCCGACGATCGTGACAGAAGATCCCACCAATACAGGACCAAGCAGCGTGCCCAGGCAGGAGAGGAGAAGCGGCGCCAACCGGGCAGTCGTCGGACAGGCGAGGGGCACCCCCAATAAATGTTTAGGGGGGGGGGGGCACATGGCAGGGACGACGGAGCCACTGGAGGCAGATAAGGGGCGAGTTGGTGGACGAGGAGAGAAGGCCACCGGGTTACGGGAGCCATTGGTGTATAGAGGGAAGGAAAATGTAGAGGCACGGCGAGAGGTACTGAAGTGTGTTGCCAGTCCGGTCCGGCCCGTTCCTGATCCCCGTGTAAGGCCAGTGGTGTGTGTTCCCAGTACGGTCCGGCCTGTTCCTGTCCATCGCGCCAAGCCTATGGTGTGCGTCGCCAGCCCGGCCTGTTCCTGCCCCTCGCACCAAGCCTATGGTGCGCGTCGCCAGCCCGGCCCGGCCTGTTCCTGCTCCCCGCACCAAGCTAGTGGTGCGCGTCGCCAGCCCGGCCCGGCCTGTTCCTGCTCCCCGCACCAAACCTGTGGTGCGCATCGCCAGCCCGTGCCCGTTTCACCGGTGCCTGGTCAGGTACCGGTCAGCTGCTCCACACCGGAGCCTGAGCAATCCGCTCCACCGAAGTCCAGTCCAGCTCCAGCCAGTGGGGCTAGACCAGACCAGGGGCACTACGGGGGGGTTAGTAGAGGGTGGTGGTCAAGCCCGGAGCCGGAACCGCCTCCGAGGAGGAATGCCCACCCAGCCCTCCCCTGTTCGGTGATGTTTAGGCGCGGTCGCAGTCCGCGCCTTTAGGGGGGGTACTGTCACGCCCTGGCTCTAGGGACTCTTTTAAGTTGAGCCAGGGTGTGTAGAGTTTATGTTCCGTGTTGGTTTGTGTTTTGCACCTGTGGACGTCACGTATCGATTTGTTGTTTTGTTCGTGTATAATTTAATAAATAAGTAGGTTCACCTGCCACGCTGCGCCTTGGTCCTCTATATCCGACGATCGTGACACCAGGTCTGTAGTGATGCCCCAAGCACTGCGATGCAGTGCCTTAGACCGCTGCGCCACTCGGGAGGCCCAAAATATATTTATTTTATCTTTGCATTCAACAATAATTAGAAATAGGCATCTATTTCCTATTATTTATTTTATTTCCATGATCATTGCAGAATAAATTCCTCACCTTTTCTGACTATGATGGTTTCATGCTCGCGAAATAGCCTATAGCCCTACAACAAGTTAGGATAGGCTACCAATTGTCCCATCTCTCATTCAATTGGACCCATTTCACAGTAGTAAATAGATAAGCTATTTCAAGTATTTTGCTCTATACGATCTGATCCAAAGCGGAGTTTAACAGTAGAACAGACGATTCACTTTTTCCATTGATACTGTAATGTCAAATTTCTCAGCTAGACAATATTTCATTTATAAACATAATACATAATACATATAAAATAACCATTACAGAATAAATTCCTCACCATTTCTGCCAATGATGAGTTCATATTCCCGAAGTAGCCATACGACAAGTTACCATACGCATCTCTAATTTAATTAGGCCTATTAGATAGGCTATTATAATTTCATCCCAAATATTTTGCATGGAAGTGTGTAGGCAACCGCTATAAGTAAGCCTAGTGTAGTTTCAATTTTTTTCCAGAGTAGACAATGTTTCAGAATTCGTGGGATATTTAGGTTCAGGGAAAAAGTAAATGCAAAATGTTGAATTCAAACGATCTGTTTACAGGTCCACAACAATTTGCAATTGGTCAGATAGGCTACAGCAAATGTCACTGCAAAATAAAACATTCTGACGACACCTCCAAAGACATTTGTTCAAGTTCACCATTGCTATTTCCTTTAGATATACTGTCGTGGCCTAATTCCAATACTTCCAAAGTATACAGCAAATAAGGGCTTTATTGTCACCATAAAAGGTGAATGATGGCCGTTTTTCAGGCGGAGTTATAATGCTCGTTCACACGCGCACAGTTTCACGACAAGTCTGATTTATAAAGGGAAACTTGCGACAAGATTATAAATCTCAATATTTTTTTGCGTTTCAGAAATGCCGCATGCAGATATTTAGTGTAAAATTTAAAAGTTATAAATGAGACCCCTTGCGTCTTGTCCTCCACCTCCACACAGACACAGACACACACACACACACACACACACACACACAGCTTAGTGACTGCTGGGAAGCAGCAGAAGAGAAGGAATCAGTAATGATATCTAGAATGTTGGTAGGTCTCCGTGTTCTGTTAAATAAAGAAGTGTGGATGGGTGATGTAAAGTGGAAGGAAGGAAGGAATACAGTGGTGGATTCTGAGAAGAAAGGGGGGATGGAAGACGTAGATAGAGTGTTGGAGGAGATGAGTGGCTCTGACGGGCCCACGTTCCAGAAATGAGCTCCGGCCTTGGCGTGTGAGAGAGAGAGAGAGAGAGAGATGTGCACAGGACCCCGAGCAGGAGCGAGGCGAGAGTCAGAGGCGTCCCCCTATGGGCTTGTAATGCACAGCAGATGTTTTCCACTTTCTCTCTCTTTTTTTGTGTTTCTCTTTCTCCCTCTCCTTCTCTCTCTTTCTCTCTTTCTTATTAAACTCCCAGTCATGTGACATAAGTGGGAATGGAGCCAGTGAAATAACTGTCTCCTGACTCTTCCCTCCCTCCCTCCCTCCCTCCCTCCCTCCCTCCCTCCCTCCCTCCCCCACACACACACGCATGCGCACGCACACGCACACACGCACACATACACACACCACCTAATTAAGAAGGGTTTGGAAAGATTTATCTAGTTTATTCAACAAAGAACATCAATAGTAGTTCTGACAAAATGAAAGTGCACTAAGATGAACTCTGAAAAACATGTTAGCTGTTTATATACAAGCAAACATTATTTGCTGTTTATTACTGTGCAAGTCCTACTGTATGTATCCTGTTTGACCTGTGTGTTGATGTAGGCTACTGTATTATTATGTTGTTACCAAGAACATATGAAACACACATGATGCAAACATGAAGCAAACATGAAGCAGCCATCAGTGCACAGTGCCTTGCAAAAGTATTTTTTCTTCACATTTTATTGTGTTACAAAGTGGGATTACAATTGATTTAATTTTCATTTTTTGTCAACAATCTACACAATATATTCTAATGTCTAATTGGAAGAAAAATTCTAAGATTTATAAAGATTAATAGAAATTAAATAATTAAAATATAGTTGTTGCGTAAGTATTCAGCTCCCTGAGTGAAAACATGTTAGAAACACCTTTGGCATCGATTACAGCTGTGAGTCTTATTGGGTAAGTCTATAAGAGCTTTGCACACCTGGATTGTTCAATATTTGCCCATTAATCTTTTCAGAATTCTTCAAGCTCTGTCAAGATGTTGGGAATCATGGCTAGACAGCAATTTTCAAGTTTTGCCATAGATTTTCAAGCAGATTTAAGTCAAAACTGTAACTTGGCGACTCAGGAACATTCACTGTATTCTTGGTAAGCAACTCCAGTGTAGATTTGGTTCTGTGTTGTAGGTTATTGTCCTGCTGAAAGGTGAATTCCTCTCCCAGTCTCTGGTGTAAAGCAGACTGAAGCAGGTTTTCCTCTAGGATTTTGCCCGTGCTTAGCTCCATCCCGTTTCTTTTTATCCTGAAAAAATCCCCAGTATTTGCCCATGTTAAGCATACCCATAACATGATGCAGCCAACCCCATGCTTGAAAATAAGGAGGCAGTTACTCAGTGATGTGTTGTGTTGGATTTGCCCCAAACATAAGGCTTTGCATTTAGGCCAAAAAGTGTACTCCTTTGCTGTGTTTTTTTTGCAGTATTACTTCAGGGCCCGTATACAGTGCATTTGGAAAGTATTCAGACCCCTTGACTTTTTCCACATTTTGTTATGTTACAGCCTTATTCTAAAATGGATTAAAGTGATTTTTCCCCCTCATCAATCTACACACCATACCCCATAATGACAAAGCGAAAACAGGTTTTTAGATTTTATTCCAAATGTATTGAACATAAAAAACAGAAATACCTTATTTACATAAGTATTCAGACCCTTTGCTATGAAACTCAAAACTGAGCTCAGGTGCATCCTGTTTCCATTGATCATCCTTGAGATGTTTCTACAACTTGATTGGAGTCCACCTGTGGTAAATTCAATTGATTGAACATGATTTGGAAAGGCACACCTGTCTATATAAGGTCCCACAGTTGACAGTGCATGTCAGAGCAAAAACCAAGCCATGAGGTCGAAGGAATTGTCCTTAGAGCTCGGAGACAGGATTGTGTCGAGGCACAGATCTGGGGAAGGGCTCCAAAACATTTCTGCAGCATTGAAGGTCTACAAGAACACAGTGGCCTCCATCATTCTTAAATGGAAGAAGTTTGGAACCACCAAGACTCTTCCTAGAGCTGGCCGCCCGGCCAAACTGAGAAATCGGAGGAGAAGGGCCTTGGTCAGGGAGGTGACCAAGAACCCGATGGTCACTCTGACAGAGCTCCAGAGTTCCTCTGTGGAGATGGGAGAACCTTCCAGAAGCACAACCATCTCTGCAGCACTCCACCAATCAGGCCGTTATGGTAGAGTGGCCAGACGGAAGCCACTTCTCAGTAAAAGGCACATGACAGCCCCTTGGACTTTGCCAAAAAGTTTTTACTTTGTCATTATGGGGTATTGTGTGTAGATTGATGATGGAAAACAACTATTTCATCCATTTTAGAATAAGGCTGTAACGTAACAAAATGTGGAAAAAGCCAAGGGGACTGAATACTTTCCGAAGGCACTGTATTTGTATTCTTACTTTAACTCTGTTATTTAAGTCATTATTGTGGAGTCAATACAATGTTGTTGATCCATCCTCAGTTTTCTACCATCACAGACATTAATTTTGTAGCTGTTTTAAAACCACCAATCGTTTCATGGTAACATACCTGAGCAGTTTCATTCCTGTCCTGCAGCTCAGTTTAGAAGGATGACTGTATCTTTGATGTGTCTGGGTTGTTTAATATATAATCCACAGCATAATTATTAACTTCATCATGCTTAAAGAGATATTCAGTGTCTGATTTGTTATTGTTACCAATCTACAAGTCACTGCCCTTCTTTATGAGGCTTTCAAAAAGCTCCCTGGTCTTTGTTGTTGAATCTGTGCTTGAAATTCAATACTTGACTGAGGGACCTTACAAATGTTATATGTATGGGGGACAGAGGAAGTGTTAGTCATTCAAAAATCATGTCAACCCCTAATATTTCACAGAGTAAGTCCATGTAATTTATGTGATTTGCTAAGCCAAATTTTATCGCTGAACTAATTTAGGCTTGCCTAAAGAAAGGGGCTGAATACTTATGCAAAGTTATTAATTTTTGATTCATCTTAAAAATATATATAATCTTTCTTCCACTTTCACATTACAGAGTATCTTGTGTAGCTTGTTGATTAAAAAAATGACGATTAAATCAATTTTATTCCCACTTTGTAACACAATAAAATGTGAAGAAATCCAAGGGGTCTGAATACTTTTGCAAGGCACTGTATTTAGTTGTATTATAAAGTGTCAGGGTCCTGTCTGTGTCATACTGCCACTCTTTAGGTCTGTAACCATCTGCCAGTCTACACTATTAAAATGAAGTTCTTTGTAACACTAAAACTAGTGGCAACTGAGCTGCCACCACCTTAAAGGAGACGAAACCTTAACTTTACTGGAGTATTGAAACACATGGTTGTGGGATTGGGAAAGATTTAAAGTGTACTGAAACATTCATCCTGAGCCTTTATTCTAAACATTTGTCTTCTGATATGGGGGCCCACGTTCCGCTCATGGTACATGGCAGTATGGTTGAGTGGGTGAACTTCCAAATACATTTGCCATCTTACTGCCCCAGCAGTTGGGGGTTCAATTCCAACTTTCACTCCTTTGTTTATAATCTGTCTAAACATGCTCAGTGTATCAAGGGTGGTTCAGCACAACAGTTTAGTTCTGAAGACCGGCTGAGTGGACTAAAGCAGTCTTTTGACAAGCAGGAGACCTGGGTTCACATCCACCTTCTCACATGAATACCAGTGATGAAGGCCCACTGTACACGCCACCTCATGTTACCTCTGCTATAACTTACGTACAGTGAGGGAAAAAAGTATTTGATCCCCTGCTGATTTTGTACGTTTGCCCACTGACAAAGACTCCCGAGTGGCGCAGTGGTCTAAGGTACTGCATCGCAGTGCTAGCTGTGCCACTAGAGATCCTGGTTCGAGACCAGGCTCTGTCGCAGCTGGCCGCGACCGGGAGACCCATGGGCGGCGCACAATTGGTCCAGCGTCATCCAAGGTAGGGGAGGGTTTGGCCGGCAGGTATGTGGGTTCGTTTCCCATGGGGGGTCAGTATGAAAAAAACCCTCAAACAAACAAAAAAACATGTATGCATTCACTAATTGTAAGTCGCTCTGGATAAGAGCGTCTGCTAAATGACGTAAAATGTAAATGATCAGTCTATAATTTTACTGGTAGGTTTATTTGAACAGTGAGAGACAAAATAACAACAACAAAAATCCTGAAAAACGCATGTCAGAAATTGTATACATTGATTTGCATTTTAATGAGGGAAATAAGTATTTGACCCCTCTGCAAAACATGACTTAGTACTTGGTGGCAAAAACCTTGTTGGCAATCACAGAGGTCAGACGTTTCTTGTAGTTGGCCACCAGGTTTACACATCTCAGGAGGGATTTTGTTCCACTGACGTTTGGCAACTCGAACCTTCAGCTCCCTCCACAGATGTTCTATGGGATTAAGGTCTGGAGACTGGCTAGGCCACTCCAGGACCTTAATGTGCTTCTTCTTGAGCCACTCCTTTGTTGCCTTGGCCGTGTGTGTTGGGTCATTGTCATGCTGGAATACCCATCCACGACCCATTTTCAATGCCCTGGCTGAGGGAAGGAGGTTCTCATCCAAGATTTGACGGTACATGGCCCGTCCATCGTCCCTTTGATGCGGTGAAGTTGTCCTGTCCCCTTAGCAGAAAAACACCCCCAAAGCATGTTTCCACCTCCATGTTTGACGTGGGGATGGTGTTCTTGGCGTCATAGGCAGCATTCCTCCTCCTCCAAACACGGCAAGTTGAGTTGATGCCAAAGAGCTCGATTTTGGTCTCATCTGACCACAACAGGTTCACCCAGTTCTCCTCTGAATCATTCAGATGTTCATTGGCAAACTTCAGACGGCCTGTTTATGTGCTTTCTTGAGCAGGGGGACCTTGCGGGCGCTGCAGGATTTCAGTCCTTCACGGCGTAGTGTGTTACCAATTGTTTTCTTGGTGACTATGGTCCTAGCTGCCTTGAGATCATTGACAAGATCCTCCCGTGTAGTTCTGGGCTGATTCCTCACCGTTCTCATGATCATTGCAACTCCACGAGGTGAGATCTTGCAAGGAGCCCCAGGCCGAGGGAGATTGACAGTTATTTTGTGTTTCTTCCATTTGCGAATAATGGCACCAACTGTTGTCACCTTCTCACCAAGCTGCTTGGCGATGATCTTGTAGCCCATTCCAGCCTTGTGTAGGTCTACAATCTTGTCCCTGACATCCTTGGAGAGCTCTTTGGTCTTGGCCATGGTGGAGAGTTTGGAATCTGATTGATTGATTGCTTCTTTGGACAGGTGTGTTTTATACAGGTAACAAGCTGAGATTAGGAGCCCTCCCTTTAAGAGTGTGTGTCACGCCCTGGCCTATAGAACTCTAGCTAGTTTGGTCAGGGTGTGAATATATTCTAGGTTTTGTATTTCTATGTTTGGCCGGGTGTGGTTCCCAATCAGAGGCAGCTGTCGCTCGTTGTCTCTGATTGGGGATCATACTTAGGCAGCCAGTTTTCCTGCCTGCGTTGTGGGATTTTGTTATGTTCATGTTTAGGCTTGTGTGTTAGCCTTTGGACCGTCACGGTTAAGTTTGTTGTTTTGGTTACTGTTTCGTGTGCTTATTAGTTAATAAACATGTTCGCCGTTCACGCTGCACCTTGGTCCGTCCCGTTCATTAGACGAACGTGACAGAAAATCCCACCAGACCTGGACCAAGCAGTGTGCCGAGGAGGAGCAGAGAGGATGGCCTTGGCAGGAGATAAGAGAGGATCTGGCAAGAAAGATGGAGGCCCTGAAAGGGATCAGGGTGGAGAGACAGCCCCCAATTTTTTTGGGGGGGGGTCTAAAAGGGTGGTCGGGGAGCGACAGAGAGGAGCCCCGACCACTGCACTCGTGGGGGCTCAAGGAGGAGTCCTCACTGGAGGAGGACGGGGAGCGGAGTGTAAAGGACGGAGACAGTCATAGACCTCCAGCGCCGGTTCCCAGTCCGGTACGCCCCGTACCTGCTCCCCGCACCAAGCCAGTGGTGCGTGTTCCCAGTCCGGCCCGGCCTGTTCCTGCTCCTCGCACCAAGCCGGTGGTGCGCGTCGCCAGTCCGGCCCGGCCTGTTCCTGCTCCTCGCACCAAGCCAGTGGTGCGCGTCGCCAGTCCGGCCCGGCCTGTTCCTGCTCCTCGCACCAAGCCAGTGGTGCGCGTCGCCAGTCCGGCCCGGCTTGTTCCTGCTCCTCGCACCAAGCCAGTGGTGCGCGTCGCCAGTCCGGCCCGGTCTGTCCCTGCTCCTCGCACCAAGCCAGTGGTGCGCGTTGCCAGTCCGGCCCGGCCTGTTCCTGCTCCTCGCACCAAGCCAGTGGTGCGCGTCGACAGTCCGGCCCGGCTTGTTCCTGCTCCTCGCACCAAGCCAGTGGTGCGCGTCGCCAGTCCGGCCCGTCTGTCCCTGCTCCTCGCACCAAGCCAGTGGTGCGCGTTGCCAGTCCGGCCCGGTCTGTCCCTGCTCCTCGCACCAAGCCAGTGGTGTGCGTCGCCAGCCCGGCCTGTTCCTGCTCCTCGCACCAAGCCAGTGGTGCGCGTCGCCAGTCCGGCACGGCCAGAGCAGTCCGCTCCATCGGTGCCTGATCCAGCTCCGGTCAGCGGCTCCACGCCGGAGCCAGAGCAGTCCGCTCCACCGGTGCCTGATCCAGCTCCGGTCAGCGGCTCCACACGGAGCCGCCACCGAGGCTGGAAGCCCACTCGGCCGGAGTCCGCACCTTTGGGGGGGGTACTGTCACGCCCTGGCCTATAGAACTCTAGCTAGTTTGGTCAGGGTGTGAATATATTCTAGGTTTTGTATTTCTATGTTTGGCCGGGTGTGGTTCCCAATCAGAGGCAGCTGTCGCTCGTTGTCTCTGATTGGGGATCATACTTAGGCAGCCAGTTTTCCTGCCTGCGTTGTGGGATTTTGTTATGTTCATGTTTAGGCTTGTGTGTTAGCGTTTGGACCGTCACGGTTAAGTTTGTTGTTTTGGTTACTGTTTCGTGTGCTTATTAGTTAATAAACATGTTCGCCGTTCATGCTGCACCTTGGTCCGTCCCGTTTCTTAACGTACGTGACAGTGTGCTCCTAATCTCAGCTCGTTACCTGTATAAAAGACACCAGGGAGCCAGAAATCTTTCTGATTGGGAGGGGGTCAAATACTTATTTCCCTCATTAAAATGCAAATCAATTTATAACATTTTTGACATGCGTTTTTCTGGATGTTTTTGTTGTTATTCTGTCTCTCACTGTTCAAATAAACCTACCATTAAAATTATAGACTGATCATTTCTTTGTCAGTGGGCAAACGTACAAAATCAGCAGGGGATCAAATACTTTTTTCCCTCACTGTAGCCCTAAAAATAACATGTTTAACATTATTTATAATCTCATAGTGGGCCTAGCAACTGTAGCCTATAATTAGTGCCAAAGTCTACCCTAGGAATTTCATTCAGAGTGTCTTCTTTAAAATGTTAATCAAAATGTTGACTGAAAATCATCATCAATCAATATGTATGCTATAAACCATTTGCAATTTAAAACCATTTGATTGTATGAGAGACACAGTCTGCCAAAACATTATTTTTGTGTTTTGATGCTTCCTTTTACATGCACTGAAACACCCAAAAGTGTTTTCACAACGCTCTCTTAAAAGCATAAGACTGAAGAACCACTTTGGGTGTTTCAGAGTACTTCCATTCTGTTTTGAAATACGTTCAGTGTATCATAACACTTACATTGGGTTTAGATTCAAACAACCTCCAAACACCAAATCTCACCTTAGGTGCACTACTTTTCAAGGTTTTACTACACAATGATGGTGTTTTGAGTCTTTCTATTTTAAAAGTGTAGGGTCTGGTCTCTGGGATCCAATGGAAAACCTTTTTCCCACAGCATTTATAGTTATTTCCAGGGGATTTGGGTTAGGATTAGTGTTATGTTAGTGTGTGTGCTTCCGTGCATGTATGTATGTGCACCGCACGTGTATGCGAGTGGGTTGTGGACATTCTGACAATGTATACAATATATTATGTAATCTGTTGATGTCTTTTCTGCAGTCCTCTCTCTCTCACAGTGTTGTGATTTCAGAGTTTTAACACCCTTTCTTCCACTACCACATCTCTCTCTCTCTCTCTCTCTCTCTCTCTCTCTCTCTCTCTCTCTCTCTCTCTCTCTCTCTCTCTCTCTCTCTCTCTCTCTCTCTCTCTCTCTCTCTCTCTCTCTCTCTCTCTCTCTCTCTCTCTCTCTCTCTCTCTCTCTCTCTCTCTCTCTCTCTCTCTCTCTCTCTCTCTCTCTCTCTCTCTCTCTCTCTCTCTCTCTCTCTCTCTCTCTCTCTCTCTCTCTCTCTCTCTCTTCACAGTCCTCCCAGTGCTGTATGATGTCTGTGGTTGCTTGGCCAATGGCTAAATCCATTCAGTTCTATTGTATTTTATTCAGTTCTATTCAGTTCCATTGGGTTCTATTCAGTTTGGAATACTTCCTGGCGAAAAAAAGGAAAGATCCAAAACAGAGGCTTCAATCTGCAATATGTAACTTTTTGGGCGACCCGACAATGAGACAGCCTATAGGGAGGAGGAGAGGGCCCTGGCGGAGTGGTGCCAGGAAAATAACCATTCCCTCTACGTCAACAAAAAAAGGAGCTGATTGTGGACTTCAGGAGACAGCCGAGGGAGCACGCCCCCATCCACATCGACAGGGAGAAGGTGAAAAGCTTCAGGTTCCTCAGCGTACACATCACTGACAATCTGAAATGGTCCACCCACACAGACAGTGTGGTGAAGAAGGCACAACAGCGCCTCTTCAACCTCAAGAGGCTGAAGAAATTCGGCTTGGCCCCTAAGACCCTCACAAACTTTTACAGATGCACCATTGAGAGCATCCTGTCAGGCTGTATCACCACCTGGTACGGCAACTGCACTGTCCGCAACCGCAGGGCTCTCCAGAGGGTGGTTCGGTCTACCCAACACATCACCGGGGGCACACTGCCTGCCCTCCAGTACATCTACAGCACCCGGTGTCACAGGAAGACCAAGAAGATCATCAAGGACCTAAGCCAACTGAGCCACGGCCTGTTCACCCCACTATCATCCAGAAGGCAAGGTCAGTACAGGTGCATCAAAGCTGGGACCAAGAGACTGAAAAACAGGTTCTATCTCAAAGCCATCAGACTATTAAATAGCCATCACTAGCCGGCCTCCACCAAGTACCCTGCCCTGAACTTAGTCACTGTCACTAGCTGGCTACTACCCGGTTGCTCAACCTTGCACCTTAGAGGCTGCTGCCCTGTGTACATAGACATGGAACACTGGTCACTTTAATAATGGAACACTGGTCACTTTAATAATGTTTACATACTGTTTTACCCATTTAATATGCATATACTGTATTCTAGTCAAGGCCATCCTATTCAACAATTGCTGTACATATGCTATTCTATACTACATATTCTTCACATATTCCACATGTTCTATCCACATACTGTCCATAATTGCTATACATCCCGTCCCATACATATATATATAGATATATATATATATATATGTGAAATATATATTTACACTACGGACTCCGACATTGCTCGTCCTAATATTTATATATTTCTTAATTCCATTATTTTACTTTTAGTTCTGTGTGTATTGTTAGATATTACTGCACTGTTGGAGCTAGGAACACAAGCATTTCGCTACACCCGCAATAACATCTGCTAAATATGTGTATGCGACCAATAAAATTGGATTTGACTTGATTTGAAAAGAAAGGTGAAAAGCAAAATACAAACGTTTAGGCAGAAATCACGCTATCAGATCAATTCACTGTCATGTTCGTGGAACCATTCCTGGACAATCCTAGCCTTGTGGCATGGGGCGTTATCCTGCTGAAAAAATCAAATTGCAGATGGATACACTGCTACCATGAAGGGATGCACCTATTTGGCAATGATGTTCAGATATCCTGTGTCATGCAAATGTTGCTCCACTTTTATCAAGGGGCCCAATGTGTGCCATGAAAACACACCCCACACCATCACACCACCACCACCATACCCTAGTCCTCCCATCAGCAGGAACCGGGATTCATCAGACCAGCCAATGTTTTTCCAATTCTCCAGTGTCCAGTGTTTTCGTTCCTTAGCCCACTGCAACCTCAGATTCTTGTTTTTGCTGAAAGAAGTAGAACTCTGTAAGGTCGTTGGCTGCCATACCCCATTCTTGTCAAGGTACGACGAGTTGTGCATTCTTTTATGGGTCGTTGGGCACCAATGTTGTACTAGACTGTCAGTTCACTAACTGTAGCCCCTCTGTTACTCTGCACAATTTGTGTCAGCCTCCTTTGTCCTCTTTCATCAATGACCGTTTTCGACCAATAGCCTGCCGTTGGCTGGATGTCGTTTGAGTGGTGGACCATTCTTGATACACATGGGAAACTGTTGAACGTGAAAAACCCAGCAGCGTTGCAGTTCTTGACACACTCAAACAGGTGCGCCTGGCACCTACTACCATACCTTTGAACGGGGTATATTTTGTGTTGCCCATTCACCCTCTGAATGGCACACATACACAATGTCTCAATTATCTCAAGGCTTAAAAATACTTATTTAACCTGTCTCCTCCCCTTCATCTACACTGATTGAAGTGGATTTAACAGGTGACATCAATAAGGGACCATAGCTTTCATGTGGATTGACCTGGTCAGTCTATGTCATGGAAAGAGCAGGTGTTCCTAATGTTTTGTACACTCAGTGTATATCATGTCAACATTTCATAAGAAATAAATAACAGTAATGGGTCAACAAGACCAGAATAAGACCCGTAAGTAAGCATTTCACTATTAGTCTACCTGTTGTCTACGAAGCATGTGACAAAAAATAATAATATGTGCCCATAACGTTGCATACAACGTTGCATCAAAAGTTTGAAAGGTCTATAATTTTCATCAAACACAATAAAAGTTAACATAAACCCTAGAGGCCTTCAATTGCTCAATTTATAGGCATGACCAATTTAGGCATATTTTTTAACAACGTGATACTGCGCTCCAAAGGTATAACTTAAAATAACATAATGGAGGTCATTAAATAATTGAAAGAAAAATGTGTTTATTTATTAGCATATCATGTGAAATAGGCCTCGTGAAATTATTGTCGAGTATGCATGGATCATAAACCATAAATAATCTAGACCTTTGTGGATGCGACCCCTGGGGTAGAACCCCATCAAGACGTCTTCAGGTCTCAGGTAAGGTTGCACATCACATGCATGGATCACTAAACCACCTCTGTTGCCTTCTTATTAAATGGGGTGCACAGATCCTTCTGCTTCTGTTTGCCACAGCAAGTGTTGTTGTGCAGAAGGCCTGATTTCGAACCCACAGTTATATTGGTGCCGCGATCTGTGAGTATCAAAGGCGGGTGATATGTAACCGAGGTAGTTCAATGAACCACGCTCTTTCAATGAGTAACCTTGATGGACCACGCTCTTTTAATGAGTAACCTTGATGGAGACTTGAAGACTTGTGTTAGCTTCCTGAACCCATCTCTATGGGCTTTAGCTAAGTGGGCTAACACTGTCTTGTAACATGCAGGAGATCTGGTTCGAGCTCAGTCAGTCACAAGAGCAAGATTAAATAGGGAGTGGAAAGGCTATCCTTAAAAGGGCTATTCAACTAGATTGTGTCCTGCCCAGCCTGTGATCATCATAGAGGGGAACAGAACCACCAAAAGCTTCTGTTTACCACAGAGAGCGTTTGATTCTATCTAATCTCCTCTTCCTTTTCTGGCTGGCAAAGTACCAGGATGTTGTCTCTGGTTTTGAATCTGAATTTAGAGAACTGAATTTGAAAACTGAATCTGAATGTATCTGAGTTGAATATATGAAACTTTGATAAACTTGAAATTATAATTTGTAAACTTCATACACAGACAATGAATGCAATATCTACCATATTGAAACTGAATATATACACTGAGTGTACAAAACATTAGGAACACCTGCTCTTTCCATGACATAGACTGACCAGGTGAAACCATGTGAAAGCTATGATCCCTTATCAGTGGCGACCCGTCATTCAGGGCAGGTGGGGCAGAGTTGCCTGTTTTGCATATTATTTTGGCATTAATACGTGTCACATATCAGTTTGCAAACAATGTAAAAAAAAAAATATATATATATATAATTGAGTTAATAAAGCCTCCATGCAAACATGGTCTCTTTTTTGCTTTCTTGAGTAAGGCAGCTCCAAAATGCAGGTGTTTCAGCCTAGCTTAGTGCTTTCTGTGGTGATGGGGCAGCCAGTGGAAAATACGAAGCGTAGGGGTTGGTAATGTTCTCTAGTTGCACCGTGATTGGCTCAGTGTTCTGTCACTCATGGGGACACGACTGCCAAATCTAAGGGTAGAGCTAGAAAATGTAAGCCCCTTGGGTGCTGCCATAGAGTTACATTAGAAGTGCCCATCCAAAAAGGCTCAAGGTCATTGGCCACAGATAAAATGACGTCAAATCACATTATATCTACAGTAGCTTTGATTGGACTGATCATGTCAACATCATAGTGGCTTGCGAAAGTGTTCACCCCCCTTGGAATTAAAATGGATTTTTTGTGGGTTTGTATCATTTGATTTACACAACATGCCTACCACTTTGAAGATGCAAAATATTTTTTATTGTGAAATAAGACAAAAAACTGAAATTGAGCGTGCATAACTATTCACCCCCCCCATCCCCCCCCCACACTCTTGGAGTATGTCTCTATAAGCTTGGCACATCTAGCCACTGGGATTTTTGCCCATTCTTCAAGGCAAAACTGCTCCAGCTCCTTCAAGTTGGATATGTTCCGCTGGTGTACAGCAATCTTTAAGTCATACCACAGATTCTCAATTGGATTGAGGTATGGGCTTTGACTAGGCCATTCCAAGACATTTAAATGTTTCCCCTTAAACCACTCGAGTGTTGCTTTAGTAGTACGCTTAGGGTCATTGTCCTGCTGGAAGGTGAACCTCCATCCCAGTCTCAAATCTCTGGAAGACTGAAACAGGTTTCCCTCAAGAATTTCCCTGTATTTAGCGCCATCCATCATTCCTTCAATTCTGACCAGTTTCCCAGTCCCTGCCGATGAAAAACATCCCCACAGCATGATGCTGCCACCACCATGCTTCACTGTGGGGATGGTGTTCTCGGGTTGATGAGAGGTGTTGGGTTTGCGCCAGACATAGCGTTTTCCTTGATGGCCAAAAAGCTCAATTTTAGTATCATATGACCAGAGTACTTTCTGCCATATGTTTGGAGAGTCTCCCACATGGCTTTTGGCGAGCTCCGAACGTGTTTGCTAATTTTTTCTTTAAGCAATGGCTTTTTTCTGGCCACTCTTCCGTAAAGCCCTGCTCTGTGGAGTGTACGGCTTAAAGTGGTCCTATGGACAGATACTCCAATTTCCGCTGTGGAGCTTTGCAGCTCCTTCAGGGTTATCTTTGGTCTCTTTGTTGCCTCACTGATTAATGCCCTCCTTGCCTGGTCCGTGAGTTTTGGTGGGCAGCCCTCTCTTGGCAGGTTTGTTGTGGTGCCATATTCTTTCTATTTTTTAATAATGGATTTAATGGTGCTCGTCTGATCTGTACTTCTCCACAACTTTGTCCCTGACCTGTTTGGAGAGCTCCTTGGTCTTCATGGTGCCGCTTGCTTGGTGGTGCCGCTTGCTTAGTGGTGTTGCAGACTCTGGGGCCTTTCAGAACAGGTGTATATATACTGAGATCATGTGACACTTAGATTGCACACAGGTGGACTTTATTTAACTAGTTACAGTGAGGGAAAAAAGTATTTGATCCCCTGCTGATTTTGTACGTTTGCCCACTGACAAAGAAATGATCAGTCTATAATTTTAATGGTAGGTTTATTTGAACAGTGAGAGACAGAATAACAACAAAAACATCCAGAAAAACGCATGTCAAAAATGTTATAAATTGATTTGCATTTTAATGAGGGAAATAAGTATTTGACCCCCTCTGCAAAACATGACTTAGTACTTGGTGGCAAAACCCTTGTTGGCAATCACAGAGGTCAGACGTTTCTTGTAGTTGACCACCAGGTTTGCACACATCTCAGGAGGGATTTTGTCCCACTCCTCTTTTGCAGATCTTCTCCAAGTCATTAAGGTTTCGAGGCTGACGTTTGGCAACTCGAACCTTCAGCTCCCTCCACAGATTTTCTATGGGATTAAGGTCTGGAGGCTGGCTAGGCCACTCCAGGACCTTAATGTGCTTCTTCTTGGGCCACTCCTTTGTTGCCTTGGCCGTGTGTTTTGGGTCATTGTCATGCTGAAATACCCATCCATGACCCCTTTTCAATGCCCTGGCTGAAGGAAGGAGGTTCTCACCCAAGATTTGATGGTACATGGCCCCGTCCATCGTCCCTTTGATGCGGTGAAGTTGTCCTGTCCCCTTAGCAGAAAAACACCCCCAAAGCATAATGTTTCCACCTCCATGTTTGACGGTGGGGATGCTGTTCTTGGGGTCATAGGCAGCATTCCTCCTCCTCCAAACATGGCGAGTTGAGTTGATGCCAAAGAGCTCGATTTTGGTCTCATCTGACCACAACACTTTCACCCAGTTCTCCTCTGAATCATTCAGATGTTCATTGGCAAACTTCAGACGGCCCTGTATATGTGCTTTCTTGAGCAGGGGGACCTTGCGGGCGCTGCAGGATTTCAGTCCTTCACGGCGTAGTGTGTTACCAATTGTTTTCTTGGTGACTATGGTCCAGTTGACTTGAGATCATTGACAAGATCCTCCCGTGTAGTTCTGGGCTGATTCCGCACCGTTCTCATGATCATTGCAACTCCACGAGGTGAGATCTTGCATGGAGCCCCAGGCCGAGGGAGATTGACAGTTCTTTTGGATTCTTCCATTTGCGAATAATCGCACCAACTGTTGTCACCTTCTCACCAAGCTGCTTGGCGATGGTCTTGTAGCCCATTCCAGCCTTGTGTAGGTCTACAATCTTGTCCCTGACATCCTTGGAGAGCTCTTTGGTCTTGGCCATGGTGGAGAGTTTGGAATCTGATTGATTGATTGCTTCTGTGACAGGTGTCTTTTATACAGGTAACAAGCTGAGATTAGGAGCACTCCCTTTAAGAGTGTGCTCCTAATCTCAGCTCGTTACCTGTATAAAAGACACCTGGGAGCCAGAAATCTTTCTGATTGATAGGGGATCAAATACTTATTTCCCTCATTAAAATGCAAATCAATTTATAACATTTTTGACATGCGTTTTTCTGGATTTCTTTTGTTGTTATTCTGTCTCTCACTGTTCAAATAAACCTACCATTAAAATTATAGACTTATCATTTCTTTGTCAGTGGGCAAACGTACAAAATCAGCAGGGGATCAAATACTTTTTTCCCTCACTGTATCTGACTTCTGAAGGTAATTAGTTACACCATATCTTATTTTGGGGCTTCATAGCAAAGGGGGTGAATACATATGCACGCACCACTTTCCCGTTATTAATTTTTTAGAATTTGTTGAAACAAGTTATTCTTTTCATTTCACTTCACCAATTTGGACTATTTTGTGTATGTCCATTACATGGAATCCAAATAAAAATCAATTGAAATTACAGGTTATAATGCAACAAAATAGGAAAAACGCCAAGGGGGATGAATATTTTTGCAAGGCACTGTATGTTAGTAGGTGCTAGGCGCCCCGGTTTGATTGTATCAAGAACTGCAATGCTGCTGGGTTTTTCACGCTCAACAGTATCCTGTGTATATCAAGAATGGTCCACCACCCAAAGGACATCCAGCCAACTTGACACAACTGTGGGAAGCATTGGAGTCAACATGGGCCAGCATCTCTGTGGAATGCTTTCGACACCTTGTAGAGTCCATGCCCAGACGAATTCAGGTGTTCCTAATGTTTTGTACACTCAGTGTATGTTGCTCTGCTTTCTAACACACATCTCTATTTCTGTCTCTCTTTGTGTTCCTCCCTTTCTCTCTTTCCCTCCATTCAAATTCCTGCACTCATTCAAACATTCCCTGTCATTGTGCACATCTTCCTCTTTCTCTCTTGTTTCTGTTCTCTCAATCCCCCTCTTTCTGTTCCACCATCCTCTTTGTCCTCTTTCCTTTTCTCTCTCTCTCTCTCTCTCTCTCTCTCTCTCTCTCTCTCTCTCTCTTTCTCTCTAGGTCTGTAGATTGTATAGTGGTGACAGAGTCCAGGGTGTGGGTGGCTGTAGGGGGCATGGCAGGGCAACTATCCATGCCACTTGGCACTGGGGTGGGGAATGAGAAGAAAGGGGGAAAGAATGAGAAGAGAGGAGAGAGAGGGGAGAGAGATGAACTGTAGTACAATGATGTCTTTTGAGCAGTGCAGGGCATCACTCACCACCCTCTCTATTAGCCTGTGTGTGGGTGAAAATACTGCAATAACCCAGCTCCATACGAGACTAGTGTGTGAGTGTGTGTGTGTGCAACAAACTCTCACAGGCTCTCTGCAGAATCCAAACCCTTGTCCATGAACATCACATTTTGAAGGTTAAGTTAAGACATTCATTCTGAATGGTTAAGTTAAGGGATAAGGTTTGGAATAGGGTTAAAACAACAACAACAAAATACAAGTGCATAGTACTGGGATTGAACATGCGAACCTTGGAGCCGGAGCTCGCGGCAACGCCATAGCAAAACCCAAGCATACTTGATGGTAATAGCGCTCACCGTTGTCCCTAGTGGCCAGTTTTTAGGTCCTCTCCTGACGTCCTGCTTACCTGGATGGATGTCTAGTTTTGCAGTAGATCCTGAGCGACCAGGGCCCGGTTTCCAAATAGCAATGGAACTGTCACGTCGCCCATGTGCCAGACTCATGATGAAGTCTCTCCTGCTCATGCACTGCTTGAACAACACGTGTGCGTTGATAGCAGCCAAATCAAGCATATTGTAGAACATAGCAACAGGTCAGTGGTGAGTTCCTCCTTTCACCGAGTATCGTGCCATCTGATCCGAAACATTATCCGACACTCGCTCACCTGCTGCCCGATATGGATCCTTTCCCAGATATGGAAAGCTGTTCAGCATGAATCAGAATAATAATCATCAGAGATGTTATGATTCATTTCTTTTCCGCCATCTGAGTAGTTCTAATTGAGATATTATAGCAATGCTAACGCAGTATGTGCATCCAGTCGTCTTGGTCTTGCCATTGTAAATAACGCAAGCTCTCACAGTGTAGCCCACTCCAAGTAGGACTAGAGTAGACTAATAAGACTGCTTGGATTCGGTGGACTGATGTAGGGTACACTGTTTTGAGATTATAATTAGAATCGATGAATACAATAGAATGGCCCACCCTGTTCTTCATTCACAATTGGTGATTACATAATTATGCATCGTTCGCTTTCCCTTGCTCATCAACTCACCCATTATCCCTCCCATCATATTATACTTCATTTATTTAATCTGTTGTTATGTGTGAAATTCCTTTTGGTATAGGCTCATGTCACCCTCTGGTAGTGTTACTGTGTGTGTGTGTGTGTGTGTGTGTCTGCCCTTTATGTGAAGTCATTTCTTAATTTGTTAACAGAAGATAATTTTTGATTTTCAACTCAAGTCGCCAGCATTAGTTTTGATATACAGTGGGGAAAAAAAGTATTTAGTCAGCCACCAATTGTGCAAGTTCTCCCACTTAAAAAGATGAGAGAGGCCTGTACTTTTCATCATAGGTACACGTCAACTATGACAGACAAATTGAGAAAGAAAAATCCAGAAAATCACATTGTAGGATTTTTAATGAATTTATTTGCAAATTATGGTGGAAAATAAGTATTTGGTCACCTACAAACAAGCAAGATTTCTGGCTCTCACAGACCTGTAACTTCTTCTTTAAGAGGCTCCTCTGTCCTCCACTCGTTACCTGTATTAATGGCACCTGTTTGAACTTGTTATCAGTATAAAAGACACCTGTCCACAACCTCAAACAGTCACACTCCAAACTCCACTATGGCCAAGACCAAAGAGCTGTCAAAGGACACCAGAAACAAAATTGTAGACCTGCACCAGGCTGGGAAGACTGAATCTGCAATAGGTAAGCAGCTTGGTTTGAAGAAATCAACTGTGGGAGCAATTATTAGGAAATGGAAGACATACAAGACCACTGATAATCTCCCTCGATCTGGGGCTCCACGCAAGATCTCACCCCGTGGGGTCAAAATGATCACAAGAACGGTGAGCAAAAATCCCAGAACCACACGGGGGGACCTAGTGAATGACCTGCAGAGAGCTGGGACCAAAGTAACAAAGCCTACCATCAGTAACACACTACGCCGCCAGGGACTCAAATCCTGCAGTGCCAGACGTGTCCCCCTGCTTAAGCCAGTACATGTCCAGGCCCGAGTGCATTTGGATGATCCAGAAGAGGATTGGGAGAATGTCATATGGTCAGATGAAACCAAAAGATAACTTTTTGGTAAAAACTCAACTCGTCGTGTTTGGAGGACAAAGAATGTTGAGTTGCATCCAAAGAACACCATACCTACTGTGAAGCATGGGGGTGGAAACATCATGCTTTGGGGCTGTTTTTCTGCAAAGGGACCAGGACGACTGATCTGTGTAAAGGAAAGAATGAATGGTGCCATGTATCGTGAGATTTTGAGTGAAAACCTCCTTCCATCAGCAAGGGCATTGAAGATGAAACGTGGCTGGGTCTTTCAGCATGACAATGATCCCAAACACACCGCCCGGGCAACGAAGGAGTGGCTTCGTAAGAAGCATTTCAAGGTCCTGGAGTGGCCTAGCCAGTCTCCAGATCTCAACCCCATAGAAAATCTTTGGAGGGAGTTGAAAGTCCGTGTTGTCCAGCGACAGCCCCAAAACATCACTGCTCTAGAGGAGATCTGCATGGAGGAATGGGCCAAAATACCAGCAACAGTGTGTGAAAACCTTGTGAAGACTTACAGAAAACGTTTGACCTGTGTCATTGCCAACAAAGGGTATATAACAAAGTATTGAGAAACTTTTGTTATTGACCAAATACTTATTTTCCACCATAATTTGCAAATAAATTCATTAAAAATCCTACAATGTGAATTTCTGGAAAGAAAATTCTCCTTTTGTCTGTCATAGTTGACGTGTACCTATGATGAAAATTACAGGCCTCTCTCATCTTTTTAAGTGGGAGAACTTGCACAATTGGTGGCTGACTAAATACTTTTTTTCCCCACTGTAAGTGCTGATGTATTTCACATGCAAATGCCGTGAGGGACAGATAATAATATAATAATATGCCATTTAGCAGACGCTTTTATCCAAAGCGACTTGCGTGCATACATTTTTACGTATGGGTGGTCCCGGGGATCGAACCCAGTACCCTGGCGTTACAAGCGCCATGCTCTACCAATTGAGCTACAAAGGACCACTTCACCATCTTTATGTGTCACAGATAGCATAGACAGTCTCAGTTCTCAAAGACAAGACAGCTGGGCAGCTATGCAATGCACAGAGTGAATGGTGTGTTTGTGTGTGTGTTTGAGAGAGAGAGAAAGAGTGTGTTTTTGACTCTGCAAGGTGACACACACTCCTCCCTTCTCTACTCTCTCTCCCTCTCCTCCTTCCTCACCCCACCCCTCACTGTGTGTATCTGTCCCCCGTGAATGAGTGATTGAATGAGTGAGTTAGATAGATCAGACCTCAGTTTTGTCTGTATGGGAACTCCCACAGGAGCCTCTGTCTTCTTGTAAGTACTACACAGATTTTCAGACCACCCTCATAACTGTGTTGTTTCTCATTGGAGAAGAATGTTGTGATTCGTATGTTAATATACTGGTTGAATATAAAGGTTGAATCTTTTAATGTATAGCTGTGGAGGCATGAGTTTGGTTACATATGGTTAACAATACAGATTAGATTTTCGTAGACTTAATGTATGTGCATTAGCATATGTAATATTCATACTATAAATGCAAATGTGAGTAATGTTGGTTCTGTATATACTTTAAATACATTAACCTTAATGTCAAAGTACTTTAGTTACTGTATATTTCACATGTTATTTACATGTGTTTACATGTAACTCAAACCTTTTAAACTGCTGCTGAAAGGCATGTACTGATCAGTAGGATAGTAGGATTCCTTGCGTGATTTAGTGTTGTTTGTTTTACCAACTAGACGTGCTGTCAAAGTGTAAAATACTGAGCAGTAATAGGATTGGGCTCAGGTGGGATGATGACGGATGACACATTGAAGGAGGTGACGTGTGTGTGTGTGTGTGTGTGTATGTATGTGAGTGTGTGCATATGTGTATGCATTCTGCCATTCTCCTCCTTTTCTCTCTCTCTTCCTCCTTCTCTCTCCCTCCTTCTTAAAAGTACCCCCCCCCCCCCCCCCCCCCTCTCTCTCTCTCTCTCTTTCCTCTATCGATAAATAACAGAGCCTGTTATTAAAGACAAACTGTCTGTGACCATTTATGAATAAGTCCTTTAGTGGTATTGAAGGACAACTTCATTCTTCTATCTATCTGTAGATCTGCTATAATATTAGTAAAAGAGCTTATATTGGAACACACAAGAGAGCGGTTGTGTGAATACACACACATACACACACACACACACAGTCTTGTACAGCTAACCTTGTGGGGACACAATTCAGTCCCATTCAAAATCCTATTTTCTCTAACCCTAAACCTAACCCTAACCCTAACCTTAACCCAAAAACCTAACCTTAACCCTAAACCTAACCCTAGCTCCTAACCCTAAAACTTAACCCTAGCTCCTAACCCTAACCCTTAACGTAATTCTAACCCTAACACTAATCCTAATCCTAACCTTAACCCTAAACCCCCTAGAAATACCATTTGACTAACAAAATGTCCCCAGTTGGTCAAATTGTTGTTAGTTTACTATTCTTGTGGGGACTTCTGGTCCCCACAAGAATAGTTACACACACACACACACACACACTAAAGAGTTTGTACATACAGAAAGAGAGGCTTCAGTTGTATTGTTTGTTTGTGGGTTTATGATTGGTTCACTACCAGTTGTAGGTTTAGGTATTAGTTCTGTTAGTTCCTCTCTCCGGTTGTGTGGACTTCCTGTTCACAAAACCCATTTTCTATCATCAGCTCACAAAACCTAACTTTTTTTAATGATGATAAGTAGGGCTGGGAATTGCCACGGACCTCACAATACGATATCATCACGATACTTAGGTGCCAATATGATATGTATTTTGATTCTCACGATTCTATATGTATTGCGAATTAATACTGCGATTTTATTGTAATTTGATGTTTCAATCATATTGCTCACTATATGTCTACTGCAGAGAGACAAGAGAGAGCATAAGAAAATGAGTTTTGATTTGTCAGGGAACTAAAAGTGCTGAAAACATGTTGGCTCACCATTTTAAAAAGAAGGTGGAAAACCAGTTATAGGATGAAAAATGCTGGAGTTTAGCGCAGGTACAGCCAACTAGCGCTAGCTAATGCTACCTAAAGTAGCAAAAAATACTAGGTGAGTCAAATATCTATATAATGTTGTTCAAAAATAATATTGCGATGTGTAACTGTATTGATCTTTACCCCCCATCACTAATGATAATGTTATATTAGCTATGTGTTCATATATCAATCAAATGAATCCTACAGACGAACCACTGGGCACAGACGTCAGTTCAACATAAAGTTTTGATTTACATTTGGTTGAGTTGTCAACTAACGTGAATTCAACATGAAATCAACAAAAAATGTTAGGTGAAAAATTGGGTGAAAAGAATACTACATTCCCTTAAAGATAAATAATTGTGAACAACTTTTTATTCCGTTTTGTCATATTTCTTTTTCAGAGGGGGGTTACAGGTACAAAGAAAATCAAATAAATGCATAAAAAAGATAACCCAAACTCATTCCACCCCTCAGTCCCAATCCACTTGCTCGCATCCTCCCTCCCCACCCGGAAACTATGCTTCTCACCCTGCCTAACCTACCCCCCCACCTCCCAGACCCGAAGAAAGCATGCCTCCCACCCCTTCCCATCCCACCCAGCAACTGAGGTTGCTTATCAGTCCACCTCCCATCCCAACGGTTATGAAGGAATAACGTTACACACAAAATACATTATGCTCCATACATACACTACCGTTCAAAAGTTTGGGGTCATTTAGAAATGTCGTTGTTTTCCATGAAAACATACATTAAGTTAGTTGGAATAGGAAATATAGCAAAATGCATAGGAAATGTAGTCATTGACAAGGTTAGAAATAATGATTTTTAAGTGAAATAATAATTGTGTCCTTCAAACTTTGCTTTCGTCAAAGAATCCTCCATTTGCAGCAATTACAGCCTTGCAGACCTTTGGCATTCTAGTTGTCAATTTGTTGAGGTAATCTGAAGAGATTTCACCCCATGCTTCCTGAAGCACCTCCCACAAGTTGGATTGGCTTGATGGGCACTTCTTACGTACCCTACGGTCAAGCTGCTCCCACAGCAGCTCAATAGGGTTGAGATCCGGTGACTGTGCTGGCCACTCCATTATAGACAGAATACCAGCTGACTGCTTCTTCCCTAAATAGTTATTGCATAGTTTGGAGCTGTGCTTTGGGTCATTGTCCTGTTGTAGGAGGAAATTGGCTCCAATCAAGCACCGTCCACAGGATATGGCATGGCTTTGCAAAATGGAGTGATAGCCTTCCTTCTTCAAGATCCCTTTTACCCTGTACAGATCTCTCACTTTACCACCACCAAAGCACCCCCAGACTATCACATTGCCTCCACCATGCTTGACAGATGGCATCAAGCCCTCCTCCAGCATCTTTTCATTTGGTCTGCATCTCACAAATGTTCTTCTTTGTGATCCGAACACCTCAAACTTCGATTTGTCTGTCCATAACACTTTTTTTCAATCTTCCTCTGTCCAGTGTCTGTGTTCTTTTGCCCATCTTAATCTTTTATTTTTATTGGCCAGTTTTCTTTGCAACTCTGCCTAGAAGGTCAGCATCCCGGAGTCGCCTCTTCACTGTTGACGTTGAGACTGGTGTTTTGCGGGTACTATTTAATGAAGCTGCCAGTTGAGGACCTGTGAGGCGTCTGTTTCTCAAACTAGACACTCTAATGTATTTGTCCTCTTGCTCAGTTGTGCACCGGGGCCTCCCACTCCTCTTTCTATTCTGGTTAGAGACAGTTTGCACTGTTCTGTGAAGGGAGTAGTACATAGTGTTGTACGAGATCTTCAGTTTCTTGGCAATTTCTCGCATGGAATAGCCTTAATTTCTCAGAACAAGAATAGACTGACGAGTTTCAGAAGAAAGTAATTTGTTTCTGGCCATTCTGAGCCTGTAATCGAGCCCACAATTGCTGATTTTCCAGATACTCAACTAGTCTCAAGAAGGCCAGTTTTATTACTTCTTTAATCATCACAACAGTTTTCAGCTGTGCTAACATAATTGCAAAAGGGTTTTCTAATGATCAATTAGCCTTTTAAAATGATAAACTTGGATTAGCAAACACAACGTGCCATTGGAACACAGGACTGATGGTTGCTGATAATGGGCCTCTGTACGCCTATGTAGATATTCCATACAAAATCAGCCGTTTCCAGCTACAATAGCCATTTACAACATTAACAATGTCTACACTGTGTTTCTGATCAATTTGATGTTATTTTAATGGACAAAAAAATTACTTTTCTTTGGAAACAAGGAAATGTCTAAGTGACTCCAAACTTTTGAACGGTAGTGTACACACGGTGTGCTACAGTAGACACGCCATATCACTATATACAGAAACTATTATGATAACATTATAAGGCACTTACTTTGATAGGATCGCACACATGTCCAAAGTTATTATTAGTAAGGAAAACAATAATGAAGGCAATGTGGGCACCAGCCGGAAAATGCGCCAGGGGGGGAAAAGTTTGTGCAGGTTCTGTTCTGACTGGAGATGCGCAAATGTCTGCATACTTGACCTGGGAAACATTGGGGGAATGCTTGGGCACAGATAAAAGGGGAAACCCAGACACGTCACAGGGGCTATAAAGCGAAACATCCGTTTAGAACATTTTCTCACCACCAAATATGGTAGTGAGAGGAAGTCCAGTCGCGGGTAGTGGGAGAGGATGCAACTAGGTGAAACTGGGCTGACATTCTGCTAATTTCCTCATCGATGAAACATCTGATCTCAATAAATGGTTCTGTTCCCAAAACTACAATCTGTTACGAACACAATGCACTAAGTTTTATATACATGACACTTTGCCAAAGTTTTAAAAAATTGCGTTATTTAGAAGGAGCGCAAGGTCTAATTAAGTTTGTTCTCTCGCGCACTTCCCAGAGGAGGCGTTCCCTATCGGAAATATGCAAATACATGCTACAACTCACCAATAGGATCTCGCTAGCTCGTGCTTGGCTTTGCCCACCATGCTTCATTTGCTCCCACTGTAAACCGCACAGATGAACTATCTTGGGTTAGTTATTAATATATTTTGCTTGGGCTCTCATTAAAGAGATAAGTTTGTCCGGCTCATCTAGCTAATCCTCGCCTTACATTAGCATAGCATGCCTTAAATGTAAATTATCCGCCACAGTGAAATGGGCTACTTCTACGTGAATTAATGTGGAGGAAAAACACACCTAATTTCAAACTGCCTGTTCAAACTGTTGTTTGAAAATACATTTAATACATTTAAGGCCTCCGACACATTGGTGTGGCTGGCTTCCAGGTTAAGCAGGCGGGTGTTAAGAAGCGCGGTTTGGCAGGTCATGTTTCGGAGGGCATATGACTCGACTTTCGCCTCCTGAGCCCATTGGGGAGTTGCAGCGATGAGACAAGATCGAAAAAGGCGTTAAAATATAAAAACTTAATAATTTGAAACAGCCTATAGATAATCAGCAGGCAGTGTGACCTGGTTTGAAAGCAGTGTGGGTTACAGTGCCTTCGGAAAGTATTCAGACTCCTTGACTTTTTCCACATTTTGCTAGGTTACAGCCTTATTCTAAAACAATACCCCATAATGACAAAGCAAAAACCGTTTTTATTCAAATGTCAAAAAAATTAATAAATGAAATATTACATTTATATAAGTATTCAGACCCTTTACTCAGTACTTTGTTGAAGCACCTTTGGCAGCGATTACAGCCTCGAGTCTTCTTGGGTCTGACACTAGAAGCTTGGCACACCTGTATTTGGGGAGTTTCTCCCATTCTTCTCTGCAGATCCTCTCAAGCTCTGTCAGGTTGGATGGGGAGCGTTGCTGCACAGCTATTTTCAGGTCTCTCCAGAGTTCGGGCTCTGGCTGGACCACTCAAGGACAAGGACCACTCAAGGACCACTCAAGGACATTCAGAGACTTGTCCCAAAGCCACTCATGCGTTGTCTTGGCTGTGTGCTTAGGGTCGTTGTCCTGTTGGAAGGTGAACGTTCGACCCCAGAATGAGGTCCTGAGTGCTCCGGTGCAGGTTTTCATCAAGGATCTCTCTGTACTTTGCTCCGTTCATCTTTGCCTCGATCCTGTCTAGTCTTCCAGTCCATGCCGCTGAATAATATCTCCACAGCATGATTCTGCCACCACCATGCTTCGCTGGGAAGAGTGTTGGTGGTTCCAAACTTCTTCCATTTAAGAATGATGGAGGCCACTGTGTTCTTGGGGACTTTCAATGCTACATAAATGTTTTGGTGCCTTCCCCAGATCTGTGCCTCGAAACAATCCTGTTTCGGAGCTCTACGGACAATTCCTTCGATCTCATGGCTTGGTTTTTGCTCTGACATGCACTGTCATCTGTGGGACCTTTATAAAGACAGGTGTGTGCCTTTCCAAATCATGTCCAATCAATTGAATTTACCACAGGTGGACTTCAATCAAGTTGAAGAAACATCTCAAGTATGATGAATGGAAACAGGATGCACCTGAGCTCAATTTCGAGTCTCATAGCAAAGGGGCTGAATACTTATGTAAATAAGGTATTTCTGTTTATTATTGTTAATAAATGTGCAAAATATTCTAAAAACCTGTTTCCGCTTTGTCATTATGGGGTATTGTGTGTAGATTGCTGAGAAAAAAAAAAAAAAAAAAACTTAGAATAAAGCTGTAATGTAACAAAATGTGGAAAAAGTAAAGGGGTCTGAATACTTTCCAAAGGCACTGTATGTCTATGGTTAAACGTCCTGTTGCGTAACAATCAAATTGTGGAACACTCGTTATGTTTGCATCCAATTGGTGACAGATTTTCATGCAAATATTCTAGAATCCGCATAAAAAAATATGCGCATTTTCCCACCAGTGGTATTTTTCCACTAAACAGACTTGTTGCAGATAAAAATCAGAGTGTGATGATGTAGTGCACACGAAATGTACTTTTTTGCTTAAGTTTTCATGTACCGAATAAAAATAACAACTTGACCAATGGTTTTGTCACAAAAACTGTTGTGTTAAATAGCAAATGTGCCTACTCTGGTCTTGGCACCTGCGCTCTAGCCAACAGCTAGCAGATACAGTGCGGGTAGGCTAGTCTACATCATGAGATTATTATGGATGAGAGCAATAATATTTTTATTTGTCAAATGGCAGTCAAGCATTGATCATCATGTCACCAGAATAAGACCCTCGATATTTATTGGAAAGGAGCATCAAGCTCATCACTGTGCACTTCTCATCATAATTTTATTTAATCTGTAGCCTAATAAACTGCATGGTTTCCCGAGTCGTAGTGGGAGGACCACAAACCATATCATCGTGTGACTCCAATTTTACTTCGATATGATGGTTATTATATCAATATTTGCGCATAAAGGTGTTTCCACCGCCATTTCCTACATAATACATTTTACAGACAAAAAAAGATTGAACAAATTATCTGTCTGCATTTTTAAAATAACACCGAAAATTAATGTTTCCATACCAGCTGTAGTGATTTTTTTTATACAATAAAACTGTGGATGGAAACATGGTTACTGAGTGCATTCTGACATCACGTGCATAAAAAGGTTAAGTTGATTACTTTTTTCAAATCCAATCAGTTTTACACATTGATTGAACCTCATCACATTGAATTTGAGGGTTGAAATGACAT
Organism: Coregonus lavaretus; assembly: GCF_964263955.1. Classification (NCBI taxonomy): domain Eukaryota; kingdom Metazoa; phylum Chordata; class Actinopteri; order Salmoniformes; family Salmonidae; genus Coregonus; species Coregonus lavaretus. The sequence continues at coordinate 43,401,375 of NC_139994.1, forward strand.
GGAAACAACGTTGATTCAACCAGTAGGGAAGAATCATGTGCGTTTTTGTAAAAAATAGAGTTGTATGTAATCAAAAACTAGCAAGTATAATTGAAAGAGAGAAGTGTGATGACATTGATCTTTCAATAATTACACTCTTGATATGCTATACACATAAAAAAAGATATACATATTTGACAGTATCAGAATTTTTCAAGAAGTACATATATGGTTCCTCGTTGCAAGGGTTCAAATATTACTATTAAATAGATGATATATACTGCAGCTTTTTGTGGGAGATTGTATCTTTCTGTTCAATAGGAGAAGTGTATTGCAATTTATGTCTGCTTGGTCAAAAGACCAACCAGTGAAAAAAAGACCAGAATCGGGCCATCGGTCCAAACGCAGCCCAACTGATGCAGTCCCGTGTAGCTCAGTTGGTAGAGCATGGCGTTTGCAACGCCAGGGTTGTGGGTTTGATTCCCACAGGGGGGCAGTATGAAAATGTATGCACTCACTAACTGTAAGTCGCTCTGGATAAGAGCGTCTGCTAAATGACGTAAATGTAAAAAATGTTGCCTAATGTCTACGTATGCACTACGCATGGTTGCAATTGTTTATGTGTCCACTGGGGAGCAGGAGAGTACAGTACATAGAAAATAGTGCATTCACTGACATTGTTTACTCCCTAGACAGTATGGAGTGAGTATGACATAGAGTAAAGAGGTCTTCACAGCTTGTGAGGTTAGTTTCAGTCTTAGTACTTGACATCATGGAAAAAAGAGAGGGAGATGGGCAAAGGGAATAGGGGGAGGGAAGGAAACAGAGGGAGAGAAAGCACTCACCCGATTAGGAGATGGGTGAGAGAGAGAGAGAGGTCTTTTCCCCCCAGTGTTCAGCACTCCTCTCTTTAAAGGATTAGGCCTGCTGTTTCTGTTGTAGTGTTTTGGTTTTCTACTGTGTGTGTGTGTGTTTTTGTCTTATCCGCTGTGGGATGGGATAGCTCAATAATGGCTGATGACGATATGGTGTGTGTGTACAAATGTGTGTTGTTATGCATACGCAGGCATGTGAGTGTTTATATACACATGCCTGAGAGTATGTCTCTATCTGTGTGTGTGTGTGTACGTGTGCCCCCCAGGCGCCAAGAGTGTTTATAACGCTAGGGATAATGAAAGTGGGCTGTGGCTTGGACAGCTATCGTGTGTGTGTGCCATCACTGGAATATCCCCCCTATCACTAACACTCCCCACAGGCAAGAGACAGGGAGAGGGTGAGGGAGAAACGAGGGAGGGAAGGAAGAGAGGGAGAGCGAGAGAGAAAGGGAGAGAGCATGGAAAGAAGAGTGAGTTAATAAGGAGGAAAGATAAAGGGAAGATTAAAAATGGAGGGGTGAAGAGAGGAGAGGAAGAAGGGGAAAGGGAAATATGGATCATAGCATGAAGGAGAGACAGAGTGAGACGGGAAAGATTGTCATCGGGGATGGCATATAGAAGTGACAGAACAGCAAGGGAGGAGAGGAAAGGAGGGAGGGTAGGCGGAACGAAAGGGAGAGAAGGAGAGCAGAAGCAAAGGAGGGAGGAGAGAGGAGATGGCTGTTCTCTAGTGTTTCTAGCTCACTCCAGGTCATACAGTACTGTAGACAACACTGTTAGGAGGGAAGGAGAAAGGGATTAAATGAAACTGGTTACAGCCAGGCAGACAGACAGACAGTACACTGAGGATAGACAGAAATTAACTCAGTAGTCTCCACTGCCACATGCAGTGAATCATTTCCACTTTTAGAGGAAAGCATTGTTCTGTCTCTACTGTGTTTTGACTGCAGACAGACATACAGACAGACATACAGGGGACAGCACACTATGAGGCTTTCAAACCCACCCTTTCTATGGCATTTCCATATAAAATATGCCATTTAACAATGTGACACCTACAGTCTCTACCTCAGTCTCTCTGCGCTACCAGCTAGCTACACACAGACTGGTGAAGCATTCAGACACCCATTTTCTGGCATTTCTATTCATGAAGGAAGTGCCATTTAAAAGAACATGAAACATACCTGTTTCTGAACCAGGTGTGTGTGGGTGGGTGTAGTGAGATGTGACCAACCCTTGTCTTAGTAAACTCTCTGACCACCACCAATCCCGCCAGACGATAAGAGAAACAGTCATTATTCATCCCTCCATCCCTCTCTCCATCCCTCTATCATATATCACATTTCCCTCCTGCTGAGTAAGGGTTACAGGGTGAGTGTTGGGCCAGGTGCATGGTGCTGCAGGGGCGACGGTGTACAGCGTAATACACTCCTGTTCCAGGGCCCACCCACTAAGATGCTGCTGGACAACACTGGAGTCACCTTACGCAGTTATACAG